>NC_081163.1:17938993-18304826 GCF_012432095.1 Onychostoma macrolepis
TTAGACCTTTTATTAAGACATGTTTGCTTTCTAAATCATGTCCATTCAATTGAATTTTCCACAGGTTAACTTCACTCGAAGTGTAGTAACATCTACAAGCAATATGAATGCTCCTGAGCTAAATTTCAACTGTCCCAGATAAGAGTATGAGTACTTATGCAATGGAATCATTTAAGTTTTTTTTTTTTCTTTTTTTTTTAATAAATTTGCAAAGATGTTAAAAACCATGTTTTTGCTTTGCCATTATGGTGCATGGAGTGTACATTGGTGTGGAATAAAGTAATTGAAAGTAGTTTAACATAAGGCAGCAACATAACAAAACGTGAAAAAAAATGAAGGGGTATGAATACTTTCACAAGGCAGTGTATATATATATATATATATATATATATATATATGTGTGACCCTGGACCACAAAACCAATCTTAAGTCGCTGGGGTATATTTGTAGCAATAGCCAAAAATACATGGTATGGGTCAAAATTATCAATTTTTCTTTTATGCCAAAAATCATTAGGATGTTAAGTAAAGATCATGTTTCATGAAGATATTTTGTAAATTTCTTACCGCAAATATATCAAAACTTCATTTTTGATTAGTAATATGCATTGCTAAGAACTTCATTTGGACAACTTTAAAGGTGATTTTCTCAATATTTAGATTTTTTTGCACCCTCAGATTCCAGATTTTCAAATAGTTGTATCTCGGCCAAATATTGTCCGATCCTAACAATCCATACATCAATGAAAAGCTTATTTATTCAGCTTTCAGATGATGTATAAATCTCAATTTCGAAAAATTGACACTTAAGACATGGTTTTGTGGTCCAGGGTCACATATATATACAGGTGCATCTCAATAAATTAGAATGTCGTGGAAAAGTTCATTTATTTCAGTAATTCAACTCAAATTGTGAAACTTGTGTATTAAATAAATTCAATGCACACAGACTGAAGTAGTTTAAGTCTTTGGTTCTTTTAATTGTGATGATTTTGGCTCACATTTAACAAAAACCCACCAATTCACTATCTCAACAAATTAGAATACTTCATAAGACCAATAAAAAAATAAAAAACATTTTTAGTGAATTGTTGGCCTTCTGGAAAGTATGTTAATTTACTGTGTATGTACTCAATACTTGGTAGGGACTCCTTTTGCTTTAATTACTGCCTCAATTCGGCGTGGCATGGAGGTGAACAGTTGTGTGGTGTGGAAGCCCAGGTTTCTTTGACAGTGGCCTTCAGCTCATCTGCATTTTTTGGTCTCGTTTCTCATTTTCCTCTTGACAATTTCCATAGATTCTCTATGGGGTTCAGGTCTGGTGAGTTTGCTGGCCAGTCAAGCACACCAACACCATGGTCATTTAACCAACTTTTGGTGCTTTTGACAGTGTGGGCAGGTGCCAAATCCTGCTGGAAAATTAAATCAGCATCTTTAAAAAGCTGGTCAGCAGAAGGAAGCATGAAGTGCTCCAAAATTTCTTGGTAAACAGGTGCAGTGACTTTGGTTTTCAAAAAACACAATGGACCAACACCAGCAGATGACATTGCACCCCAAATCATCACAGACTGTGGAAACTTAACACTGGACTTCAAGCAACTTGGGCTATGATCTTCTCCACCCTTCCTCCAGACTCTAGGACCTTGGTTTCCAAATGAAATACAAAACTTGCTCTCATCTGAAAAGAGGACTTTGGACCACTGGGCAACAGTCCAGTTCTTCTTCTCCTTAGCCCAGGTAAGACTCCTCTGACGTTGTCTGTGGTTCAGGAGTGACTTGACTTAAGAGGAATACGACAATTGTAGCCAAATTCCTTGACACGTCTGTGTGTGGTGGCTCTTGATGCCTTGACCCCAGCCTCAGTCCATTCCTTGTGAAGTTCACCCAAATTCTTGAAACGATTTTGCTCGACAATCCTCATAAGGCTGCGGTTCTCTCGGTTGGTTGTGCATCTTTTTCTTCCACACTTTTTCCTTCCACTCAACTTTCTGTTAACATGCTTGGATACAGCACTCTGTGAACAGCCAGCTTCTTTGGCAGTGAATGTTTGTGGCTTACCGTCCTTGTGAAGGGTGTCAATGATTGTCTTCTGGACAACTGTCAGATCAGCAGTCTTCCCCATCATTGTGTAGCCCAGTGAACCAAACTGAGAGACCATTTTGAAGGCTCAGGAAACCTTTGCAGGTGTTTTGAGTTGATTAGCTGATTGGCATGTCACCATATTCTAATTTGCTGAGATAGTGAATTGGTGGGTTTTTGTTAAATATGAGCCAAAATCATCACAATTAAAAGAACCAAAGACTTAAACTACTTCAGTCTGTGTGCATTGAATTTATTTAATACACAAGTTTCACAATTTGAGTTGAATTACTGAAATAAATGAACATTTCCACGACATTCTAATTTATTGAGATGCACCTGTATATATATATATACAGTGAGGAAAATAAGTATTTGAACACCCTGCTATTTTGCAAGTTCTCCCACTTAGAAATCATGGAGGGGTCTGAAATTGTCATCGTGGGTGCATGTCCACTGTGAGAGACATAATCTAAAAAAAAAAATCCAGAAATCACAATGTATGATTTTTTAACTATTTATTTGTATGATACAGCTGCAAATAAGTATTTGAGCACCTGAGAAAATCAATGTTAATACTTGGTACAATAGCCTTTGTTTGCAATTACAGAGGTCAAACGTTTCCTGTAGTTTTTCACCAGGTTTGCACACACTGCAGGAGGGATTTTGGCCCACTCCTCCACACAGATCTTCTCTAGATCAGTCAGGTTTCTGGCCTGTCGCTGAGAAACACGGAGTTTGAGCTCCCTCCAAAGATTCTCTATTGGGTTTAGGTTTGGAGACTGGCTAGGCCACGCCAGAACCTTGATATGCTGCTTACAGAGCCACTCCTTGGTTATCCTGGCTGTGTGCTTGGTCATTGTCATGTTGGAAGACCCAGCCTCGACCCATCTTCAATGCACTAACTGAGGGAAGGAGGTTGTTCCCCAAAATCTCGCAATACATGGCCCCGGTCATCCTCTCCTTAATACAGTGCAGTCGCCCTGTCCCATGTGCAGAAAAACACCCCAAAGCATGATGCTACCACCCCATGCTTCACAGTAGGGATGGTGTTCTTGGGATGGTACTCATCATTCTTCTTCCTCCAAACACGTTTAGTGGAATTATGACCAAAAGTTCTATTTTGGTCTCATCTGACCACATGACTTTCTCCCATGACTCCTCTGGATCATCCAAATGGTCATTGGCAAACTTAAGTCGGGCCTGGACATGTGCTGGTTTAAGCAGGGGAACCTTACGTGCCATGCATGATTTCAAACCATGACGTCTTAGTGTATTACCAACAGTAACCTTGGAAGCGGTGGTCCCAGCTCTTTTCAGGTCATTGACCAGCTCCTCCCGTGTAGTTCTGGGCTGATTTCTCACCTTTCTTAGGATCATTGAGACCCCACGAGGTGAGATCTTGCATGGAGCCCCAGTCCGAGGAGATTGACAGTCATGTTTAGCTTCTTCCATTTTCTAATGATTGCTCCAACAGTGGACCTTTTTCACCAAGCTGCTTGGCAATTTCCCGTAGCCCTTTCCAGCCTTGTGGAGGTGTACAATTTTGTCTCTAGTGTCTTTGGACAGCTCTTTGGTCTTGGCCATGTTAGTAGTTGGATTCTTACTGATTGTATGGGGTGGACAGGTGTCTTTATGCAGCTAACGACCTCAAACAGGTGCATCTAATTTAGGATAATAAATGGAGTGGAGGTGGACATTTTAAAGGCAGACTAACAGGTCTTTGAGGGTCAGAATTCTAGCTGATAGACAGGTGTTCAAATACTTATTTGCAGCTGTATCATACAAATAAATAGTTAAAAATCATACATTGTGATTTCTGGATTTTTTTTAGATTATGTCTCTCACAGTGGACATGCACCTACGATGACAATTTCAGACCCTCCATGATTTCTAAGTGGGAGAACTTGCAAAATAGCAGGGTGTTCAAATACTTATTTTCCTTACTGTATATATATATATATATATATATATATATATATATATGAAGAGTTCAGATGCAAAGGCTGATGCAGTATATATTATATATTTCTTTCCCTATTCACTTGTTGTGTCTCCCGAAACATGCCTTAAGTCCTGGTGTCCTCTACAGTGGACATGTATGAAATCTATGTCCTTCCAACTGAAAGTCATATTTTGATTTGAAACCCCATATAATTTTCCTGAGATGTTGATTTATGACAATCTATTTGAACATTAGTCAGATTTCAATCATATTTCCATAAGGGTGTTAAATTTATTTAATCACTAAATTAATGTCAGCCATTTTTAAAGACCAAGGAGAGGGGGTACTCTTCCATTTGGTATCTCTGAAAAGCCCTGAATGTGCTCTGTACAGGACATCCAGACTTAAAACTGTGACGTGAGGTCTCAGAGAAATTCACTAAAATATAATGTCCTCTACAGAGGACAAAACTCCATAGCTGTGAGCCAGGAGGATATTCAGGAAGGAAGATTCTATATTTTGGCAAAATTATTATTTTTGGACTGTTGGAGACAGACAAAGGCCAAAGTGGATTCCCAACAGCTGAATGACATAATTAGTAAGCTGAGCTGGAATATGTGTTTGAATCACGACCTATAATGGGATCAGACTGTTGGCTGTGTCATAGTGTAGACTTGAATCAGGAAACCAATGGATGGCCTCAGCAAAGCCATTATGCGCAAATGTCTAATATATATTTCATCTACAGTATAGAGAATTATGTCCTCACTATGCTTGGCTCTTCTCTTGTACTCTGTTCCTGCATTAAGTAATTAAGATTAAATGATGATTTTATATTTTACATTTCATCTCAATGAAGATGCAAGGACAGAGGCTGCGTCTTCACAGCGCATAAGCATACTGTTCCTTTCACCGGCGTCGTTGATTTGGCTTGCTGGCTCTATTTCAGGCAGCTTCAGACTCTCCGGGAAACTTTGTACTCAATTTTTAATTGGCATTACTGCAGCAACGTGAGCCCATTAGTGAGAGAGACGGAGGGCAAGATCACAGTGCAGTATGGGAAAGTAACCTCGATGGAGGAGTAAAACTGGGTTTCATAGCTGAGGGGTACATACACACACACAAATCACATATACACGTTTGTGTTTCTACCATGTTCTTCTTTTGTTCTTATACTGAAGTAATGAAACTTTCTATCCTCTACATCTAAATCTTTACATTTTGGATAATCATGTAAGACATTTTTGGTAGCATAGGCTCAGTAAATTTATGTATAGTTAATGCATTAGGTATCATAAATTAACAGTACTTTAATCTAGATTATTACATGGCTCCCTGGAATACTCGATTATGATTGGTCATTTTTGGTATGTTGCATAATTAGTGATATGACTGTTCATTATGCCTTAAATGTCCGTCTTGTCTGAACTTTGTCTAGGCACATAGCCATTTGTTAGGAACTGTTTTTCTTTGCAGAAGCTTTGCATTGAATATTTCAACTCATATCAGTATTTCGTGTCTAATTATTGATTGATGTGGCAAGTAGCCATGTAACAAGCAGGATACACCCCTTCAAGGTGATGTAAGATCAGCCTGTTGGGATTTATTAGGCAATAACAACCGACCGGATGTGCATTATTGCTTACTTAATAAATGCTGTAAATGTTAATTTACATTTACTACTGATAATACATTTTTAACATTTCAAGGGCCAGATTTACTAAACAGGGCAAATTAGCGCAATTCCATAAAAGTGCCGATGGTATGGGAAACTTCTGCGGGGGAATTTACTGACAATGTGCACATTAAAGAACACAGACGCAGCTAGATCATTCCATAACTACCAAGAGCAGTGCAAATTACCGCCTGCTTTAAGACATGCTTTTTTGGGACATTAAAAAATGGCGCAAATACCAGAAATTTGATGAGCGCAAACGTTAGTAAATTTAAAATGTAAAAAGATTTTGTGTCTGAAATGGAAACTCTTACAAATGCAGGTTCAATAAGGTCAGGTGCAAAAATAACTGTGTCCTCACCTTTTCTTTACTAATTCTTCTTTAGTAAATCCTGAAAGTACTATTTTAACGCCAAAAGACGTGTGTTTACTAAAGACCCCATGAACTCAAAATTGACAGAAATTAAATTATGAAATGTTGCAGTATTTAATATATAAAATGTGTGCCCATAATCTTTAATCAAAACGATGAACATTGAAGAAGAGTCAAATGTGATCATTCTCAGTCTTGTATTTTAGTAATCAGCTATATAATTTCACTATTTTCTGTTTTAATTATTTCTTCCATTTCTTTTTCTCTAAAAATTTATATTAGATGCATTATATTCATGTTATTTGTAATTGATTTACTGTATGGAATTCATTTAAAATTATTGAGTAAGGAATATTATAATGTTATCATTGATAAATGCTTTAACTGCAGATTAATCAATCAATAAATAAATAACGTCCCCTTGTTTCACTTAGATATACACCATAATAAAGAAGAAAAGTTGTAAATTACATTCATGCCACCTTTAAGCCATTTTGCTAGGCAGTCCTATAATTTAGCCAAAACCTGACTCTCTCTCACACACACAATATACTGCCAATTGTTAATCAAGCATGCAGATGTGAATTTTGGCATTTCGTTCACTGCAAAACACTGTATTTTTACGTTCACTAAATAATGTCTTCTACTGAAGTAAAATGAGACATAAATATCATCAGAGTCTGATAGTAATAAAAAGTGAGAAGGCAGTATATACAGTCTCCCATACATTGCTGCACTGCCAGAATCTGCAACTTTTACTCTGCACTGCCACTTATTATACCAACAAAAGAAAAATATGACACCGCTAATGCAATTTAGAAACATTACAGCATTATCCCTCACGATACTGAGTAATATATCAAATCCAGACCTGGGCGCAGATGGACTACGCAGCTTAAGGGGGCCAGGCAGCTGGTGCACCTGACAGGTGGCTGGAGTGGATCCAGACACGCAGAAGCTTCGGGTGGCCTGTGGACTCTGCGGACTCCTGCAGGTGGGGTGGTGGGTCACTCCGTCTGCCCCTGTTCTGATTGTCTGGTGGTCTGCCAGGCTACTGTCAGCCCTGCAGGACCAAACGGCACCTTCAGGTCACAGCTGGCTGTGGCGGTCACACCTGTCTGCGTTCTGTCACCCCTCTGTTCCCTCGGAGGAATCTGGGACAAATCAGGTGGCCACAGGCATAACAATTGGGCCCTCGAGGTTTAGAGACTATCTATCTATCCTTCTGTCTATGCTGTCTATCCTTCTATCTATCACTCTATCTATCTATCTATCTACAGTATCTACATCCATCCATCTATATACATAGAGCCATATGTATATATATATATATATATATATATATATATATATACTTACTACATATATCATCTGCCTAGAACACCACTCTATTTTATTTATTTGTTTATTGATCAAACATAAAAGAAACACTGTAAAGTTTCTTGTACAATTTTAGTTTCCATTTTGATCATTTGAGGATCTTGTTACACTTCACGTCACACTGAGCACCTATCACAGAGTAAAACCCACAAACAGTGATATTAATTACCTCAATTTGTCACTGTCACAGCTGCCCTCGTTTCGATTTCATTATAATGTGAATAGGATAAGAGATAAATAAAGTCGATTTCATGTGGCACACAGCAATGTGCATTTGTAATTTCTGAATTTAGAGATGCAATTTAATAATGCCAAACCTCCTCTCTCCTCTGCTTACAATTTACCACTGATTACAGCCTGACGCTCTTGCAATTTGAATATTTACTGCATGCCAACCAATCCACCCCACCTCATTTACATTTTGATTTACATGCCAATAGATGCAGAGTGTGGGATAAATATGGACCGTAATCAGCTTCATTTATCCAGAGCTGAAATGAGCAAAGACCTTTGGGTACCCCGTCTAATGGCAAACACCAAGCTATTAGAGGTCAACTATACTAATCCCACAAGAGCAAATTGGACACAGCACAAGACTTGGGTGATTGGCCATTTTAACAACAGCCTCGGGTTGCTTGACTTCACCCATCTTGATAGTAATCTGCTGCTGCGATTTCATCTTGTTTGTTTGTGTATGTGCGGCTACATTGGGGAAGCATGGTGCCATTAGTTGAATCATTGAGCACGTTTCTATGAGTCATTGTTGCCGAGGGAGACCGTTTATTTGGGAATTCAATAGAGGGGTCAATTAACAGTCTCTAAATAGAAGTTTGTTATAATGGATGGTCATAAAATGTAATGTGCAGTGGTTTACAGACCCCATCAAAACTGAAGTGAAGAATTCTGTAAAGACTCTTAATTATTCATCATAATTTCTCAGAGCATTTATTCCTTATCTTGTGGTTTTATGTGCCATTCAGGTTTATTCAAAAAAAGATTAAAGGCAATAGGTGATGCAGCTTCACTGCCCATAATAAAAATAAAACAGCGCAAAGTAGCTAAGAAATAACTGATGCTGAAACAAATGATCATGTGTACCATCTGCAAAGAAGAATATTCTGTAACACTTTATAATAAGGTTTCTTTTGTTAACATTAGTTAACTACATTAGTAACACGAACTAGCAATGAACAATACTTCCACAGCTTTTATAAATCTTTGAACATTTAGAAATACTAAGACAAAAAGTTGTGTTGCTGCACTTTAAACTATCACAAAAAAACAATAAATAACCATTTTATTAACTGAAGTTTAATAAATGCTGTAAAAATGATGTTAGTTCATTTCTTGTAAAGTGTAAGCAAATATTCCAATGATACATTACAATAAACATTTTAGAGAAAATAAGCAAGCAATTCTATACTATGATTCCTATAAGACAGATGTTGAGATGTATTCACGGTAAAGGATGTGTACTTTTAGTCGTTAAAATGTCGTAAAACGTCTTTTGCACCAACTATAAACAAAAGGAAGTAGAAAAAAAACCACAAATGAAAAATAAATGTGGTTCCATTTATGTTGTACATAGAGTTTTTTGTGATATTTTGGTCCTCATCAACTTTCTAAACCGCCTAAGCAGCAATATACATAACCAAATCTGGGTGGAAAATGAGGCCAGGGAAGCCAGTGAGTCACAGCTGAGTGATGTACACAGGTCTGGCATTCACCCGGTAAATAGCTCATTAATGAGAGCACGCTGAACGAGATTGGCACTAGTCACAACGGACCAGTGTGCCCTTTATGAAAAATACAACAACCTAGAGTACAAACTCGCTTGATCCAGATTCATAATGAACCAGAGCACTTGCCAGTGTATTACACCTTTCACAGGGCAACATTTCAAATCAAGACGAAGAGGTTATGTGATATGTAAAGGCTCATTTAAAACAGTCTCAAACTAGTGGCTCTTTGTGGTTAGATTGAGGGCATTTCCAAGTCAGTGAAAAATAACTGAAACTGAATTGTTTTTACAATCCCAATTGTAGGATTTTATTAATTTTTTTTAATTCCTTTTCCCGCTTTTCTTCTTTCTTTTCTCAGATGGGTAATGTTTGAGCCTTTTCGTGTACTTTGTTTGTTTGTAACTTTGCCTCTTTATTTATTCATAGAGCCCAATCTAGCTCAGCTGAAGTGGGCTCAGAACACCCTGATGTAAATTACAGTAAGTCAATACCGTGATGATGCTTCAGCCTCTCTGCTGCACAGGCTTGGATGGCTGCCATACTTGTTACCTGCAGTTTTGCATGCTGCTCTATCCACTTACGGTTTTAAATCAGACTCTCTAGCCAACTCATATATTTTGTCTCCTCTGACATTTCCTTTTACCGAATCATTAGTTACTGTGAATACAGTCTTGTCTTGTGTCATTTCTGTTAACTGCTGTATAGGGAAGACCAGGGCTAACTGCAAATGGTCCAGGCTGTCACAAAAGGTCAAGCTGCGCTCAAAGAACTGTATCTGTAAATGTTTAATAGCTTTTTTTTTAACCAAGACGTTTAGGTATGTTTCAATTCAGAAGTTGACGTTAAAGAATACAGTAAACGAACGTACCACGAGAAATATTCACTTAAGTGTGACAATTAGCCCCAATGTCCTCTATGTTACATACATTTATAAAAACAGTTTGTCAACATACACAGAATAAATAAATGAATGATAAATTTACCCCATTTATCCTCTTCTTAGGGCATTTTCAGACCTGTAGATCGGTTGCTTTGTTCTGAAACAGGGACTTAATTTGTTAGGTTACACTTTATTTCAAGGTGTCCTTGTTACAGTGTAATTATACATTTAAGTGCTGAGTAATAGTAGTTAACTACATGTACTTACTACATGGTTAGGGTTTGTCTTAGGGTTACTTGCATGTAATTTTGCATAATTTATTGTTATTATAACAGTAAGTACATGAAACGTGTAACAAGGACACCGTAAAATAAAGTGTTGCCATTTGTTACAATGTGGCGTTCTTGGTTCGGTTTGTTTGCAGGCAACACTGCAAAGCATACCAAACTGTATTTATGCAAGTCACATGTGAGTAAAACTGTCCTCTTATTGGTCAGAGATCACCTGTTTATGTTCCTCTGCATCATTCATCGAGATGGATTGGCAAGTTCGCTCCATGGGCTTAATATGGCTTTATCTGTAGCTTATTTATCTAAATAATAAATGAGATATAATTATATTTAAAATATACCATTTAAAATTAAAATATAACTATGTACATATTATATCTCGGACTGATTTTTTTTTTTTTGCCAAGTTCACATAGAGTATGCCTAAACAAAATGAACTAAGGGAGAAAAACGGGATAGGTTCTGAAACAAACACTCCAAATGAGCCGGGTGTGAAAACACCCTTAATAATGTAGTCCAAAATATAAACTCTTTTTTACAAACATCAATTTTTGTGCTAGGTGTTTGAGTATTCAGGGTGATAGGACCATCCAACAAGGTACTGGCCTCAATCCTGCTATTACTCATTTCATATTGTTAATATTCTTTCAAATGCTCAGCCAAATCTTCACAAATCAGTCGGTGGCCTCACTAGAGCATCACTAAAACAGCCCTCACATCAAGAGCAGGTGCCTCCACAGCTGCAGTTATCCAGGTTAATTAAGCAACAACACATTTGAGAGTAATTTGTGGGCCTGATTGCTTTAAACTGTAGGCAACCTAACTATCTAATAACCATCCGTAACACTGGAAGACATAGTGATTTGTTTAATAGGCTTAAAGGAGTCATGACCTGAGAAATCCAATTTTCTCTTATGTTTTGACACATAATAGGTCATTGTATTATTAAAAAAAAACATATTGTGAGTTTCAGAATTCAAAACTCTCTTGTTTCAAAGCTTTTATTGAAACCAAACTACCAAAGTGACTTGAATTTAACTTCTTTCTTGTCTCCTTGACCCACCTACAACCAGTCAATAAGTCAAGCCACTGGCTGAACGGACAACTTCACATAGTTCCTCTTAGTTGCCTGAAAATCATCTGTTACTAAACTGCAATAAATTATATACAGGAAATGAGCAAAAAACTCTTCCTTTATAATTGCTGGAGCTGTCAATCACCTCAGTTCAGAACTCTCGCCAACTCCTATTATAATCAATTAGTCTGACTACACTACACAATGAATCTCTTTTATTTACAGTACATCATGTCTGCACTGTGTTGGTTATGATGAAAATTGTGTGTTTGTTGAAAATATAAGGCATGTAAAAAGGACATAAAAATTCCACAGCATTGACTGAATACTTTGTCAGTAGTAACAATGGTCATTCTGGGAACTGGGTTAGATAGATAGCAACTAGTAATTTGTCACTACCAAGAAAAACCCATTTAAATTGCATTAATGGTTTGGACACCCAACCCAGACTTTGGCATTGTGTATGAATATGCATTAATGATGACTGATATTGTGATCTTCAACTCCTGGATCACTCCTTTGAGCTTTTGAACCTGATCCTTTGAAAACAGGATCATCGGATGAACATCCACACCATCATTTAACAAACATTAGTCAGAATAAATGCTTAGAATACTGTCCTCACTGGGTCATCAAACCAAGCACTAGTTTGAAATCATATGAAGTTCAGGGAGCAAAAACAGGAACATGTCATCCGCACAATGTAGAAATCGAAACTACTGCACACCCTCTTCTTTTGTTTTCCAAAGCAGTTATGGTCAGAAAAGAGTTCAATAATCTTTCTACAGAAATGCTTAGCAAACTATTTACTCAGCGTAATGCTTCAATCGCACATTAGATGGGAATCTGATAATCCCTGACATACTCTCATCAGAAAACACACTCAGAAACAAAGTAAATATCTTTAATCCGCTTGTAGTGGTTGGATCCCTATGTGAGGGCAATTCAGTACATCTCCCACATTCCCTTGTGCCCCGTTCTTAATCTGCGCTTTGTTTGTACACAGAGAGGGGATTGATTTATTTCAGCTGTGTCAGAAGCCATAAACCACACCAAAAATGTTCTCTGGCCATGTGTTGCTGGCCATGTATCCACATGAGTTTTCCATTTAATTGTTTCTTGATGGAAACAGTTCAATGTCAGTGCGAGATCAATGAGCACTCGGTGAGTGTGTGTGACCAAGAGAGAAATTGCTGTTGTTAACTGCTGATTGATGGGAAAAGGTTAATTTGGTACTAATGCAGGCTTTCCTCCACCAAAAGAGTCTCTCAGACGGTGGTTCTATTGACAGCTGAGCATTTAGCACAGATCTGAAGTGCTCCCTGTGATGGTTCCTAAATCACACTGAAATATAATAAAGATCTGCACCAAAGGACAAGGCAAAGGCCAAATGCACTTTTTTGCTGACAGTCTCATTCTTTTGGCTGAGTTCCAACCGATCAGCATCTTTTTACTCACAACTAACTCTAGTTCTGCAGCTGAGAGCACAAAATCTGGTAGACTAGTTTTACAGATATTTTCCTTATCTTTTTATCTCCTGAAGTCTTTCACAACTTATGTAACTAATGTGTCAAAAGTGCAACATATGTATATTTTATATGAAATATATTAATCATATATTATTTAATACATAATATTGTAATATTTGATTAACTGTGTTGTAAGTGACAGACTGGCACTCAAAAAATATTCCCATTACATGTCCTGATATCACATCTTTCTCTGTGACAGCTTTAGACTCCAGATTAAACTGCAGAAATGAATAAATAAAGTAAATAAATAAATAACCCAAGGAAGCTGTTAGTTTGTCATGTTGCAGAAAGCTTACATTGCTTACAGCACCATTAAAAGACAAAGTCAACTACATTTAAATTCCTTCAAGTGTAAATAAATAAATAAATGAAAGTTATATTCTGTATATATCTTCATTTATTATAGAAGAGTGAAAAATCACCACATAAGAACTACATGATGTCTTTTTGACAGGATATGACATATGGCAGGATGGCAGAATGTCACTATCAACAGTGCATTGCAGAGCAACACCAAGTGAGGAACTTGTTGAGTAAAGACATGGCCTGGAGGTTATGTGACACTGTGAAAAACACTCAAACACAGGTCAGCACTGTCTGTCTGTGTGTGTGTGTGTGTGTGTGTGTGTGTGTGTGTAAGGTGGGAGAGGCTTTGGGAACCTAATACATTCAATCAGATTCCTCTGTGAGTTTTCTCTGAGGTGTCAAGGTTTATCTGGTTAGCAGGTCCAGTTAGCCTCTGCTGGAAAATGTCATAACTACAACATTGTGTGGGTAAAAACATATTTTCCACATCACAGTGTATGTTGTAAAGTGCTCTACAAATGTATGTTGCTACACATAACTACTAAGGAGGTATATGCCTGACCAATCAGACAACTCCTGTAATGCTCATGTAGAAATTTGTAAGGAATATCAAGCACAAAACAGTTTCAGAATACATATTTGAGGTTTAACTTTGTGTAACTTATGTTGCTATACAAACATGAAAGTCCCTTCAAGCAGCGCTAACCACAGACCTTATTTTACTCATAAATTTGAAAACAGCATTGTAAAATCGCAAGGGAACCCATAAAACAAAGGCAAATTCTCTTCATGGTTTTTATATCTACAAACTGAACAGCTCTATTGGATTTTTTCTGCTCTCAAATAAAGAAGCATGTTAAGAAATAAAAGATACTTTTTTCCAAATACTTACACCAAATATTTACAGACAGTGTTAAACATCAAAGTCACTCAGTGTTTTTTTTTTTTTTTCTGATAAAACCTGCAGAGGTAACCTCAGCCCATCTTTACTTGGAGGCCATTGAGTCTGCGAGTGCTACCTTTATCCTCTACATCTTACTGATAAAAAGCTGAGGAATTTAACGCAAATATTACTCACCTATTTATTGTATTTTAGAAAAATCGATATTTTCTCTGTTGTTGTTGTAGTTCTCCTACTCTATAACCCCTTCTAAGCTACAGTATCTTATTCCCTCTGTTGAAGTGTTTTTTCTACAGCATTTTCTTTACTTCACTAACCGCTGTGACTGAGCAATTCTCCATTTTCTTCTTCTACACCTCTCCATCACACACACACACACACACACTCTCACTCGCCTCTATTCCCTGACTGAATCTTTTTTTTTTTTTTTTTATCTTTCACCCCTCCTAGTTTCCCAGTACTCATTCCTCACTGCGAGGCCCACCATTACTGTTTGTCTGTCACAGTAGGATACTGTCTGCATTAGTGTAAATCCTGCTGGGAGGTTGAACCCACCAATACTGTCATGAATAACCAGCCTGACGTTTACCCAAGAAGTCTTAACTAAATTTAGCACAGCCAAGCAAAGAAGCATACTGCAGATAACAATGCCTGAGTTTCACTGGGAGACCCTGTGGTGCCTTTTAATGACAAATTACAGTTGCCATGTGACCACAAAGCGTATAACAACCTGGGTATTACAGTTACTCTGGTCGTTTGAGAAGAAAGACCAAGAGATACTGCTGATGTCTGAAATCATGGTTGACCAATTTGAGTCAATTACATGACAGGAATAACCCAGAAAATGGGTTAAGAAAAAGTTTTTCTGACATTCGTTTGACATAGCTGACTTTGGAGTGCTTAAAAAAATTAAATGTGATATACTATAATGAACCAAAACAATCACACAGATGCTGTTTTTTTCTTTTCTTTCAAACTCAAGCTAAAGAGAACAGACTGAAATCCCCAGCAATCCAAACTGAACCCTACATCTAGTGCAGGGGTAGGCAACGTCGGTCCTGGAGTGCCGATGTCCTGCAGAGTTTAGCTCCAACCCTGAAAAAAACCTCCCCTACCTGTAGCCCTAGTAATTCTGAAGACCTTGATTAGCTTGTTCAGGTGTGTTTGATTAGAGTTGGAGCTAAACTCTACAGGACAGTGGCAGTCCAGGACAGACGGGGGAAGTCGTGGCCTAATGGTTAGTGAGTCGGACTCGTAATCCAAAGGTTGCGTAATCCAGTGCTCTCTCCACCCTCAATACCACGACTGAGGTGCCCTTGAGCAAGGCACCGAACCCCCAACTGCTCCCCGGGCGCTGCAGCATAAATGGCTGCCCACTGCTCCGGGTGTGTGTTCACAGTGTGTGTGTGTTCACTGCTGTGTGTGTGCACGTTGGATGGGTTAAATGCAGAGCACAAATTCCAAGTATGGGTCACCATACTTGGCCGTATGTCACTTCACTTTCACTTTCACGTTGCCTACCCCTGGATGTACAAAAAAAAAAAAAATTGAAAGAAAGAGCGGGGTAAGGACTAATTCCATATAATTTCTGCTTCCTGAAGAAATGAGAAATTCTGAAATTCTTTGCAACATATTCTACTGACAGCATTAGTTTTTATTCATTAAGAAATGCAGAGCATTAGCACAAGAGTGTGATTTTAATCATTTTCTTTAATACAATGACAATGTATTTAATTCTGAAAACAATGGTTTAATTTTGTTGTTTTTATTGGTTATATTTATTATTTTTGTCACAGAATAAATAAAAATAAAACACATTGAAAGAAAATTGCTTCCTAGTGCTTTATATTTTATGAACAGAGTCCCTCACAAGGAGGTCATCATATTTGGGGTCATATTGATCATCATCCTCAGAATTGGAAAAGTCTGAAAACCCCTGTGCAGGCTCTCAGCAGGCTTATGTTCTGACTATCTCCACCCATCTCGCTTCGATAGGTTTTGACCCAAGGTACGCCACAATCCAGATCAAAACAAGTAGCTTACGGCACTCTGTCATGAGGAAGAATCAGGGATTTGGGCTCAGATTTGTCTCTGTACATGTAGGTACTGGTTAAGTGCTATAAATGGAACAGAATTAAGGCGCTCATCTTCTCTGACAAGCCTAAGCCTGTGTTGATGGCAGAGATTACGCCCTGAAAAATGCGATTAAGAGTGAGATTATATCTGTACACTTATTGAAAGGTTTGAGGCGCTTATCTGTCTCACAGTGGTTAAAATGGTATATCAAATAAGAGAAAGTGCAACCTGGTATAAGTCAAGTTACTGTGATATGACAAACATCATGCAGTACATTTGGGGTATGTAATATTAAAATATATATGAAGATATATGAAGACAATATCCCAGGATCCTTCACTGCTACAATTATTCACTCATCCATGTTTTATTACAAGCTGCCCACAATATTTGAATGCAGAAAATTGAAATTAGTAGAAGGAAAAATACACAGTCAAAGGTGGCTATTTAACAGCCTAACGGTGCTGGTGAAATTAGCCGTGCAAAGCACAAGACAGAGTTCACCGGGGTTCAGATGGAATCAAACTGTAACACAAAAGTCATGTAAAAAGCCCAAGGTTTTTTTTTTTTTTAATGTGGTCCAGAGTTCAGTCTGCCATTTTGCCAAAGAGATCAAATTATACGCTACAACATCTTTCCAAACCAATGGATTAATAAGGATGATTGTGATACAGGACAGACCAGACGTGAGGTTAAAGTTAAAGAGGAACAGAGGACAGCGACCTTAGATGAGACAATGCCACCATGCAAAATGCAAGGGGTGACTAAAACAATAAATCACATAGAAAGCAACCTATGAGGTTTAAAATCAGGCTGACGACGGTGGTGCAGCATTGTGCTGGTGAAGATAGGGGATTCTTGATTACATTATTATCACCCTCAGGCAATTTGTGAAAACTAACACATTCTGAAAGCACCCAGGCCCACAGCATGAGAGCTGCCCGGAATATTAAAACAGCCACACAAGCGCTGGTTTGTAGGGATGAAGGAGGTCAGCACAGACAACGCCTCGGGCACACAACACCCTCTCACATGGAAAAGAGCACGGAAAACACCTTCCCAAGGTGCTAAATTACTAGGGCTTTGGGTTGAGACCCTCATGGAAGTCGTTTTAAAGAGGAGAGAAGTGTGTAAATAGAGTTCAACCAAATGGAAGAGATACGCACAGTAGAATGCAAAGTACTGAAAGTCTCTGTCCTCTTCATAGAAGTAATGATTGGATATCATGTTAGTGTTTTCATGTGACCATCTCGTACTGCAAGAATATAAAAAGACGATGTCATCCTGAAAGAGCATTGAGCATTAATGCTGGTCAAAGGTCAGTTACACAGAGATGCTGTATGTCATTATTTTCAGTTTGTGTTTTTGTTTTGTTTTGTTTTGTTTTGTTTTGTTTTAATTAGAAGACGTCTTGGAAAAAAAATAAATAAAATAAAATAAAATACCAGTTTGGTCCCATTAAAGGTATAGTTCGGTAGAAAATGAACATTTTGTCATTTTACTCAGGTTTGGAATGACACGAGGGAACCAGAATTTTCTTGTAAACTAATAGTTTCACACAACATTGCTACAATCAATATGCATTTCATCTTTAGCATTTATTTAAAAAAAAATAATAATCACATTTTGTGTTTGTTTAGTACTGTTGTTTATATTAAAAAGACCTAAAAAGTATTTTAAAAAGTCTCTGTAAACTATACACTGGCAACTTCGCAAGAACTATTTTACTTTTTTTTTTTTTTTTATTAAAACCTGACCATTTTGTTCCCTCCACATTGGAATTTCTTAAAAGTACTAAGGAAACAGAATTGATTTTCACTTGTTAGCAATATATTGATAGTCGCTTGAGGCTTAAGATATATTTGTTTGTAAATCAATGAGAGGATCTGAAAAATAAACAGGATAGCTATTGTCAATAATGTAAAGGGTATTTACACAAACCGCTTGCCTAAGGAATGCTTTACCTTGTCATGCTATGTTTTGTTTATTTATCCTAGTTTGTTTGCAAGACTTCCCAGCTGTACATCTAAGGTGCAGTTGTCACGGTGACACGGCTGAGGCAAGAGACAAGGCTGTTGAGGTTTTGTTTGGTGTCAGCGACTAATGAGTGTGCTGGTGCAATCCTATGTCAGACACATTTAATCACCTGAGACACACGGTAGGTCTCGCCGTGTTCTCCGGGCAACAGGAAAGCAGGTCTAAAACTTGGGAGAAAAAAAATGTAATTGTGCAAGAGCATCTGAAATAATATACTGTATATCACATGCTCAAACAGAGATTTAAAGAGATAGTTCACCCCAAAAAAAGAAAATTCCATTGTTAATTACCCTCATGTCATTCCAAACCCGTAAGACCTTCATTCATCTTCAGAATAAAAATAAGATATTTTAGATCAAATCCGAGAGCTTTCTGACCCTGCATACACAGCAAATACCATGTTCAAGGCCCAGAAAGTCAACGTGCATTCACAAGAGTACCACGACGCATAACGTTATGATGCAAAACCAAAAAGATATGGGATGACCAATGTGTTCAAATCTTTGAAATATTGCCACAGATGGAGAATAAATGTACCAATGATTTTTTAGCAAAGAAGAGCAGCTCGGTCTAGATGTATCATGCTTCTGGTGATAATGAGCAATCAGTGCTGAAATATCTTTCAGAGAAAGCAAAGATTTTGACTGTGATGTGGAGAACTTCTTGAAATAAAATGAAACGCAGCTACTGTTCAACAGGTTCATTCAATCTAGACGACAAGTATGAATGAGATCGCTGAAGATACTCTGAAACAGAGAGGGGATATTGCAGGAAAGTTGCCTGTGGGATTAGCAGTGAGTAACATTACAGCTTTGCTTTAAAAAGGAGAAGGAGGAGGAGAAGTAGTGATATATTGAAGAGAGTGGAAAGTAGATAATTGTTTTTCATGAGTTAGCGACGTAACAGATGAAAGAAGAGAAAATATCTGCTCCTCATATTTCAAGCAGTGGAAATAAAAGCGTTCTAAAAGATGGTGCTTTTAAAAATTTCTTTAGTGTAAGTACTCTGATAGTTCATTTGGGAAACTGGAAACTTTCTTCCAATCGCAAACAAGCAGGAGTGATAAAACTAATTTAGCATAGGATCATTTAAGATCCCTTTCTGCTTGGGAAATATGTGCATATTGTATCACTTTTTGCATCACAATTTTTCAAGATTTTATTTTTGATAAAGGCTTCCAGCACTCTTTCATCTTAGCTCCCCCAAATATATACAATATTGTTTAAATGTTTGGAGATGGAATTTTTTTTTTTTTTTTTTTGCACTTATTTGATCAAAAATACAGTAAATAAAAGTGTGTTGTGAAAAATTATATATATAACTTTTATTTTTTAATATATAATTTTAAATGCAATTTACACATGGTAAAGCTGACAAACAATCCTAATGAGGAAACGTGTGAATAAGCACAACGGATAAGAAGCTGCAGCTGTCAGAAACACAATGAGTAGAAATTCTTCTATGACAACATGCAGATCCTCGCTAATAAGGTGGATTAGTACTCAGTAAGTGCGTGTTAAAATGTCATTTGGACAGATTACACCATTAAATGCCCCAATTATAAACTTCAAGTGATTGCACAGACACAGCAAGACTAACAATACTTCAATATCTATGCATGTATGCTAACCTTTAACATGTTCATTTACCATCAAAATGAATAAACACAAACACTCAGAAACACACATCTGTACACTCTAAAGAACCCCAGGAATAATGTTAAATAGTGCTCTTTTATTATTAATATTGCAAAACAAACTCTTCAGATCGCTGCCCTTGTGAACAGGCCATTAAGTATGGCTTGGCCTTTCAACTATGTCATCATATTAACCACAGCGCGTTAGATAATTACATCTGTGACCTGCAGGTCAGCTACTATGGAACAGTAATCACATCATGGTAGAAATTCGGCCATGGCTTTTTTAGCCTTATAGTCATACTGAGCAAATACTTCATTGAGCTCCAAGGCAATGCCCGAGGCTCTGCAAAACGACACTGGGGTTATTAGCCGGACATAAAAACCCACTTCACTCCTAATGAAGATTTAATTGCCCTTCTCCTTGAGCTTTGATGATGTTCTGGAAACAAGCAAATGCATTTACTCAAGCTTTAAATACAAGCAACCACATTAAACTCCTGAATTACCCGTCATATTTGTGCTAAAATGTCTTTTGTTTTGCACGAACAATGAAAGTGACTTTTAAATGCCTACTTTATAAAATCCACAAACACTGAGCTTATGCTTCATGCCTCAAACCCTCTCATCAGCCCCCTTTAGCACTCTATTTTCTTCACTGCGGTTGCCATCCAAAAACATGTTCTCTTGCATGTAATTAATATGAGCAGCCATTACCAGTGTGTTTTAGGGAGAACCGCCAATTAGCCTGTCTGTCACTGCTGAATCCTAATTAGAATTTATCAATGTTAATGGCTCCAAATGCTTCTGCTAATGGAGGGGTACCTGCCAAGCAGCAGACGCGGGCCTTGGTGAATACTTAATAGGAACTAAGATTCTGCCTCAGACGCCATGAGTGAAGATGCAGTTTCCCGTATGCCACGGACCGTCACAGACTCGAGCCTTGATAGGAGGATTAACAGAGGAAGATAGTGAGTCAGATACTGTGAGGAAATGCAAGGCACTCACAAAAAAATGGTGCACGGCTTGTCTATCATTACGATTTCTAAAAATAAAAAAATAAAAAAAAAAAAAAAAAATATATATAGAGAGAGAGAGAGAGAGAGGACAATGTTTTTATGATGAAAACTATTATATATGGTTGATAAACAGTTATTTTGATTTGTATAACCTCAGAGGTCTTAAACCTCTTGGCAGTGTCCGAAAAACTAAAACTTTAATTATCACAAATTTTAATAACTATATTAAACTGTGTCCCACATATTTTTGCAAGCCTGTTACCCATTAAAAAAATAAAATAAAATAATTCTTTGAATTTGTGACTGGGAAGTAAAAACATTTGGATTCTTTCTAAAGTACGGTATTATGTCGTGGCCACGAGATATTAATTTGTGTGAACGTGATAATATGTCTTGGCCACAAGATCATTTTGTCGAGGTAACGACATTCTTATGTCTTGGCCTCGAGATGCTATGTTGAGGGAACAACATATTTTTCTCTTGGCCACGAGTTCAATGCGTAAACAAACCTGTGTGACCATAGCAACCCGGGATTATCAGATATTATCATAAAACATTTGTATTAACATTAAACATTTAATTTAATATTTGTATAGGCTATTATTATTATTATTATTACATTAACTTATAGGGTTATATTTTTATGTTTGTTATATATACTTATTTCCCCTTTCAATTTGTGTATCGCTTTACCAAGTTAACCTTTTGTGTAATTATGCTATATTTGCTAGCCTACCATATATTTTGCAAATACTGTGAACGCTTGACAATTATGCCAATAAAGTTTTGACTTTATGATTGTATTTATGCCCGTGTGTGATGATAAATGAGCATGTTGTGTTTTCCTTTACAAATGAAATTACGTGAATGAGTAATGCCTCAAGGAAACACTATAGTAGCTATTTGTATTTATGGTCTATTACTAAGCAGAAATAAAATGAAATGTTAAATTTAAACTGCATTCCGGTAAAAATTCCAGTCAGCATAATCAAAGCTTTATTGGCATGTCGAGCATTTACAGTAGGCTGTTATTTACAATTCAGAACATTAAGTAAAGATCGAAATGATGGGAAGAAACGAATATAAACAAATATCAAAATATAACCAATAATAATAGGCTAATAATAATAATAATATACAAATATTACGGGAAAAAGACGATCAGTTAATGGATTTACAAGACTGTGGGATGGATAAAAATGTTTTCTTGTGGGCCTATTTTATTTTATGCACTTTATGTAACATTTCATGATAAACTTCATTTGAATGCTGACTATGGCACGTAATACAGTAATGTCCATGATAATAATTTAATAATGTAATTTCTATAATAATTAATATAATAATTTCTTAATTCTAAATAAAATATTAATGAATCCATCTCTGATAATCCCGGGTTGCTGTGGTCACGCAGGTTTGTTTACGCGTTGAACTCGTGGCCACAATAAAAATATGTTGTTCCCTCAACATAAGAAGTCGAGGCCATGACATAAGGATGTCGTTACCTCGACAAAACGATCTCGTGGTCACGACATATTATCACGTTCTCACGAGTTATGATGTTGTGGCCACAACAAAACTAAGTGAACTGACCATGTCACCTCGCGGGCACCGTACTAAAGCATAGTATAATAGAGTTTTTACAAATACATAATTAAGTTGGCTTGAGAAAGCCAACTTACTGAAATCCTATTTAAACTTATTATTATTATTTTTCTGAGACTAAAATTTCTGACTGCTACTCCTCCTAGAGCTTTAACTCTACAAACTCCAAACTCAGCCCAGATATTCAGACTGATCTCGCCGGGTGTGCTATATCTTTTCTAACTGATCAGACTTATGGTTTTCATAAAAATGAAGATTAAAAATAATAAAAATCCCATAGACTTACATTGACGGAATGTTCAAATGAGCCAAGACTATTCAAACTCCAACTGTCAAAATTTAAACTTAAACTCCTAGAATCCTTAGAGACTCGATCAAGCTTCCCTTCTACGTACTATTTCTAACCCATTCAAACTCATTCAAACGCATGTATCTAATGTTTCTAATCTATCTATCTATCTAACCTAGCGACATGCTAATCATGCTAGAAACATGCTAATCCATCCTATAAACATGCTAGTCACTTGCTAATCATGCTAGCGACATGTTAGTCACTTGCTAATCATGCTAGAAACATGCTAGCGACATGCTAGTAACTTGCTAATCATGCTAGCGACATGCTAGTCACTTGCTAATCATGCTAAAAACATGCTAGTCATTAGCTAATCATGCTAGTGATATGCTATGAACGTGCTAATCATGTTAGAAACATGCTAGCGACATGCTAGTCACTTGCTAATCATGCTATAAACATGCTAGCGACATGCTAGTAACTTGCAAATCATGCTAGCAACATGCTAGTCGTATGCTAGTAACATGCTAATCATGCTAGAAACATGCTAGAAACATGCTAGTAACATGCTAATCATGCTAGCAACATGCTAGTAACATGCTAATCATGTTAGAAGCATGCTAATAAAATGCTAGTCATGCTAGCAACATGCTAGTCACTTGCTAGTCATGCTAGCAGTATGCTAGTAACATGCTAATCATGTTAGAAACATGTTAGCAACATGCTAGTGACATGCTAATCATGCTAGAAACATGCTAGTCACTTGCTAATCATCATCTCTGACTGTATTGCCTTTAACCCTTTAAAACCTAAGGGTAAAATAGGTCATTTTCACACATTTTGTTTATTTGACTGTAAAATTCTAACAGAATGTGCTATTTTCAAGTGCAAGGTGTCATTTTTTTGACCATTAATCTTGTGTTTTGAGTTTGTAAACAGAATTTAAATAGACAAAAATAAAAAAAACGGAATATTTTTTTTTTTTTTTTTTTTTAGAAAAAAAAGAGAAAAATCATGATCGAAATAATCCAACACTTCTTACTTCAAAATTCAACTATAATACATATATACAAGTATTTTTGGGACACTGGGTTGCATAGTTTTCATTCAGGAGGCTTTTTTGTTCATACACGCACACATTTACACATGCATGTACATGCATGCACCCATTCATTTACATGCGCGGACTCATTATAGCGACGCACATACCACATGTGAAAAAGTCTCACTCAGCCTGCTCCCAAAGTCTCATCAAAAATCATCCTAATCGACTCTTATGCTGTTTACTCCTCCTTGACCATGTTTTTGTTCATTTTGTTTATTATTTTATGCAATAACAAACTCTGCGCTCCCTATCTCTCCATTCAAATTCTCCCTTCCCGCTCTCCCGGAAATCTGCCGTCATTTGTTGACGGAGCGCAAGAAATTACCGTAATAAGCCATATATTGCCGAAAAGCGCATGTTGTCTGCTATCAGGAGCAATTTGAATTATTTTGATAGTGCAAACGGCAGAAGAGTTATGGTAACATGAATACAGCTTGGTCTGTGTCGGCGCCGACACAGCCGGTTTTAAAGGGTTAAAACATTCAAACTTTAAGCTTTTAAAACTTTAAACTTCAAACTACTTCAGACTGCAAAACATTAAACTTCAAACTTTTTTAAACTTCTTAAACTTTTCAAACTTTTCAAACTTTTTCTAACTTTCTGGTCCGGCTTTCTCAAGCCAACTTAAAGTTTGTCTCGACAAACTTTTTTATCTAGTTATTATTATTCTGCTTCTTCTTATTCTTCTTCTGGACAAAACTTCGGTTCGCTACTCCTCCTGCACCGAAAAAGCAAAAAAGTCCCATTGACTTACAATGGCGGAATGTTCGTTAATTTGAATCTCAACTGTCACTTTCTCACACACACACACACACACACACACAGGCCCTTAGGAACCCCTTCTCTCTCTCTCTCTGTAACTCACACACACTCATTTGACTCATCTTTTAAGTAACCAATAAGTAATGACCTATGACCTTCATAGCCACACCCTAGCAACCACCCCATAGACCTCCATTGAAAACAGATCAAAAAGGATATCTTTGGATAAAAGTGTCATATAAACATGCAGGTTTTGCTCTTTTGACTCGTGATCGCAAACAGGACTTTCCTTATTAATGCTACACATGCTAGCAGTGAATAGCTACATGCTAATAGTGATTAGCTAAGTGTTAAATCAGGCTAAGAACATACGAATAACTCTATAAAACTAGATAGTAATGATGTGTGACAACTACCAACCGCTTAGCAACACGATAGTAACCACCCAGTTATAGAGGTATGCTACATCTTTTATAAGTAATTGAGTGTACGATGTTCAGCAACTGTAAAAGGACATTAACAAACAATTTTTCAGCACCAAAACATTGTAGAAACATGGGGTAGGGCTCTGTTGATTCAGACTGTCAAATAGTCTTTAAATATCATGCCATAAACTGTATGGCCACAACATAGCAACCATTTAGAGTACCTTAGCAACTGAACAAACTCATGAATAAGCAATTTCTCAGCACCAGAAAGTGATATAGATACTGGCGTGGCCTCTTTTGTTTGGGCCAAAAAGCCAATCTGAAAGTATCACTATGGCGACTGTGCAGCTACACCCTAGCAACCATATAGAGCACCCTAGCAACCGTATAGCAACATAAATAAGCCATATCTCAGCCCCACAACATCATACAGACATGGGAGTTGGCTCTCTACAATCATGCTGAAGGCTATATTGACAGCCTAGTGCCGAGTTTTGCCACAGAAAGCACCACTCACATTTTCTTCAGGAAATGTACATTCAAGTTAAGTTGGTTGAGAAAGCCAATTTACTGAAATGCTATTTAAACTTCTTCTTATTATTATTATTCTGAGACTAAATTTACAACTCTAACTCCTCATAGAGCTTTAACTCTACAGACTCCAAACTCAGCCCAGATCTTCAGACTGGTCTGACTCGAGTTGCTATATCTTTTGTAACTGATCCGATTTATGGTTTTCCTAAAAATTAAGATTAAAACTGCAAAAAAATCCCATAGATTTACATTGACGGAATGTTCAAATAAGCCAAGACCTTGCAACTTGCTAATCATGCTAGCAACATGCTAGTAACTGGCTAATCATGCTAGCAACATGCTAGAAAGAATGCTAATTATGCTGGAAACATGCTAGCGACATGCTAGTCACTTGCTAATAATGCTAGCAACATGCTAGTCACTTGCTAATCATGCTATCGACATGCTAGTAGCATGCTAATCATAATAGTAGCATGCTAATCATGCTAGAAACATACTAGCAACATGCTAGTAACAGGCTAATCATGCTAACAACATGCTAGTCACTTGCTAATAATGTTAACAACATGCTAATCATGCTAGAAACATGTTAGCGACATGCTAGGAACTTGCTAATCAAGCTAGCAACATGTTAGTAACTTGCTAAGCATGCTAGCAACATGCTAGCGACATGCTAGTGGCATGCTAATCATGCTAGAAACATGCTAGCGACATGCTAGTAACTTGCTAATCATGCTAGCAACATGCTAGTAACATGCTAATCATGCTAGAAACATGCTAGCGACATGCTAGTCACTTGCTAATCATGCTAGCGACATGCTAGTCACTTGCTAATCATGCTTTCGACATGCTAGTAGCATGCTAATCATGCTAGAAAAATGCTAGCAACATTCTAGTCACTTGCTAATCAGGCTAGCAACATGCTAGTAACATGCTAATCATGCTAGAAACATAATAGCAACATGCTAGTAGCATGTTAATCATGCTAGCAACAATGTTAATCATGCTAGCAACATGCTAGTAACTTGCTATTCATGCTAACAACATTCTAGTAACACCCTAGCAACCACCCCGGGTACCTTAGCAACTGCATAGCAACACCTTAGCAACCACCCCAAGCACCCTAGCAACCGCGTAGCAACACCTTAGCAACCACCCCAAGTACCCTAGCAACCGCATAGAAACACCCTAGCAACCAACCCGGTACCCTAGCAACCGCATAACAACACCCTAGCAACCACCCCGAGTACCTTAGCAACCGCATAGCAACACACTAGCAACCGCCCAGGGAACCTTAGCAACCGCATAGCAACCACACTTGGTACCTTAGAAACCACATAGCAACACCCTAGCAACCACCAGAGTTAGCCTAGCAACCATCATAGCAACCATTCTAAGTACCCTAGCAACCACTCTGAGGTCCTTAGAATCTGTCTATCTATCTATCTATCTAAAGTCTATCTGTCTTTCTGTCTATCTATCTATAATCTGACTCTATCTATCTATCTATCAAACTTTAAGATTTTAAAACTACTTTAAACTTCAAACTATTTCATACTGAAACCCATCAAACTTAAAACGTTTAACATTTTTCAAACTTTTTAAACTTCTTAAACTTTTTTTTAACTTTTCAAACTTTTTAAACATTTCAAACTTTCTGGTCCGTCTTTCTCAAGGCAACTTAAAGTTTGTCTCAACAAACTTTTCTATCTAGTTATAAATGTAATAATAAATGAATAAATAAAAATAAATGTATGGAAAATACTCTTATGCTTGCCAAGGCTGCATTTATTTGATTTTTTTTTTTAAATACAGTAAAAAACGTAATATTTTGAAATATTGTTCGTTTAAAATAACATATTTCTATTTTAATACATTTCAACGTAATTGATTGCTGTGATGCAAAGCTGAATTTTCAGCAGCCATTACTCCAGTCTTCAATGTCACATGATCCTTCAGAAATCATTCTAATATGATTCTTACATTCTTTTGATTAATTTTCTGAATGCTGAAAAAAGTTGTGATGCTTAATATTTTTGTGGAAACTGTGATATTTTTTTTAGGATTCTTTGATGAATAGAAAGAACAGCTAAAAACAAGATTTATTTAAAATAGAAATCGTTTCTAACATTATCATTTTACTGTCATTTTTATCAATTTAATGCATCTTTTTTATTTGCATACACAGTGCTTTTGCATGTTAACTATAGTATTCTGACATTTTTATTTGAATCGTCCTTTCACACAGCCTGTGAAAAAGAAACAAAAATCCTTTCAAGGCCCTGTTTTGTGTCACACACACTACGATATTTGTGTGTGATTTCTGTTTGTATATGTGCATACTAATCTGCATATGAATGTTGTTTTTTAGCTGTAAATGCCAGGTACAAAACCAGACTACACAGGTACTTTGGATCATTATTTGTTGGGTCAGTGACACTAACTACGACCCATCCTTCTCCTGAACAGACAGACTGCTAAGAAGACAGAGAGCACAACAAGACATCGTTACCTATTATGTCAGAAAGTGAAACACAGCCTAAGTTTGTGCAATTGATTTTCAGGTGCTCTAGGAGCAGCTGACTTCAGCGACAGACTGTCAGTGCCACTCAAGGAATCATGCCAGCTGAAGCGTCTCAGAGGGCCAGTCGCGGGGAAGGTACTGGTGTTGCATACACATGAGAACATGCTGTAGCTGCCTTCCGATGAGGAACAGAGGCCAATTTGTTATTTCTGTCATTTGGAAATGGGAATCTAATAAAAGCAGTAATAAGATTGACATTTGTTTGTCTTGAAACGTTATGAGGACAACTGGGGGTACATTTAGTATCAGATTTTTGTTAAAAACAAACCAAAACATGAATTTAAGCAATCGTGATTCATTACGTGCTTTACATATAGGGTACCATACATGTCAGTGGACCAGAACATAGGGTATATGTGAAATTACCAAACAAAAGACAACACAAAACCATGAGCAAGAAGTTCCACGAGTCACTAATAACTGCAGCCAGTTACGTTGGCTTTGCCGTGCCTGCTTCGTCTTTGTGCATCTTGTCCTTTCAGCCCCGGTTTCTGAGAACTTCACTCAGGCCTCACAGTGGGCTCCTCTGGGACCCTCAGCTGTCATTCGAATCTCAGAGGCAGTGAGACGCCGAAGGCGTGTGCTGTCTGAGCCTGCCTGCCACACATAAACGCACGTCCTCTCATCCACACATCTACACTCTGCTTTTAATCTGTGTGTGATGGCCTGGCATCTTGTCTTCTTCCTCTCTCTTCACCAGCAAAGCTAGTCAGAATTAATCTTTAGCTCTCCCTTTAGGATGGATCCTGCTGCCTGAGCCCACTGGTGAAGAATGAAAGGATCCTTCTAGGTGTTTTACTATTCTCCTTCAGATTTTGAGATTTAATGTACACTATCATTCAAAAGTTTGGGGGCAGTCAGTTTTTTGTTTTGCATTAAATTAATTGAAAGTGACAGTGAAGACATTTGATACAAAACATTATATTTCAAATAAAAATATAATTCTGTCTATTCATCAAAGAATCCTAAAAAAAAAAAAAAAAAAACATTTCATTGTTTATCCAACAATTTCAATGACACAAAAGAGTAGAATTTTTGAATAAAGTCATTATTTTTGTTTTCTTTGAAATATCTTAATTTTTGTTCCGAAGATAAACAAAGGTCTTACAGGTTTGGAACGACATGAGGTTGAGTAATTATTGACAAAATTTTCCTACCTGGTCTCATAGGAAATACATGCCTCTAAGTACATTTCAGCAAAACTCAAAAAACGTACTTATACGTACGAATCGCTGCAGTTTCCAGTTGAAATGAACACAGTTGCATGAGGCAGTAAAACTCTGACAACTTTTATTCCTTTTCACACAAAGTATGATTTTCAGGTCCACAGTTTTGATTAATAAAGCCTAATTTTGCTACTTCAGGAATTTTATGTTATTAGTTCAAATCAATTTTAACATGCTTTGACATTTGAAAACTGATATCTTCAAAGGTTATCGTCATATATCCAGCATCATATGTATGGGTTTTCATGTTCAGTAGGTTTGCTCGGTAGCTCACACAGTATGCAGCTGTGCTTGAGAGGTGAAGCACAGTTTTGCACAGTCATAGCTACGGTGGCCGAGAGAGCTCAACCAAATAAAGAAACACACACACAGCAAATCGAAAAAAAACCCACCTGCAAATTAAGAAAACAACTTCATCAATTTGACAACACACGCGCTGCAAACGCTCACAACACAACCAAACAAAGAAACGCGCTGCAAATAAAAATCTTTATTTGGTTGTGTTGTGAGCATTTGCACCACCTGCTGTCAAGCTGATGAAGATGTTTTCTTGATTTGCTGGTGCTTTTTCTATTTGCATGTGTTTTCTGAAGTTGCAGCGCATTGAGCTCTCTTGGCCACCATACATGTCAGTTTTGCATTTGTTAACACTATCGGGTAGGTTTAGGGTTGGGTTTGGTGTAGTAGGGCATATTTACAACACGATAGAGCATTGACTTTTAGCAACACTCCCTGGATATTTTAATTATGAACCACTGCAATATGTACCTGAAGCAACGTAATAAAAACACAGCAATACATGCCTATATCAAGGTAACAAAACCACCCAAGGATCACATATTGAAACCGCATTTTAGCGCATTTAACTGGCTTTAAACCAGTTAAAATGACAAATTTTATCTTGGACTCAACCGAAGATCCAAAATCATCTGGTTAATAAGCAAACATCTTAATTCTACACTGTAAAAAATGTACCGTAGAATTTATAGGATGTTACTGGCAAAAAAGTTGCCAATAAAATCTTGTAAAATTATGTTAATTGCTTAAAAATGGATTACAGTACAATACTGCAAATTGCAGTTAATTGCTGTATGTGAAATACAGTAATTTGTAGTATTTTTACAGTAACATTGAATTAAACTTCTTGTACAAAATTCCCTGCCTCACGCATGCGCGAGTCGAACTTGTCCAGACTTGTCTGGTGCATGCGCATAAAGTTTTTAGTTCGGCAGCGCATCCAGCATAGCAGCATAGTAATACAGACTTTTCCTAGTTTTGTTTATTCCTTTAAAGGAACACTCCACTTTTTTTGGAAATAGGCTCATTCTCCAACTCCCCCAGAGTTAATAAGTTGAGTTTTACCGTTTTGGAATCCATTCAGCCGATCTCTGGATCTGGCGATACCACTTTTAGCATAGCTTAGCATAGATCATTGAATCCGATTAGACCAGTAGCATCGCGTTCAAAAATGACCAAGAGTTTCGATATTTGTCCTATTTAAAACTTGACTCTTCTGTAGTTATATCATGTAGTAAGACCGGCGGAAAATGAAAGTTGCGATTTTCAGGCCGATTTGGCTGAACTATACTCTCATTCCGGCGTAATAATCAGGAACTTTGCTGCGTACCATGGCGCGGCAGGCGCAGTGATATTACGCAGCGCCTGAAAGCAGTCCCCAGCTATATTATAACCAGTTACCCAGCTGGGGACTACTTTCAGGCGCTGCGTAATATCACTGCGCCTGCTGCGGCCATGGTACGGCAGCAAAGTTCCTTGATTATTACGCCGGAATGAGAGTATAGTTCCTAATCATATCAGCCTAGAAAATCGCAACTTTTCATTTTCCGCCGGTCTTAGTACACGATATAACTACAGAAGAGTCAAGTTTTAAATACGACAAATATCGAAACTCTTTGGTCATTTTTGAACGCGATGCTACTGGTCTAATCGGATTCAATGATCTATGCTAAGCTATGCTAAAAGTGCTATCGCCAGACCTGGAGATCGGCTGAATGGATTCAAAAACGGTAAAACTCAACTTATTAACTCTGGGGGAGTTGGAGAATGAGCCTATTTCCAAAAAAAGTGGAGTGTTCCTTTAAAGTCTATTTCCCTTGTGTGGTATTGCTGTGCGTTAATAACTCCGTAAGTAACAATATTTGTTATCATTGTAGATGTGTTTCAGAGTGTGTCGTAGCGTAATTCAGTTTAATTTACCTCAGGAAAATTATTGCATCAGTATAAATACAGTAGCTGTATACTCACGTATTTGACGAATTATTCGGTTGTTTGCAATCAAAGATACTGATGCGTTTGTATGAGAGCATTGTCATATGTGTTAATGTAAATAATTATTCGATCTCCGATCGGCATTTTAATAACGATTAGAAAGGGCACTCGGGAGCGCTATAACAGCGCACTCACCAGTGTAATATGACTCCACTTGCTAGCAGCAGCAGCACAGATCTGTTTAATAAAGCTGTATTTAGTGCTCATGTGAATAAGCTCTTGTTTAGTCATGTTTACTATTGACTCAGACTATATAGTTCATCTTTGTTTATTTGTCATTTCATAATATCACATGTATATTTATCAGATTTATTTGTTCTCTGACAGAAACCACATTTTTGTGCATATCCACGCAAAGCAATAAACCTTGAGTTTGGACATGTTCACTCTGGAGTAGCTGCAGTTCTAATCGAAGAATTAGGCCAGCTGAGTTCCAACCACCTAACTGCGCACAGAATATACTACACTTGTAGTTTATTTTACAGCAATATTTTGTAATCTCACTAAAGTACAGTATTTACCTGGCAACAAAAGTTGCCAATAGAATCCTGTAAATACCCCTAAATCCAAGATGATGTTGTAATAATTTAACAATGAAGTAAACTGTAAAATACTGATTTAAGTGCATTATCATGAGAACTCTCAATACATTTACAAATGAATAAATACATTTACAAATGAATAAAAACCAAGTTCAAAGATGTTGCAAATAAATATTTATTAAAACTGGCAGAAAGACATTGCAAGGCTTTTACTGGTAAAATTAAAAATGTCAGTCTTTCAACAGTTAAAGTCTTATCATAAAAATAACATAGCATCACAAAATAACTACAAATACCTGTTATATCACAAAAAAATAAGCTATATTCTGAGTAGAACATTAACTTTCTATAAAACATTTAGGTCAATCAACAGAATTTGTATAATTTTGGTCAAAAAAGGATTAAAATAAAATGCTGGAATCAACATTATACCACAAATTATGTTGTTTGAGCTTATGTTCTATTAAATTTAGAATATTCCTGCAAAAGACAATTTAATAAATACATACTGAAAGTCCATCAACTTTCTGAGATGAGCATATGAGGGTCTTCTCTGAGACCTTTCCACTTGTTTTGCCTCTATGTATCAGTCTTGTATCCAGTGAGTGTTGTGATTCCAACAAAACATCTGCACATAAAAACAAACAGAAGCTTTAGAATAAAGTTCAGTATTGAATGAAACCAGCTCAATAAAATAAATGTAAAAATGCCACTTATACAATACAATCAGCATTTACCAGTACTTAAACTAAATAAGTAACCTTTTTCAGAAATGAAATTACTCGAGTAAAACATGTTACCTTTGAAATAATTCAAGTGTGCAAAAGATGCCTGCTCCCGGGACACCAGACTGAAGTTGTAATAAGACTGCAAATCCAGACACAAAGTTGAGGTATGAATTCACAACCATGTGACCCTCGAATAGGCCAAGTCAAAAGCCACTGGGTGCACCTGAAATGAATAAATATAAGCAATAATGTAACCTACAATACAGTATTTCAATATAAAATGTAATCTAAAATACAAGTTTATCAAATAATTTACAACAGAATTAATAAGAATTAATACATTGCCTAATATAATCAGCTTCAGAGAGTCTTGAAGCATCAAACATTTCTCCACACCAGCTGCTATTCTTTGCACCGACAAGAAATAATGAAAAAAACTCTTAAATTAAATTATAACACATTGTAGAACTGTACCACCAATCAAATTAATTAATTTATAATGCAAAATTACAACTGTATTATGACATTAATGTTTTACATAAATTTTTGAAATTACAAATAAGAAATGTTGTAAAAATGCAATGATACTTTTTAAACGTGAAACTAAACCACCATTAGGTGGCAGCAAATAACTTGATGAGTGAGTCAATTGAGTCATTCATTGTATTCATTGATGAATCATTCAGTACAAACATGGCTGAGTTTTGCTTTGATCTTTGTTTGGAACGATTTCAAGTCAATATTGTGTCTAAAAAGTAAGTAACTTAATGTTAACTAATTGTTTATTGAACTATGTAACATTTCCAATCGTTATAATCAGCAACAGATCACTTATGCTACTTAACAATATTATATGTTATAAATAAACTCAACAGTTTCACTCAAGTTTTAATCAGGCTAACTTGTCCAATCGGGCATGTAAAGATGTCTTTCACTAAAAAATTGTCCCGGATAAGCTTTAATGTCAAGTACAACTACAGTGGCAATAGACACAATTTCTCATTTACATGTAGTTTCTAATTATAGTAAGATGTCATGTCAATATGTGGCAGTTGAAAACATTTAAACAAATTAAATTTCACATATTTTGCTGTTAGTCAGTTATTTCGACAGATAGTAGTTACCGTTACTATGACAACCGTTTGCACTGGGCATTACGTAAAAAGTTGGGTAAACACTACTTTAAATGCTCTCAATAAGAAAATTAAACTGCCAAAATGAGAAAAATGCAGCATTTAGCCTAACTATGCTATGATAGTAATTTCCAGCTTACTGCACATACCAAGGCCGCTTGTCTAATTATTGCGACATGATGTTGCTTATACATTAACTTAAATAAATATAAAAGGATATATTTCTTAAGTCAAATTAAGTGAATTTACCAGGAATTATGAATAAAGCCTCTAATCTTCAATCGTTCTGGCACTGCTCCAGTCTGCTGCATTTCAGATTTGAAAGATGCGCGCTCAATCCCATAATGCCACACTACAGTAAGTTAGTGTAAAAAGCAGGAGCTACAGTGATAACATCTGCTTCTTGTAAATTAATTACAGTTGACATGGAAATATACTGTTAACATCTGTAAAACCTTATTTGACCCATAATGCATTGTGAATTACAGCTACATCTTGTAAAATGTTTAAACAGTAAAATTCTGTAAACTTTTGCTGTAGAAACTACAGCAATTTTTTACAGTGTAGATGCAAACACAAGCTTTGGGATGGTAGAATTATATTAGTGAATAATGACAAGGAAGTTCCTATTCCTGACATCTATCATATGGCCTCAAAAGATTGTGACCACATCATAATTTGACTGCTTTTTTGGTGACTTTTTTCCTTCTTTTTGGAGTTTGACAGACATGGTCACCTTGAACTGTCTATCAATAAAGATTACTGTAAAGATTTTAAAAAAATGTAGGGAAATAACAGCATATGGGTTTGGAATGACATGAGGGTGGGTAAATAACGATTCTTCATTTTTGGATGAACTATTTTAGGGGTAACATAAGCCTTCCTCGCTGCCCTTCTTTCCTGCTATCTCTTTCTATTTCTTTCTCAAACCCTCTTCCTCTGTACCTTTCTCAAACTCAACTTCACTCATCTAAACTTCTACAAAAGATACTGAAACTCACATGCACTTACACAGGCTAAATGCAAATGCAAACCTGTACCAATCAGATCATTTCCATAAACTGTTCGCTTTCAGTCTCAATATGCTCCACTAGACATTTCTGCCTCCATAATCAATACTTCCATTCAGTATAAACTGAAAGCAGGTCTTCAAAGGCGCTGGCAAGGTCAGCTTTTGGGAAGACGTTGAAGAAACCATCCCATTATACGGTTAAATGGTGCAGAAGATTCAGCCCGAACCAAATTCTCTCCCATCAGTGTGACGTTCTATTAATTAAGTTGCAGAGGGCAGACCTTTGCTCACTACACAGATCCACGTGAGCTAATGCAATGCTGAAGGTCGTTCACATCAATAACAGGCTGCCATTCAGCCTCACAGTTACTTGAAATTTGAATATGAAAACAATTCAGCACTCATGCCTTTGTGTACGCCAAAAGAGCATTTAGGTTTAGGAGAGTGCTTGTTACATTCAAATCTGAAAGGCTTTTCGCTCTATTCAAATATGGGGTCAATGAATATTGACAGCATTTCTAATGTCACATTTCAAATGATGTATGATTTTCTATTCTCTGCTCATGCTCTACATAAGTACAAAAGCCTGAAATGTGCACACAAGGCTCTCTAAGCATGAAAGAAGACTGAACAGTATATCTCCCTTTATTATTTAAATGAAAAGAGCTGTTGAGACCTCTGACAAATGGCATTACACCAGTGTCAAACTCTTATGTAACAACAGCAGGTTTATAGTTGCTTTTTAACTTCACTTTTTCTGACTAAGCTAAAGTGCATGCATATGCCCAGATATAATAACAGCTACTGGGAAAATTATTCCATATAAGAAAATGTAAACACCGGGCATGTACAAACTGCATTGACACATCATCTTGAAGGCAGTTGCAAAAAATGTGCAACATACTGTCTCGCTCCTGCAAGCAATGTGTAAACATATAAGATGCACACATTAGAACAGCTTTGTAGTTATTTTTACAGGATGGGAGTTCTTGACAAGAACTGAAAAAATCAAATTTTGCTAACTAATGAAATGGTAACAATGCAATTGTCAGTCCTGTGTCGTGTGTCTCCCGCCCTTTTGTGTCCTTATATGGTCTTTTTCCTGTCCTTGTTTAGTTTGATTATGATTCTGGTCTACTTGTTACATTCCTTGTGTTTCTGTGTGTCTCAGCCCTGCCTTGTCATGCCCTTTTGGATTTCATTGAAGACTGTATTTTGAGTTATTCCACATCTCCATGTTCCTCGTTCCTCCCCGCTGTGTACACTGTGACAGAAGACCAGACCAAAACCGAAAGTGAGCGTCACCTTTTTTCACGGCTTTGTTTTCCGTTTTTTGAAAGTTTTTTGTTTTTTCCTGTTTGTGTTTCCCCACGGCATGGAAGTCGCCACTCGTCATCCCACTCTAGCCTGCGGAAATTCAGCGTAGGAGTTCGGCGCGATCACCGCGAGCGCAGCAAGTTCGCTGGCCGCTCCAAAGTCAAGTTCGCAGGCTGCTGCTCGCTCAAATCCGCCAGCTGTGGCTCCTTCAAGCCCACCGGCCGTTCCGATGTCAAGTCTGCCAGCTGCGGCTCTCTCAAGCCTGCCAGCTGTTCTGAAGTCAAGTCCGCCGGCCGCTCCGACATCAGTTCACTTCAGCTCCAAAGTTCGCTCCAGTGTCCTGACCAAGAGTCCAGTGCAGGCTGCAGCCCCTGACTAGAGTCAAGTCATTTTACAGTCTTGTTGTGTCCACAGGAACCGTTTTAATATGTCTTGTTTTGTCCATGGAGACTCGTCTGGGGACTCTCCTGTCACTGAAATGGAAGCGGTTCCTGAGTTTACCCTGTGAGGGCCCCTGACTCCATGTCCAGCCCAAGGAGGGCTGTTGTGCTTCTGTCATGCCCAGTAAGGACCTCAACTTCCGAGCCTAGCCCATGAAGGGCTCCTGTTCCTGTAGATAGCCCTGAGAGGGCTCCTGTTCCCGTGTTTAGCCCACGGAGGGCTTCCTGTTCCTGAGTCTAGCCCACGGAGGGCCCTGGAGCCCGTAAGTTACCCCAAGGAAGTTTTGGGGGGGTTAGTAGTGTTCCGGCTGTAGTGGCCGGGCCGAGGGGACAGAGGCCACGGCCACGAAGACCACCTGCTATGGCATCCAGAGCTCCTTGCTCTGCCATGGCCTCCTGAGTTCCCTGATCCACCATGGGGCCCCGAACTGTCTGTTCCGTCCTGGAGGGCCCCGTCCTGTAAGCCTGTTCGTGTCTCCAGAGCCCCCACCCCCACTCCCCGAGTTATGTCAGTCCTGTGTCATGTGTTTCCCGCCCACTTGTGTCCATATATGGTATTTTTCCTGTCCTTTTTTAGTTTGATTAGGATTCTGGTCTACTCATTACGTTCCTTGTGTTCCTGTGTGTTCCTGTGTGTCTCAGCCCTGCCTTGTCATGCCCTTTTGGATTTCATTAAAAACTTTTGAGTTATTCCACGTCTCTGTGTTCCTCGTTCCTCCCCACTGTGTGCACCGTGACAGAAACAGTGCAAAAAAAAATTATGTAATTAAAATGTTCTGTGTTTGTTTGGAAGATCCCTGCAATGTATGTGTTTGAATTCCCTGCAATGAATTTAATTCAAGACAAAGATTAATTTCATTCAAAATTAGATGTCAAAAGTCTTAAATCAAGATAAATGTTTCTGTTTTATCAGGAATCCTTATTCACTAGATGTGAGATGGCATCAAGCTGCTGTAATGTAACATTTATTATTATGACTGTTATGTAGGGTCCCAAACATCATGCTATGAAATATTAAGAAATGGTCACAACGACAACACTGACTACAGCTAAATAAAGAACAGTCCTAGGATGCAAATGTTTGGCAGAATACAGTTAGAGGAAACTCATGAAGGCCAAGCAACAGATGTTTCACAACAATAGGAAAAGGAAAAATATGATCTAATTGGATAAAATAGCTGTTTATCAGTTTAACACCTGTGAGATAACTATTCTCAAGTTATTATCACTGTTGCAGTTTTTATTACTGTTGCACCTTTATTACTGTACTGCTTTATAATAAATATCTGTAAAATGGTTAATTAAATGTCGTTGTTCTAAAGTATCACAAAGTTACAGTTGCTGTCCATGGTGCTGATTAAGCAACTTGAGATAAAATAAAATAATAAATAGACCTACTTTTATTTTATAATAAACACAAAGCATTATATATTTTTCACAAGGTAAATAAAATAAAAAATAAAATGGCCTACTTATTTTATAACCAAAAATCATTATCTTTTTTTTCCAGAAGGTACATAAATAAAATAACATTAAATAATAATTAAAACAAAATATCCTTATTTATTTTTAAAATAATTTTATTTAAAAACAGAACAATTGCATCTGTACTAAAGCCCATTTCTCCACTAAAGTCCAATCACCACCTCTTTCATCACTGTCTCATTTCGAACCCTGTTTCCCTCCTACTCCCTCCTGCTCCCTGCATTCATGGTCTGTTTTTGTCTCTTATGAGACTGACAAGAGCTGCACCCAATTAAAGTGAAGGTGAAAGGAGAGGCTGCAATGTCAGCGAGACAGATTAACAACGGCACACTCAAAAATGCAAACTGACACCTGCCGGCCTTATTTTGTCATGCAGAAACGTCAACATTCCCAATGCAGTGTCCATGCAGTGCTTATTTGTGACTGACAGTCTGAATGGCTGCTTTTTTACTTACTGATTTATGCCACCAAGACCTCTGGAGGTCCACAGATCGCAGAAGAAGAACAGAAGAACTCGATCTCCCAGCTGTGAAATGAAGGCAGGCTGAAGCTGCTCAAAGAGGACCCGGCTTGCTCGCTGCTGAAAGCGACAGATTAAAGCCAAACCTCTAGAGAGAGAGAGAGAGAGAGAGAGAGAGTGAGAGTGTGTCAAAAGATTCTCAGCAGTGCTTCTGTGTCACAAGGTGATGAATCATAATTTTTCCCTTCATTAAAAGTAGCAATCCACCAAACTATGCTGCTGACTTGGTAGACTCAAACATGAAACGTAGTGTCATGGATTTCAAACACTAGAGTGCCACTGACTTGATCAATATTGAGGCTCTAATGACTGGCGTTTACCACTAAGCAAACAGTCATTTGGAATAAATGGTTTTAAGCAGGATAATTGGTCTCAAACCTCCCTCTCTGCTCAATGTCAATATAATTTGGAGTTAGAAATGTCCTTCTGGCACCCAGCATAATTGGGCCAATAGTTTCAAACAGACATGTTACTTATAGACATATGAAATCAAGTATTTGTCAGAGTGTACACCCTTAAAAATAAATGTGCTCCATGATGCCAAAGAAGAACCTTTTTTGTCTAAATGGTTCCATAAAGAACCTTTAACATCTGAAGAACCTTTCTGTTTCACAAAAGGTTCTTTGTGGCGAAAGAATGTTCTTCAGATTATAAAAAAGTAAGAAAGAGATGGTTCTTTAAAGAACCTTTGACTGAATGGTTCTTTGTGGAACCAAAAATGGTTCTTCTATGGCATCGCTGTGAAGAACCTTTTAAGCACCTTTATTTTTAAGAGTGAAAGGCCAGCTAGACCAGGAGACCGGGGCTAGTTTTCACACAGGGAAGATGTCATCAGGGTTATATCTCAGTAAGGTTTTGAAACTCAGTTAAAGTCTCAAATAAATGTGTTTCTCTCTCTCTACCAGTGGGGTTATTGCTATTACTATTATCATTACTATTATTATTATCTTGGCCTGAGAATAGTTCAACCTAATATATTTATTTATTTTTACATTTAAATTTTATATTTTTTCAATTTTATTTAATTATCATTGCCCTGAGAACACAAGTCTCATTATGACAATGTGCCTCTTCAGTATTTTGTAGCCTTTTTTGTTCTAAAAGAAACCAACCTTGATAAATATTCAGAGGCATAAAGTGTGACTATTTCCTCTATAAATTTATATCAGTAGGCTTCCAGCCATATCTTCATTTTCCCCTTTGTTTATCTTTTCCACATCATTTATTTGAAGATTTATCTTATCTACATGAGTGAGCGTCTCGTCATGGGTCACATTGTCAAATTACTTTAAAACAATGAACTAATTTCTAGAGATGCATCTGACATGTACTGTGAAATGCTAATGAGCAGTGTGCTTCATTATCTCACTGAATGAAATACACACCGCTTCACTTCTAATGAGCTAATGGAACTCAATGTCATTTAGAGCTTAGCAGCACAAACGGGCAGAAGCTGTTCAACAGGAGCCTGGATTCATTGTAGACTAAAATGACATGATGCTTTTATCTTTGAATGCTTTGCTGAGTGTGCTTTCATACAACATGCCATCTGTCAAAATCGCTGATGTCAGCGGACCTTAACGCTCCAATTTAAGATGCTTTCTTCCTCAACAATTCTAATGAAAATGTGAATGGCATCCTTCAGTTTTAGTCTGTTTGATGAACTGTATTATATCAGTGAAAGTAAGACAGGCTTTGTTCATTATTCACATTATCTCAGTAACTGTGGCATTTTACAGCACAGCGTACACTGGCAGCCTTTCATCTATAAATTTAGATTCAGATTATGAATTATTTGTTCGTTTTTATATTGTATGAAGGTAACTGTATGTAGGTTAATGAAGACATTCCACAGCAGCATAGTTATCTATAAAAGTTAAAATGAACTAAACTAAAAAAAACAGGCACTGGTAAAATATCTGCTATAATTTAATGTAATACTGTCAAATATGTGCCACTAAATGGCATGCAAAGGAAAAAAATGCAGTTATTTCCAAATTAGGGGTGGGCGATATACACAATTAACAGGACACAATTAACCAGTAGAAATTTTTCAACCAGTAGAGATTTTGGACTATCGACTCTATTGCGGATACACACTCACGTGGTCACGAAAACGTATTTCTTGTATGTGTTGAATTGCCCGTCTTTGCAAGTATCCTCATAAATACAGTAATTTAGGTCTTAAATGAAAGTGAGCAGCTGAGAAAGAAAACGCATGTGTAACATTATATTGGGTCTGGGCAGCTCTTAAACTTACAGCAGTCTAATATTCCTGTTGTCTACCTTTCATGTTAATCAAAAACCGTAAGAAAGAAAATCTGTCACTGCTCTTGACTAAATCACTTTTGTAACTTTAATAAGAGGAAACATATATTTACTGTACACAGTGAAGAATATGAAGTGTTTTTAAACATTTGATTACTCTATATAAATTATTATTTGTTCTACTCTAGTTTTTTTCCGCCCCCTATTGCTTGTATATAGTTTTTATTTATTTTTTTATTTATTTTTTTTACGATAATGACACTGGTGACAAGAATTATTAAATTTCCATGGTATCAAAAAATGTTTATATCAAAGATCTTATTTAAAGCAAAAATAAATCGTGCTATCGTTACCGTGAAATAAAATGGCTCGTATCATGACTCGATTTTGTTCATATCGCCCATCCCTTTCCAGAATAAGCTGCAACATGGACCACACTTTATTCCACAAGTCTGAAGCCTGGCTACATAAGACATAAACAATGAAACATATCTAATGTAATTTATTCGTAATGTTGCAAAATTACACCGTTACTGAAAAATTCAAAACAAAATGAAACTTTGGCCACAGCTTGAATCTTTCACAACTAAACAGTCTACACAGTTTCTGCTTGTCTTGTGTGTGTGTGGTCGAGCCCAAACTTCGCCGATGAAATATTCATTCATTGCATAACCATCAGGGGACTTTCAGACTGAAGACTTCACCCAAGACGTACACAGAATGTTGACTTGTGTGGCAAACCGTAATGCTGTTCGATGGAACTTGATCTTCTGTTTGACTGAGCTGCAGATGAATTTGACTGACTGGCGTGACAATTTTACAATTTGTGATCCTGATCATCCTTTTACTCTGGATATAAATTAAGCAATCATGAGGATTAAAAGAGTAAATATTTTCCACCAGAAGTTTTGCGAAACAACATTTTCATTCATTTAGTAAATTGGTTTTACTTTATGTATTTAATCATATGTAACACACATACCAGGTCTTCATATGGGCCATAGATGTGCACAAATCATCTACAGCTTTTTCATCAGCTCCTTCAGTTATTGTCATGCACTGACATAAGCGAGCACAGAAGAACAGATAAGCTTCTCTTTGTCCTTCGTTATAATTAATCCCGTTGTCTGAGGAATTCAGGGTCGTGCAGCAGTGCATGTAATAACTGCTGTCTTTTTATTGGCAAAAACTTTGCAGGCTGCTCTGTAACGACCTGAAGGTGAGTGACAGGAAGCTGGTAGTTTTGCTCACATTTGCTGGACTAAGAATATGTCAGCAGCTCTGCATGAGCCTGACATCTACTTATGAAAAGAGTTAGAAAGTGGCTGTCTAAACTGCTCTGACTTTGTATTGATAGCTATAAATGATCCACTTTTTATTAGTTGCCAAAATGGCTGAAAGTTTAACTCTTTTTTATGCCTGTGCTAATGCAGAAGACAGGCCTGGCTTTTCAAAACTGAATGTTCATTAGGACTGACTAATGATGGACAGATTCACTGTCAGATTGTGAGCGTGTTTTCTGAGTAGAAGTTAATATTTTCTGGTGTGGGAAAAAATAGTTTGCAACACTGGATCAGCATTTGGTGAACATCTGACAGCTTGACACTGTAGAATCAATACTCTGTTTTGCTTCTCCATTTACTTTGCTCACCTTGTATGTGTGTGCGTTACGCATATGTTTTGACAGTTTTATTGGCAATTTGAAAAGAAATTTCTAAGCTAAATTTGCATCCCCATATGGTGATAAACAAAAAAACACATCCAAAAACAGCAAGCTGAGATTCACAATATTTGATGAGTGACACACACAGACACAACAAGCACATGAGCCAGAGGGACACCAGAAAGCCTTCTGCTCATGTTGCAGCTCACTCTTTGTGACCCCTGTGCCCTGGGCACCAGCATGGGTCATTGTCAGCTTTGGGCAAAAATTGTCCACCGTGATTCACTGCAGTATAGCTATATCAGAGAGCCATAAAACAGCATCCACAGCACTCCAACGAATTTGCCATTTGTAAATGTCTTCACACCGCTAAGATGTAAGACGCTGCATAAATCCATTCACACAGACATTTTGATACCACAAGCAATGTTATTTTTCTATATGAAGTTCTGTAATTTATCTTTAAAATCATAATTTTTGTATTTTTTATATTTTATTTTATAATTTTACAGTTATTATTTATACTAGATAGATAGATATATTTTAAAGAGGCACAGAGTATATAATTAATTATTGTATTGTATTTATAGTCTTTTATAATTTTACTATAATTATAAATAATTTTGAAATAAAATCAAATTAATTAAATACATACATGCAAATAGGAAATAAATAAATGTGTGTATATATATATATATATATATATATATATATATATATATATATATATATATATATATATACACATATATATATAGAGATATGTAGATATAGAAACAAAAGTATCAGAACTGCCATAGAATTTGAAAGCACAGTTTATATATCTAATTAGGTTTCATTTACATTTTTGTGTATTTTATAATAATATAATAATTATGAAATTAAACAATTTATGAAGTAAATAAATAAATCAACAAATAAACCCAAACTTCAAGTCTGCACTTTTGCTGCAAATAATTTATACAGAAGCAAAAGCTTCATAACTGGCACAAATTTTGAAACAGGCACCGAGCCTGTGTAAAGATATCTTATGAAAAGCATCATGGGTAATTTTAAATTCCAGCATGCTGGAATGATGGAAATATTGAGAAGTCAGCAGTGACAACATGCAGTGTCACAAAGTCTGTGCTCTTGACAGCCAAAACTGTTTGTTGGTTTTTTTCTGAAAGGAAGCCAAGCGACCCATCTGTCAAAAATACATACATGCAGAGGGTGGGGGGAAAAAGCCTCACACAAAGGGTGGCAGCCAGTGGCTGGCAACATGACCCAAAATAACAGCTGTGTTTTTTTTTCTTTTTCTGTCCAGGTTCATTATGCAATTACAAAGCCCATAAGAATAAACATGAGAGTGTGAAACCCAGGTGTATTGAGAGAACTAGAGCCTCCCACCTGTAATGGGACTGCAGCTTTCAGCATATTCAAGTATTATTAACAGAAATAAAAACCGTTAAGTGGCCATTGAGTGTTCACGGTGCTTTCCAATCAGGACTCAGTTGTGATTTGAATATTCATGAGCTGAATATGGTGAATGCTTATCATATGACTTAAACGGTTGGCTAATGTTGTTCTACTGTCAAGCCAACAACAGATTGAGATCTGGAAACTGAACACAATAATGAACCATAGGATTGAATGATACAATACTGATAACTGCAGTGTCTCGGCCATCTGCAACACCGATGTCAGCTATTACTGACACAACCGAAAAAGAAAATGTATACTATATATATATTTTTATTTTTTATTTTTTACAATGCAAGTTATCGAGGGCTTTTGGCTTCAAACAAACTTTGTGTTAGTTCTAACAGACCAGCAAACATTAAGCGAGTGAAAGCGGGCTTGACCCCAATTCAGGTCAAACATAAAAGTGACCTGCTGAAAAAAAGGCAATTTGGAAAAGGTATGGATATAGAGTTCACAAAGGTCAGCGCTACAGGTTATGATGGGTGTTATGATCAAAGCTTTGACCCTGCCATAAGTATCGGAGAAAGAAAGCTCATGTAAAGCTTGCCAGAAAACCTCTAAATTTAGACTTTTTGTATTAGTGAAAAAAGCACTTTGGTCTTTCTGCCAATCGCATATATGAATTATGCTTTGCTAAAGTCCCATTATAATTACCACAAGACAGAGAAACACCTCAAAATTATATTTAACTGCATAAACAGATGGAAAGAGATGGGAGGGAGGCTTTTTTGTAGATTCCACAGGAAAACATTAGACTGCATATTCATCATGCCAATGTGTTATTGCATTTGTGTCGCCCATTAGTAAGCAGACTGTGGCATATATTCATCCTCAGAGATATCTCTCTATTCCCTTTTGCGGTAGAATGAAGGGTCGGGGAAAATGAGGCAACTGAAAACAAAGGCGTGCTTTTGACGAGACACAAACAGAATGAATGAAGTGAGCAAATGTCTAGTCCAGGGGTTCTCAACTCCAGCCTTCGAAGTCCATTTTCCTGCAGAGTTTGGCCAACCCTCATCCTTCGGAGGATCCATGCCAACGTAAGAAGGCATCAAGGCATGTCCAAACCCAAGTTATCTTCACTTCCTGTTTGTTGAGATGCCTTCATTTGATCAATTTTTGAAGGCAGCATAAATGTATCCTTCACTGCCTTTGATATCCCATAATCCTGTGCTTTCCATTCCATGTCAGCTGAGCTAAAAATAAATATGGCAACTGAAAACTGTGGTTGGTGGTCAGTTTGTGTGGAAATATATGTTTTTAACCAACTTATTCCACATTTGAAGTTATTTCTAGTGGGAAATTACTATTATATTAATTAAATATTCATTTTTTCACCAGAGTTTGTGTATTTCATTGTAGATCATTAAGCCATTGTGTTGCTTCAGAAACCTTGCTGAAATCATTTCGCGATTGGGGTTTAGAACACAGCCATGGTTTTCAAGTTTACTAGAAATCTACAGGCGGATGAGTTTGATCAAGACTGGAGCTAAACTCTGCAAGTAAATGGACCTCGAGGGCCAGGGTTGAGAACCCCTGGTCTAGTGTTTCAGTTCTGTTGTGGGACATTTTGACCCTTTTTAGACTAATACTGCAATTGATTGAGGCTGAAACTTGAAGATGATCTCCACGGGTGTGATTCTGCAATTGGCAATGTAAAATGAACAACGTGGGTATAAGCAAAGTTATTCAACAAAAGTACAAAAATGTTGTTGTCAGGTCAGTTTGATTAAAATTGTATTCAATAAATGGGCAGAGAGATGCTGTAGCACATCATATCCCAAAACTACACTTGCAATATGTTTTTGAATTCAAGTGCACTCAGAATATTTCTGTCCCTTATCGAAGTAGTTTTTAAGCTTTTGTCACAGCATACACTCTATTTGCGTTACAGTTCATATTTTTTGATGTAGAGAACTGGCACATAAAACTAGAAAACTGAAAACCATAAACCTTGAAGTATGAAGACTTCCAACTCAAAACGGAATTCTGGAGGCTCGCCACTTACTTCTAGTTATAACTTTGGTCGAGGAGTACATTCAATTTGCTTTCATTATCTGTAGGCAACTGATGCAGTGAGATGACAGCGTCTCGATATGCTACCACGACCACCTGAGAAACAAGAAGATTAATTATCTTTGACTGTGAAGCCATGTTCGGAACAGATGTTTGAAAAAAGCTCTCAACTGTAATCTTTAATTATGAATTCATGCACATTCCTCATATCTGCTGTGCACAAGTCTGTAAATGTCTTGATGAACACTCACAGATCCGTAAATGTCTCGATGAAACCTCGCAGATGAGAACGAAGGGTTCTGGTAGTCTACATCATGCCTGACATGAGGGAATGTTAATTGGGAAAATGACTGTGCTGAACATTCTCGTAACAACCTGGTTCCCGACCGTGAAGAATCAAACAATTAGTGACAGATGCATGACGGTTTCTTCTTATCCAATAGAGACAAAAGTTGAAATGTAAAAAGAAAGATTTCTTAACATAAAATAATTTTACAGATATTTCCTGTCAAAAACAAGAGTCTCAACCTCTAATTTCCTGATTTCCTGGTAGAGCTCTCAGAAACCAGTTCAATGGACACAACAAACACAAGTGTTTTATCATTTTAAATATATACATAACTTGTACTGTTATTTCAGACCTTTTGGGAGTTGAGGAGTAAAGATAACTCCGAACTACCATTTTGTACTCTCTGATCAGGCGTGTAGCAGTTCCAGAGAGAATCTGTTATTTCAAATGTAAAAGTCAAGGACTACACATCACACTCTATTGACACAAATGACATTTGTAATAAATGCTTATATTAAAGAGTAGCTGCAGCACATCAAAAATGGAAACCGGGGGTCCGTCAGCAGAAGTAGTATTACAGCAACCGCTGCAAACTGTAAACTGACATTCCCATAATTTTTAGTGTGACAGTTCACAATTGATAGATATTCATTAAAATAACTATGCTTCTCAGGATTTTTTTTTTCTTACAATTAATGTAATTTTGGGCTTTATCAAAGACTACAGAAATACTAGGATGGTACACCCACATGAATAGGAGAAAATGCAACGCTCAGTATGGTGGAATAAGTCCTCCCTTCTAAATAAACGAGCCAATCACCACTTGATAAAGCCATCGCATCACTGCAGCTGCTGTCAGTGTTCTGAAACGTGTAGTCAGTGACATTTCTTCCAGCTTAAAATATAAGCTTTTTAACGCTATTTGAGCATAAGAAAAAACTCTTACATGACAGTTCATGTCAGGGTTTTTTTTTTTTTTTTTTCAGGATTTCCCTATAGCTATTCAAGTAAACAGGGCTTGGTTTCGCATGCCTGAAAAAGCTGCCTGAAGGCATTACAAATATGGTCACATAGTGAACAGAGTTTCCTTGAAAGTGACTTTGGCTTTATGTTGATTCTTGTGTTATTAAATTGATGTTCATTGCATTATACTACGACAAATATCGCTTCCCTCAGAGGACTTTCAATCTGTTTTTTCCATTATGAACATGAGATTGAGCTGAAGAATGAATGCTGTATCAGATGCAGGAAATCACACTCACTCTGCTTTGGCTTATACTTTTAGCATATAGGTCATGGCATACAGCTTTGAAATATTTTACATTATACTTTTTTAACTTCATATAATAGCTTTTAACATCAAAGCAACTCGTGTGTTACCTTCGATACTCACCATCACAGCCATGCTCATAAAGTGCCATATCACACTCCTACTCATATGATATTGCTCATATATCCCACATGAAATAAACACAGGATGCAACTGCCAAAAAAATTATAATTATAATAATAGTGATAAGAAAATTTATAAAACAAATTATATTTTGGGATTTGAACAGAATTGAATATTTGAAGAGATGCCTCAGATTCATCCTGTGATTCCAGTCTGTAATAATCTAATCCTGAACCACAAGCCCTTTTCCGCACAGTACATTCATTAGTGCAGTTATAGTAGTCGCAGGCTAACACTGAGTAATGCTGCTTCTTGTTCAAGGGAGATTTCAGCTCCATTTTCAAAGCCTATCGCAGATGTGCAGAAAGTGTGGTATAGCACGGCTCAAACGGCAGGAAGTGTTGAAGTCACCGCTGCACCCATCACATGTAGGGATTACCGAACCATATGAAGCTTTTGAAGCAGCAAAAGTGAAAATCTGCCTGGCTAGTGGCAAACAGGGAGTCTATTACACAACATGTAATATAGAGTTAAAATACACATGGCTGGGCACTACTTCAACATGCAGCAGGAACTGCATGAAGGGTTTTCATTGTCTAAACCCAAAAAATGTGTCCTTGCTGCGTGTGTTTGTTTGTGAGTTTGAGAGCATGCCTTTTTAATCGGTTACAAATTAATTTACAAATATATATGTTTCAGAAAACAAAATTAGTGTTCTCTACATTTTTAAGATATTTTGAGACCACTCTCCTATCCTCACTGTGTGGAGCTTTCTGAGAACAGTTCCTTCTCTCTACAGTACCTGAAGCTGTTCCCACAGGGTTCATGTCATGTCAGGTCCAGATTGATGTTATGCAAAGACATCCAGGCAGAAACATGACTGTATCAGAGGCCCTGAGAAAACACGGCTGGTTATAAGCATTAATATTCAAACCGCCTTAAGCAACTAAAATAGCTTCAAGATTAATTTATAATCATAACCATCTTTTAGACCTCACTGTTGTACTGTTCTAATGTAGCCCAATGTTTGTAAACAATTTCACTCTGCAGTTACACTCAGGGGTGTTTCCAGGACTTCATCAGTTCTGGGGCACAGGCTCTCTATCAAGTGGGTGTACTGTTATTTTCTAGGGTGTTTCAAGGGCATGCAAAAATACAAACAAAGAGTTCAGGTCTGGTGGCTGCAAGCAGTATGCCTGTGTAGCTTTAATGTAACTGTGAGCTACAGTTCATTTCACTAGTTTAGTTTCTTCTCTTTGTAACTAATCCAAAAATTTTTACAAGGCAACATTTATCTGGTCACTGACCCAGCAAATGGGTGGAAACTAAAGGGAACTAAAAGTTTACTTTCGACACATTATCCCACTACATTTAATGACAGCGTATTTAGCAATCTTTAAATTTCTAAATGTTGCAACAAACATCACGCTTACTCAGCATGTTGTTACTGGTGTATGGGGATACTACCTTCAGAAAGCGAGAATATCCTTATTCTTTTCATTTCTCTATGAAACATTGTGAGTATGTAGCAGTCAGTTTGCGGTGATTTAAAAAAGAATATATGTGTATACATAAAAGTATAAAGTATATTATTATTATTATTTATTTAGCAAGGATACATTAAATCGATTTCTGAAGGATCATGTGATATGGAATGTGAATTAAATAAAATGGTATATCCATGAACAAGACATTCCACCAAAGAGGAATTCAAACAGATGATTATTCTTCTGATATATTACCAACCTTAAAGGTGCCATAGAATGGAAAACTGTATTTAACTTGGCATAGTTGAATAATAAGAGTTCTGTACATGGAAATGGCATACCGTGAGCCTCAAACACCATTGTTTCCTTTCTTATGTAAATCTCGTGAATAAAAAAGACCACTGAAAAATAGGCAAATCAGAACATAATACTGACTGTGACGTAACAGTCGGGATCACTAATAGTTACGCCCCCAACATTTGCATATACACGCCCATGTTCTAGGCCAGCCGAATCATCAGAAGTTCTGCAAGTATTGTGAAGAAACAAGCGAGGACGACTGCGAGGACAAAATGGCAGATCATGGAAATAAATGTTATGTTCCAGGCTGTGCAGGGGATGTGAAGTGCAGGGATGGGTTGGTGTCTGACACGAGCCACTAAAGCAGGGGTGCCCAGACTCGGTCCTGGAGGGCCGGTGTCCGGCAGAGTTTAGATCCAACCCCAATTAGACACACCTGAACCAGCTAATCAAGCTCTTACAAGGCATACTAGAAACTTCCCGGCAGGTGTGTTGAGGCAAGTTGGAGCTAAACTCTGCAGGACACCGGCCCTCCAGGACCGAGTTTGGGCACCCCTGCACTAAAGGGACATGGGTTCGCTCCTTGCTAGCGGTAGCCTGTTACATTACAGTACATAAGATTTAACTTGCCACATAAACAGAGTAAGGAGAGATGACTGAGGATGATGGCGAATGATTTACAGATCCTGAGCACCACTGACAAGCATCTGATCTTGTAAAATGTGTGGTAAGTACTGCCGCTCCATAGTATAAACAGAGTTTGTGCTATCACGAATCTCGAAAGCGAAAGTAAAATGCGATTATGCATTTGAAAGCGGTTTCAGTGCCTCGCATATTAATAACAGCTCCCTGATGCCCGCATTTTATATACAGTATAATTACCTGACGATATAACTGCGAGAGAAAGTATTGAAATGTATATTTTCCTCCCTGTTCCTGCTGTGAGCTACTGAAATGAGCCGCACTGTGAAACTGCCAATCAGAGCAGAGCCACACTGTGAAACAGCCAATCAGAGCAGAGCTCAACATTATTATTCATGACCCTTCCAAATAAGCCAATAACAGACCATTTCATTCTAGGGAGAAATCCTAGGGTTGTAAATGCACATGTAAAACCGTTTCTGGAGAATTGTTGCCCTTACCTAAGCCACATACCTTTTATGTAGATATCAGAGAACAATTTAAAATATTGTATCAATGCATTCTATGGCACCTTTAACTTGGTAGCTAGCTACCTTTCAGTTTCTTCACAAACCCAAGTTTAGAAACTCTGGGTAAAACAATGACCATTATCAAATACAGTGAATAGCCTGCTTCTCAGGTCAGTAAATAATCATTAGAATTTTTAACAATAAAAATAATCTAGCAATGTACCTGGAAACACTATGTTTGTTGGCTCTATATTTGAAAGAAAAATAAAACTTTTATCCTGTTCCCACTATCCAGTGACTCCAAACATAGGAGACAAAGTGTTGTGGCTGTTTTCATCCTGTGTTCATATAAAGAAGGTTATAGATTATTGTGATCACCTGACAGTAAACATACTAACAGTGGTGGCGAGTGGAGAAGCAAAAACAGGAGACTAGTATAAGAAAAAAAAAAAGATGACAAAAATAGAAGAAAGGAGGAGAAACTTGAGGCTATGGTCTGTGTGGTAATGAGATGGCTGGTTGCCCACACACAGTGGGAGAGAGGTGAGGACAGCAAACCCACCTCCACCCCATCTTACCCCGTGCCGGTGCAGTGTCGTCCTGCCATCTCTAAAGATAATTGGCGCTGGTGGAGAGGAAGGACTTCCTGACACATACAGACTCTTTTCTTCCTCTTCTCAGAGTCTCAGAGTCATTTAATTAGCGGTACTACAACTCAGTCAAATAACTCAACTTATGATGTCCACCTAAATTTATAGTCTGCACTGTTTGTTTGTTTGTTTGTCTATCTCACTGGTTTGCACTCTATTTACCATGTGCCTTATGCCACTTTATCCATTTTATATTATTTTATTTTTATTTATTATTGTCCTTATTTGTATATTTGTAATAACTGCATTTTGTGTAGGTGTATATATATATATATTTGATTTGTACTTATCTGTATTTATGCGTTCTACTGTTAGTACTTAGTGTTATCTGTATGCACCAGGGAGTAAGAGAGTAACGAAATTTCAGTTCTCTGTATGTATGTACGGTACATGTGGCAGAATTGACATTAAAACAGACTTTGACTTCGACTTTTTGACTAATTATTTTGTGATGTAGAAGACAAACGTGTATAATAGGCTGATCATACCAATTTTTCTTTAGTTTTTTCATCTCACTAAAAGGCAAATTACTGTATATTAAGACTATTTTAATCTCTACATGCAGAATTGCATTTATATTCAAATTAAATTAAAATATCTTTCCAACTCAAAACTTTTGAATATTTTTGAAAAAGGTTTTGTATGCTCAAGGCTACATTTAATCAAAGTACAATAAAACAGTTATACTGTGAAATAATCACAAAACAAATTTCTAGAATATATTTTAAAATGTAATTTATTCCTGTGAAGGCAAAGCTGGATTTTCAGCAGACATTTCTTCAGTATTTAGTGTCAAATGATCATTCAGAAATCATTCTAATATGCATACTAATTTGGTTGTGTTAAACTGCTTAATATTTCTGAGGAAAATTTTATACTTTTTTCATCAAAAGTGACAGTAAAGACTTAACGTAAAAGTCTAAAGACATTTAGACTAAAGACGTTACAAAAGATTTATTATTTTAATGTTTTAATTTAGTTTTTAATTTAATGTATCCTTGTTGAACAAAAATTGTAATGTATTAAAAAAAAAAAAAAAATAATATAACCGACTGTAATGTTTAACATGAAACACTAATAACTGCTATGCTGGGGAAGTGCACAAATCAGAAAACTGGTTTTAACTGCATATAACCATTAGTTGTCTAAATAGCCCGTGAAAAGATTCTTGTAGAAACAGCAAACCCATGTACAGACCCAGAATGCACTTGTGTCCTGTAGTTTTGGCATTGAGTTTTTCTTCCACAGCTCTCTTCTAAATCAGATAGAGGCCTGACTCTAAGCTCTGATGGCCTCATCTTCGCCAGAGTAAGACTTTCATTACTGTCGGCCGTGTCACCTGCAGCAGACGTCCGGGCGATAAGCCAGAGATGCCATCACTGACATCCCAATCACATTAAATCCGAATCCCCAACCCTCTGCCCTCCCTCGGAAAGAAGGACTGGAATCTCCAGACGGCCTGACAGCCCTGATCTGGCTGACTAAATGACAGTCTCCCATGTATTAAGAGTGGAGTTGTGGTGGATAAGGTTAGATTAGGTGTCTCTGAGTGAGAGACGAGCAAGTTTGTTCTTCAAGAACTGACTTTTCTCTCTCCGCTTTCTCCTGTAAGAGTGTTTCTGCCAAAAGTCTTCCTCTAGAGCCTCAAGCACCGGCTCTGCCTCACAGTCTTTTTTGAGGTAGGAGGTAATATAATTTGTGTGACAAATGGCCTGAGGAAATGTTCAGATAATGTACATGGTTCAATTTTGTTCTCGGTCTCCTCTGTCTACACTTGCATTTTTGTTCTCATTTTGGTATCTGTGGAGACACCTGTGAGATTACAGATCTAACACCTACCTTTCACACTGCTCAGCAGAAGTTTTGTCATCGCCTCTGCTTTTGCTTAATATTTAACAATGGCAGTGAGCCTCCCAGAACCATTTTTACAAGTTCCTGTTAATAACTTATTCAGAAGGTATTAATTTTGCATAAGCCACTATGTAAATGGTTGATAAATGACTTGTTACTAATTCATTAGTATTGTAAAATTCAATTTCACAAGTTGAAAAGACCCACCTGAACTCCAATATATCTTATTGTAGCTCTAACAACTTTTTAAATGACCTTCCATTGAAGAAATTGAGTTCTGGAAGTCTCAAGAAAAATGTCAAGTCTGTCCAAGGTATATCCTGATGTTTAAAACAAGGATGCTGCCAATGTGCTACAAGCTAAAAGTTTTTAAAAAGCCTTAGGCCTTTTTTTTAGCACAAGATTTAGGGCCAGATTTACTACATTGGGTGTGGACATTTCTGCAGGTGATTTACTGACAACGTGCAAATTAAAGGACACAGAGGTAACATCTAATTTGTATATCAATATACCAAGCGCAGCGCGAACTAGTGTAGTCGCAAATAAGCAGAGCCGATGCTCCTCGGGGTGATCTACAACACAGGTGCAAAATAGTTTAAGACATGGTTTTTGGGCATTAAATAATGGCACAAATACCAGTAATTTGATGAGCTCAAACATTAGTAAATCACATTGCGTGATTCATTTTAATACTCTTCTCCCATAAATTTTGCATCTGAAAGGGAAGCTCCTACAAATGCATATTCACTAAGGTCAGGCGCAAAAATAACTGTCCACGCCTTTCAGCACTAATTCTTCACTGCCTGTCTTTAGTAAAACTGACAGTACTATTTTAACGGCAAAAGATGGTTTGTGCTGGCACAAGTTGTTAATAAATCTGGCCCTTACACTTTTGAGTCGATATATCATGTGATGCAAAAAAAAAAAAAAACCTGTGTACTATGAAATAATGGCAATAAACAAAATGTGACCAGTGCAGTTAAATTCACAAATAAATGACTCTTATTAACCATTCTTTTGAGAGAATCAAAAAACATTCTATCTATCTATTACTCACTTTAAATAAAATTATTAATTTAAATAAAACGGAAATAAAATATAAATATTAGATCAAATGAAAATTAAAAATGTTGCCTTGGAAACTAACTGACATTCAAGTCGAGGTACCAAAATAACAAAACTCAAATTAAAATACATTAAAGCTAAACAGAAATATTTATGGGGGGAAAAAAGACAAAGACACACAAAGTTCCTAAAACTTAAAAATGAATATCATGTAAATATAAAAGCATAAGCCAATTCAAAATATTAATTGATATTGTAATAATACTTTAGTTCAGAAAAATGAATTACTCGTTTGAAACAGTCAGAAACATTGTCCTGTATAATTTATAGCATTGGCAAATATAAATAAGGAAATAGACATTGTAATTTAAATAAAACTGGAACTAAATTGAGAGCTAGTGAATCAGAATCAAATCTTAATCCATACTCTGTACTTTTTTGTACCTACTGTGTTAATTTTTGGGCAAAGTATGTAAATAAAAAAAAAGACAATTGCTTTCATGAAACTGCTTGAACTGATATGCAGTGACTCATGAGAGGCCCGTTATGTATTCAGTACAGCGAGGAACATTTAATCATTTACCAAACTGCTGCTCCTCATCTCTGCTCTGTGACAGCCTGTCAGGGCAGCTGCTGCCGGACAACTCATGTCACGAGAGCTCTTCCATACTCAAGGCATATGCTACTACAACACTGATGCAGCTTTGACACAGAAACAACTTTATCTGATCAATTCATCAGGTAAGAACAAGTAGTGAGAGTGATGTTTAGACTGGCAGGTTGTTAGGACGACAGACAGAAGAAAAGGATACATTCATGGCAAAGCCAGCCTTTTTTTCTGGTTGGTATTGGGTTTTCCAAACCTCCTGTATGTTGTGTACTGAATGATAATCAGTTAACAGCAAAAACCTCTTCTGATCTTTACAAACGTTGCCTCTGGATGTCCACAAGGGCCTTATATTTACCACAGGGGACTAATTTCTCACCACTGACAGACAAAGGCCACAGCGGTGACAGCAAAACTCCTAATCGATGGCCTTAGCGTTTGACCATCCAATACTTTCCCCTCAGTCACCTCGACATTGTAGGATTATCCTCTCCCCGCCTGGCTACTCAGGACAGCGACCTGACAGATCTAAAAACTTGCTGAATTTTCCAACCAAAAAAACAAAGCCACTCTGGCTCCTTTACCAGCCCCACTCAGATCACTCTGGGCTTTTGTAGAAACACAACTTTAATGGAATATCGATTAAATATGAATTGAGAGCACACATGGAGAAGCCCAGCAACACGCAGTTATCACGGGCCGCCTCACCGCAGGGTGTACACGGGCTGATCGATAGAGGGTTAATTACACTGCCACAGGGCACAGATAAACGGACGCACACGGAAAACAGTCCTCTGTCTAGAGAGCAAAGACACTACAGCTGATGCACAGTACTAAAGAAATAAACATAGCACACTAATGTCACAACAATGGAAATGAAATGTAATTCCATGTCATATTTTAATACTTTTGCGGGATACATGCATTAGCTAAATTGCAAAGCTTAATGGAATAGCTCACTCAAGAATGTAAATTTACAGAAAATTTAGTCACCCTCAGACCATCCAAGATGTAGATGAGTTTGAATAGATTTAGAGAAACTTATTACATCACTTGCTCACCAATGGATCATCTGCAGTGAATGGGTGCCGCTGCATGTTTATAAGCAAATTTAACTTCAAACTGTTGCTTCAAGCTAAAATACAGTGAGGAAAATAAGTATTTGAACACCCTGCTATTTTGCAAGTTCTCCCACTTAGAAATCATGGAGGGGTCTGAAATTGTCATCGTAGGTGCATGTCCACTGTGAGAGACATAATCAAAAAAAAAAAAATCCAGAAATCACAATGTATGATTTTTTAATGAATGAATGAATGAATGAATGAGACATTTATATAGCGCTTTCATGTGTATTGCAATACACCCAAAGCGCTTTACAATCATGTGGGGGGTCTCCTCAACCACCACCAGTGTGCAGCATCCACTTGGATGATGCGACGGCAGCCACAGGACAACGGCGCCAGTGTGCTCACCACACACCAGCTACAGGTGGAGAGGAGAGAGAGATAGAGCCAATCAAGTGGATGGGGATTATTGGGAGGCCATGATTGACAAGGGCCAGTGGCGGGAATTTGGCCAGGACACCGGGGTTACACCCCTACTCTTTACGATGAGTGTCATGGGATTTTTAATGACCACAGAGAGTCAGGACCTCGGTTTAACGTCTCATCCGAAAGACGGTGCTTTTTTACAGTATAGTGTCCCCGTCACTATACTGGGGCATTAGGACCCACACAGACTACAAGGTGAGCACCCCCCTGCTGGCTATTTACTATTTAACTATTAACTATTTATTTGTATGATACAGCTGCAAATAAGTATTTGAACACCTGAGAAAATCAATGTTAATATTTGGTACAGTAGCCTTTGTTTGCAATTACAGAGGTCAAACGCTTTCCTGTAGTTTTTCACCAGGTTTGCACACACTGCAGGAGGGATTTTGGCCCACCTCCACACAGATCTTCTCTAGATCAGTCAGGTTTCTGGCCTGTCGCTGAGAAACACGGAGTTTGAGCTCCTCCAAAGATTCTCTATTGGGTTTAGGTCTGAGACTGGCTAGGCCACGCCAGAACCTTGATATGCTTCTTACAGAGCCACTCCTTGGTTATCCTGGCTGTGTGCTTGGTCATTGTCATGTTGGAAGACCCAGCCTCGACCCATCTTCAATGCTCTAACTGAGGGAAGGAGGTTGTTCCCCAAAATCTCGCAATACATGGCCCCGGTCATCCTCTCCTTAATACAGTGCAGTCGCCTGTCCCATGTGCAGAAAAACACCCCAAAGATGATGCTACCACCCCATGCTTCACAGTAGGGATGGTGTTCTTGGATGGTACTCATCATTCTTCTTCCTCCAAACACGTTTAGTGGAATTATGACCAAAAGTTCTATTTTGGTCTCATCTGACCACATGACTTTCTCCCATGACTCCTCTGGATCATCCAAATGGTCATTGGCAAACTTAAGTCGGGCCTGGACATGTGCTGGTTTAAGCAGGGGAACCTTCCGTGCCATGCATGATTTCAAACCATGACGCCTTAGTGTATTACCAACAGTAACCTTGGAAACGGTGGTCCCAGCTCTTTTCAGGTCATTGACCAGCTCCTCCCGTGTAGTTCTGGGCTGATTTCTCACCTTTCTTAGGATCATTGAGACCCCACGAGGTGAGATCTTGCATGGAGCCCCAGTCCGAGGGAGATTGACAGTCATGTTTAGCTTCTTCCATTTTCTAATGATTGCTCCAACAGTGGACCTTTTTTCACCAAGCTGCTTGGCAATTTCCCCGTAGCCCTTTCCAGCCTTGTGGAGGTGTACAATTTTGTCTCTAGTGTCTTTGGACAGCTCTTTGGTCTTGGCCATGTTAGTAGTTGGATTCTTACTGATTGTATGGAGTGGACAGGTGTCTTTATGCAGCTAACGACCTCAAACAGGTGCATCTAATTTAGGATAATAAATGGAGTGGAGGTGGACATTTTAAAGGCAGACTAACAGGTCTTTGAGGGTCAGAATTCTAGCTGATAGACAGGTGTTCAAATACTTATTTGCAGCTGTATCATACAAATAAATAGTTAAAAAAATCATACATTGTGATATCTGGATTTTTTTTTTTGATTATGTCTCTCACAGTGGACATGCACCTACGATGACAATTTCAGACCCCTCCATGATTTCTAAGTGGCAGAACTTGCAAAATAGCAGGGTGTTCAAATACTTATTTTCCTCACTGTATGAGTCCTCTAACCATATTGCTTTCCGCAGTGAAAAAGTCATCTTGTCTGAATCAGGAGAGAAATATGCACAGATCAAGCATCATTTACAAGCCAAAACAGTCCAAAACAAATATGTCAGAAGATTTCAATGTGAGTGGACAAAAGGGAGGAAGCGTTATGTATTATGGACATTAATTGATTTACTTGTGGATTATTGTGATGATTTTATCAGCTGTCTGAACTCTCATTCAGAGAATCCATTAGTGAGCAAGCGATGTAATAATACATTTCTCATTTACATCTCATTTACAACAAACTCATTTACATCTTGGATCATTTACATCCTGAGGGGGAGTTCATTTTCAGCTAATTTTAACTACAAATAAATGATAAATAATTATATTTTCCGAAATTTTTGTTAGCCATATTAAATTATTTGCAGTTATTGTTACTATTATTAAGCTTAATAACAAATACGTAATAATTAATTTCTCCACATTTGGAAAAATTGTGATGCATTAACCCACAAAAGTGATCTGTAACACTTTTCCATTAATTGCACAGGGGGAAGCTTCTAGATGTCAGGAGGATGTACATCCTTTTTCTTAAGGAGCTGGAAAAGTTCTTACTCTTTTCAAAGCAAGCCATTAAAGTCGATGTGTATCGGCAATATTAATAATGCATGTGCAGGCTGCTTCCAGAGGGAACAGCTACCCAGTGGCTGCCCATGCAAAAATGTCATTTCACCAGCTCAGATCAAGAATTAGTCAATCCAGACATCAGCAGTAGAATCTGATAAGCCTTGAGCAAATCCTGGCTGGTTTTGAACTGCCTTTTAATAATAATGAGACTTGTTTTACTCTTCCTTGTAGGAAATAACTTTTGTTACTGATCAAAACAGAATGCATAATGACTAGAAAGCAAAGAAGAGAGTAAATTTGAGGGGGAAAAAAGGTTGTTTCTAGGCTGTATTTCCGGGCTTTGGTAATAAAGAGTAATAGTGAATTCAATGAACTGCATTATCTTCATAACATGACAAAGGTTAAAGCATTAAAACCCTTTTGGTTTCAGGTGATATTGTAGATAATTCAGTATACCAAAGGTCATGAGATATTACCATATTACCACTATCTGAAGAACCTTAATATCTTCAAATTAAGACTCATTCTGTTGCAGATTGTGCTCCACATTTTGAATACCAGAGTATTGCTAGAAGTAGTTCATGCAAACAATATATATAGCATAAATCTTTGAATTCATTAATTATTTTATGCATTATGTATGCATTGTTTCTGTCAGTATTAAGCAAAAGTTGCTTGAAATAAAGGATTTTTTTTTTTTTTTAATTTATGATAGGTCTTGATAATTTGAAATCATGTTTCTGAAACCTGTCGGGCACTGATGTGCAGCACAGATGGCTGTTATGGCAACAGGTGACAGAGTTGACACCGTGAGGGGAATACTGATGAGACGTCATGACAATACCGGTCTTGCCATGACTGTCCCTCTAATTAGTCTAGCATGTTTCAAATGGTAACTATAACTATCTTTTACATTTTATGCTTTTGTGCTGTTTTGAAATGTTATATATCTTATTTGTGGCATTTAATAAAAAGCAACTGACAGAGATCTGACAGCCAGATGTAAACAGCCTAATTAAACAGGTTTAAAATAAACCTTACAATGTCTATGAACCTTCACAATATATATAAAAATCAATGTTCTATCTGATAACAGATAAATGACCAATATAAAAGTTGTGTTATTTGTCTAAATACATTACTAAAATCTTTTTTTTTTAATTGTTAATTTTAAAATTGACCCTTAGCAGCATTATTACATTATTAGTGCTTTTTGAAAGATTTAAGGAATAAATTGAACTGACACTTTAAAAGGAGCATTAGATGGCAACAAAAGCAATCTAAATGTACAGTAAAAGTATGAGCATTTACAATTAAATACTCAACATCAACTGATGCCAATACATAAAAAAAAAAAATGATTTATCAGTCATTTTTTTTAATTAAAAATGAAGTTTAAGTCCAATAGCCATAACTGTTTATTGTCTGTGGAAAATTATTTAATTTTAGGAGAATCTTATGATGGCTTTTTGGCCTCAATGCCTGCTAGTAAAAGATGGTCTGTTAATTAAAATGGAAGTAATTATTTTCCACTATGTCACCAACAGCGTAAATGAAGAATTTTTATACAAACTTGATTCTCACATCCAACAGAGTTCATGGAATATCAAATTTGTCAGATCCGAAGGAAAATGTATGTCCTTTGAATAAATATTATTTGCAATTACGTAGCTTCATTCAATCAAGACAAGGCCAAAGTCTGGTTGAGCCAACTCTTTCTACTTTGGAAAATATGTTTGAAAGGCAGAGGTCAGATATCTCTGTTATATAAACAGTTTGTGGCCAAATCTAAAGAATCGTTTAATGCCAGACTTCAAGCATGGCAGTCTGACCTGCAGGTTGATATAACCGAGGAAGAGTGGCAAATAGCATGTTTAAAAGCCCAAACTCAGACAATGAACACCCATTTGAGACTGCTTCAGCATAAATGGTTGAGAAGACAATATATCACTTCAACCCGAATATTCCTGATGTATGTTACAAATGTAGACAAGATAAGGGAACTTTATTCCATTGCATGTGGGAATGCACTCAAGTTAATTGTTTCTGGGTTAAAATATTGAATATTGTAAGTCAAATCATTGGTAAAATAATTCCTCTTGATCCTAGGTTGTGTATATTACATATTTGTCCTCTGAATTTTAAAATGACCAAACATGAAAGATTGTTGTTAATTCTCTGTTTGTTGGAAGCTAAACGTGTAATTGCATGTTCTTGGAAAAAAGTCCTGGCGAGTTTCAATGGATAAAGGGGATGACTTCATGCCTTGCCTTAGAAAAGATTACCTATTTTTTGAAAAACAAACTTCATGTATTCTGGTCCATCTGGAAAGATGGTGACTCTTGTGGAATTGATGGACATTGTGAGTATGTTATTTCTGGAATTTTTTTTTTAATATTATTATTATTATTATTATTATTTTAAAGGTGCCATAGAATGGAAAACTGTATTTACCTTGGCATAGTTGAACATGACGTAACAGTCGGGATCACTAATAGTTAGGCCCCCAACATTTGCATATACCCGCCCATGTTCTAGGCCAGCCACCAGCCGAACCATCAGAAGTTCTGCAGGTATCGTGAAGAAACACGAAGTGCTTGAAGGAGCTACAGCCAGCGGATATGAGCGAGCGGCAGCCCGCGGATAGGAGGGAGCGGCAGCCCGCGAACTTGACTTTGGAGCGGCCGTTGGGCTTGGGTTAGCCACAGCCGGCGGGCTGGACAGATGATCGGCTGACAGACTTGACTGATGATCGACTGGCAGGCTTGAGTGAGCCGCAGCCAGCGGGCTTAACTTCGCAGCGGCCGGCGAACTTGATGAGCGGCCAGCGGACTCGCAGCACTTGCGGCAATCCCACCGAACTCCCACACATTATCCGCAGGCTATGGTGGAAGGTCGGACTTCCATGCCACGGGGAAAACAAACAGGAACAAAAAAACGGTGAAAAGGGGGCGCCGCTTACTTTCGGTTAGGTCTGGTCTTCTGTCACGGTGCACACAGTGGGGAGGAACAAGGAACACGGAGTCTTTAATCCAAATCAACAGGGCAAGACAAGGCAGGGCTCAGACACACAGGAATACAAGGAACGTAACAAGTAGACCAGACAAAAACTAACTGAACAGGCAGGAACTAATATACACAGGATAATTAACTATACACAGCTAGAACATAATCTAAACAATCAAACTAAACTAGGACAGGAACAGGAAGGACCAAATAAGGGCATAGAGGGGGAAACACACAAGACATGACTGACGATAACAGACCATTTCGTTTTAGGGAGAAATCCTAGGGTTGTAAATGAACATGTAAAACCGTTTCTGGAGAATGCTTGCCCTTACCTAAGCCACATACCTTCTATGTAGATATCAGAGAACAATTTAAAATATTGTATCAATGCATTCTATGGCACGGTTAAGGGTGTTGAGTTATCTTTGTGTTAATTTATGTATTATTATTTATTTTAGTTTTTTAATTTATCCAGTTATAATGACAAAATGAACTGTTGTCTTAACCTGTATGACAATGTAAATTTGACAAAATAAAATTGTTGTTCCAAAAAAAAAAAAGTTAAAAAATGTGTAAAATCACAAGAGGCTGATATCCATATTAACATCATGCATTGCCTTTTTTATGCTTTTAGAATGAATATCTAGTCAATGTCAGAATTAAAGCTGTAAGGTGATTAAACAAAGTCATATCATTGACCTCCCTTCACTTTTTTAGCTGCACTGACGTTTGCTTGCAGTTCTGATTCTGTAAATCTGACGCTTTAACACAGTCCTTCTCCTTTTGTCACTTTTTAGAAAGTGTTGAAGCACTAGTCACTCCATATTTTGTGTTTGGCCATGCATGACAGGTGAGATGACAGGGCTTTGGCTTTCTGAGTAATCCAAGGCTTCACTTTCACCAGGGTGTCCTCATCATAGAAGCCCAGGGCTTAGAAAGCATTAAAGGACAGTAATTTCACGACAGACGCTTTGCTGCTGTTCTGTTGTTATCTGCATAAAAACTGTCCTGAAGAAAAATGTACTACATGCACAGAGTTGGACAACATTTACACACCCTCATGCCGTGTATACATGTATACAACTGATGTTTTTTCAGATGAACACAAAGAATTTTAGAAAAAAAAAAGTAAGATATAATGCAAGTGTAAGGAACCTCCAACATCCTGGCATTTTAAGAGTAGCGTGAACTCATGAATAAGTTCAAAACTATTGTCTAGAAGTAATAAACTGAAAGTTTAAAATAAGTATTTTTCCCACACCACCTGTCGTTTTGCTTCTGAAAACATTTAGATTCATCAACTAGGGTTGTATGGTTTACCGTTGTGTTTGCTTTGTGTGCTTTTTGTGTGGCATCAGCTTTCCTGCAGACATTATATGGACTTTATCTGAATAAAGAACGTCACATACAGAGACAGGGCAAGTAAATGATGACAGAAGTTTTATTTTTGGGTAGAGTATCCCTTTAATGAAAGCAATGGCGTGGTGAAGGAAAACAATGTTTATATATATATATATATAAATATAGGGCTTGTCCCAATACCCACACTTGCAGTCTGTGTAGAACCTTTGATTAACTGATCAATTACTCACCCTCATGTTGTTCCAAACCTGTAAGACCTTTGTTCATCTTCGGAACACAAATTAAGAAATTATTGATGAAATCCTAGAGCTTTCAGACCCTGCATAGACAGCAATGTAATTAAAATGTTCCCAGGCCCAGAAACATAAGGACATCATTAAAATAGACCATGTGATAGTGGTTCACAATTTTACGGGGCTGCTAGAATACTTGTTGTGCACAAAGAAATAAAAAAGAACAACAATTCAACAATTCTTCTCTTCCGTGTCAGCATCCGCCACCATTCACGGGAGTACCAAGACGAATGCGCAATCGCAAAGTTTAATCGCAACATATAATCATTGCAGTTAATAGTGTTCACCGTCTGTTTGATTACATGTAATTTGTAACTAACTGCATGATTCTTACTGTAAATTTCTGCCATAGTCACCACTAATAACCTACTCCAAATATAATGTAGAAACTTAATTTTCTGTAAAGCTGCTTTGCAACGATTTGTATCGTGAAAAGCGCTATACAAATAAACTTGATTTGAATTGAATTATTCCTCTACTCATAAACAAGGCGCTCGTAGCTCCGTAAGGACACTGGGTCTTGTGTACATACTATAATGTACACAGGTTTTCAAATGGCCAAGACAGCAAGTGTGTGTATAGGGACAGGCCCAAAATGAAAAAAAAAAAACATTTTTAGAAATAAGAATAAGAATAAATTAAACAAATAATAATTTACAAATTAAATAGATAACTTTCACAAATTGTACAAACTTTTCACCATAAATAATCAAATACATTTTAAAATAACGATCAAAACTGCCCATCTTGCATGGTCTAAATTATTCCCTGTTATTTGTGCATGGGCCATTAAGTTGCTGGCCCATTCATTGTTGCTGAATAAACATATTTATTAGAGGATAAAGACAGGGGCATGGTCATATGCACTTGCATCAGAACTGGGATCACTGAGTAAGATACAGCTACAGTGCCAATATATTTGCTTGTCTGCATCATTATTTGAAAGATCAACACCTGCTCTCAGACTATGTGTTCAGCAGGAGGCTGCATGTATTTTGACTCCTGTTGCTGCATCCTTTCTTTCAGTTTACACACTCTGCTCAGGACATCACACTCATCCTAGTCAGTCATCAGCCCGCACACACACATACACACTTTTTGCCATCTTGTATTCCTCCTCCTCCTCAATGTGACATTGAACAGTCTGCTCTCTCTGCCCGAGACCAGCTCTCTCTACAGCAATCTTTCTTCACACCATCGAAATGTTGCTCCTGCCGAGGGAGTTTCAGAGCCGCACGTGCAGCCTGGGCTTCACACGGAGTATGTGACACTAACCGCACGACAGTGCGTGCGAGATGACTACTGTGGCGTCATTAAGAGCGGTTCATTTGCCATAAATCCTAAAGAAAGTCCTGCTAATCCCTGCCGTGGAAGAAAAGGGGAGTGTGCGACAGGCTGTGGATCAGCACGCTGTAAAAGTCATCGCTTTTCACAGCCTTCGTGGCACAGGAGTTCTCTCACTCCACACCAAGCCATTAACTCCTCTTTATGGGCCACCATGGGGCCACAACTGTGGCCCATAATCCTCTCTGCCACCTTCACTTGCCCTTCTTAACATCCACAGGCAGATCAGAAGACCCACTGTGCACTCTGAAAGTGCCATTTTGCTATAAAGCAAGTCTATGTTTGTTGCATCTTTTTGTTTCTGATAATGATTATTGTTAAAATGTCACAGCGGAGATGTCCTGTTGCTCTAAATAGTGCACCATTCTCAAAGTCACCGAAGGCCTCGGCAGTCATGGTTAACAAAATGAATTTATGCAGTAGGTAAATATCTAGTAAACATCTTTAAAGATATCTATTGTAAAGCAAAAAATAAATATCATTAACAGTTAGCAATACATTTGTTAAAGTATTTATTAATCTTTGTTAACATAAATTAATAAAAAAAATACACTGTTAGTGCATCATCTCAGGTGAATGAAATAATATTAATAGATACAACTTTTGATTTTAATAATGTATTTGTATTAGTAAATGTTTAACTAAGATTAATACATTTTTTAGAAGTATTTTTTCATTGTTAGTTTATGTTAAATGTAGTTAACTAATGTTAACAAATTACAATGAGGTAAAGTATTTACCAACATTTATTCCTGCAGTGGCAAAACTGAATTTTTGTCAGTCATTACTCCAGGGACCCCTTTTGGGTCACATGATCCTTTAAAAAATATTTCTTATTTGCTGATTCGCTGCTCAAGAAACATTTCTTATTTTTATTAAATTTGAAATTTTTGTGGAAACCATTTTTAGGTTTCTTTGATGAATAAAAAGTTCAAAAGAAAAGAAAATTTTTGAAAATAAGTCTTTTGTATATCATAAATGTTTCAGTTTTTATCCATTTAATGCACCTATGATGTATAAAAGTATTTATTTCAAGATAAAAATCTTACTGAACCCAAACATTTGAACATTATAGTATGCTCCAAAGTTGAAGGAAAAAAAGGGGTATCAAATGTAAACTTTCGATATGAAGCTTCTTATGTATACATTTACATAAGTACAATGTATGACAAAGAATTTTTTACAGTGTAAAATGGTCAAATTAATTTTTACAACTGCAAAATAATGCCTCATGTATAGGTTTACAATATTATAAGTTCTTGTTCATGATCACGTCCAACATAAATTCAACCTTGTTATCATCAAACATAACAATGAAGGAAACCGAATAGCTCACAGAACAAGGACTCTGTATGGGCAAATTTAAGAGACAGAAGCTGGAAATTTCTCTGCTCAACCTCTCAAACACAGCTGCCACAACTTCTGCGTTATCCATATGTTGCAGCATGCAAGAATAAACCTTAGCTTTATAGAGGAATAGCCAAAAAGCCAGAACTGATTTCTGATCTACCCTCACAAAACTACTTTCTTCTCATCTTTTTATATCCCTCCTTAATCCACATCTATCCTCCTCAGCCATCTATCTTTCACACACATGCACGCACATACGGTTCCTCAGATCTCTGCTGGGTTCATGTACCTGCTGCTCTGTGTTGGAGTAGAAGCTGGCAGAGATGACTAACCTTCGTGACAGGTGCCCTGCTTGGCACTGCTGCATACGCATATTGCTTTTCTGATCTTTAATGAGTAATCTACAGGCTTGACACTAATTTAAGTGCTTGCACTCTGCTTGTTTGCTGAAGATTTTAGAAGTCGCATCAAGACGTTGCCAAAGAGACTTCAAATGCAGAAAGGCAATGCAGCGAAAGAAAATAGAATGACAGAGTCTCTAGAGCTTTTTGACTAATTTTCAGCCTGGAGTCACCTTCAATTTGCAGAAAACATGCTTCAGATGGCAAACATAATCTCACTGTTATCGGCAAAACTGTGTCTTGTACAAAATGCTGCCCTACTGTGCCTGCTCACAGCCATTTGGTCATCAATGTCAGGGGAAAACAGAAAAAGCAGACTGAGAGGAAGCCCACCATGCAAGAGAGAGAGTGCAAGCAATTTTAAAGGTACAATATCGCCCTCTGCAGGCAAGAACACAAATGCTAGAGGGAACAGATCGACATCTCAAATCCAGAATCATTTTTTAGTTAGAATCAGGGAAAAATGAAATAAATCTGATCAAGATGGAGAATACAATGGTAATAGTGCAGTGCAGCCATATTTCTCAACAAGAATAGAAATTGTTGGGCCGTTATCTGCAACACAATTCCCAGGCATGGCAGCGATGCAGGAAGCTGTTGTCACAGATTTGGGAGAGTCTTTCTTTACTGTCAAGATTCCAGTGACATTGTTCTCTGCATTTGTGTTAGGCCAGGCATTTTCCACAAAGAATGTCATGGAAATGAATTTGCTGTTTTGGGCTTAAAGGGTTTACATGTACAGGAGCTAATAGAGAAATGAAGGAACCATCATATAGCTGATAAAATACTACACGGTTTATAATTTTTTTTTTTTTTTTTTTTTAAATCAACATTTATTTTAAACTATAACCAATAGGAGTTCAGCAGATGTCATGCAGTTTACAGCATGCACCAATTAGTTTTAAAGGGGTCATATCGTTGACATCCAGATACAATGATCAGCCACAACATTAAAACCACTTGCTCAATATTCTGTCCCCCTCGTGCTGCCAAAGCTGCTCTGATATCAACGAGGCATGAATTTCACAAAACACCTGAACATGTCCTGTGGTGTCTGGCACCAAGACATTGGTGTAGGTTCTTTCAGGGAGTTGACAGGGGTTTTCATGGGTACTCTGACCAGTCTGCAGCTACGCAGCCCCATGCTTAGCAAACTGTGATTCGCTGTGTGTGTATTCTGACACATCATGCCAGGCATTACGTTTTTTTTCAGCAATTTTGAACTACAGTAGCTCATCTTAGCTAGCCTTTGCTCCCTAGATGTATCAATGGGTCTTGAGCGCCCATGACCAGTTTGTATTGTTAGATTTTGCTGTATTTGGCTGAGCAGTGGTTTGGGTGGCTCGCCAATGTACTAGATTTCTCTAATACATAAAATAAATAAGCTTGAACAAAGTTCTTGTGAGGAGAAGAATTTATTCAAGGTAGCAGTGTAGCAGATCTTCAACAGCGATGTTTACAGGTCATCCTTCAAAAAAAATCTTAACTCAAGGTACTGTCTGTGAGATCAGACCTTTATACCTGGTAACAAATGTGCTACAAAAAAAAAAAAAAACACCCCATGGAGAGCCAATGAGAGTGTAAAATCATGATGACCTGATAGGACCTCTCCCATAGAGAGCCCATGATGCATTGACCTAATGCTGACCTAATGGGCTAATTACAGTCATGGACAAAAATATCAGCACCCTTGGTAAATATGATCAAAGTCTGTGAACATTAATCTGCATTGTTAATCCTTTTCAGCTTTTATTTAAAAAAAAAATAATAATAATAATAATAATAAAGATAATAAACAAAAATCTAACCTTTCATTGGATAAGAATTTAAAATGGGGGATATCATTATGAAATAAATGTTTTTCTCAAATACACATTGGACACATTTATTGGCACCCCTAGAAATTCTTATGAGTAGAATATCTCTGAAGTATATTCCTATTCATATTCACAATTGAGCACTACAGGGTGATTATGAACATGAAATTTTCCAGGCATGGCTTCCTGTTTCACAGAAATATAAATAGGAGGGAAAACAAAGCCCAAATTCCCTTAATCATCCATCACAATGAGAAAAAAAAAAAAAAAAAAAAAAAAAAGAATATATTTCTGATGTACAGCAAAAGATAATTGAGCTTCACAAATTAGTGAAGTGACTTTAAGAAAAGAGCTAGAGCAGTGAAAATTCCTCATTTCTACCATCAGGACAATAATGAAGCATTTCCAATCAACATAAAATGTTACGAAACTGCCTGGAATAGGATGTGCGTCTACATCATCCTAATGCACGGCGAGAAGGAGAGTTTGAGCGGCTAAAGACTCTCCAAGGACCACAGATGGAGAATTGCAGAAAATAGTTGAGTCTCGGGGTCAGAAAACCTTGCACATGGCATCATGGATGCCATCAATTACCAACAGACCTCATCAGGCATTATAGGAGAAAATTTAGAGCGGTTAACCTGGCAAATGGAGGTTTCAAAAAGTATTGAATAAGAGGGTTCTGTTAATTGTGGCCAATGTGTATTAGAGAAAAACCATTTCATAATGATAAAAACTTCAGGAGGGGGAACTTTGCCAAAATAACAAACAAAAGCACTTCTATTCTGGGGGTTAAATTCTTTCTAAACCCGTCACATAAAAGGAAATCAACAACAAAATTATACTCTCACTCCCTATCTAGTCATCAAAACAGGAGAAAACAGGTGCAGTCCAAAAGAAAAGGCACCCACCTCCCTACAGCTTCCAAAAGGGTAACAATCAATAAAGAGAGTACAGCTTAAGCTGTTGGTAGCGGGGAAAATGCAAAATAAATGCTAAACAGCAAAGCTGTAGGCTAAGTAGCTTGCAATATCTGGCTCAACAAAGAGCACACAGGTTAGCTAGCTCCTAGCACCAACAGAGAATTAGTCAACAGTTCTTGAGATTAGTGAAGATAACAACCATACAGAACTCCAAAAACCTTCAACAAGCTGAGCTAAGCTGAGCTGAGCTGGGCTGAGCTGAGCTGGGCTGGGCTGGGCTGGGCTGGGCAGGGCTGGACACAGGACATGCTCTGGAGAGAAGTTCTCCACTTCTGAGGGTTCTGCTTGGCTTTTATACTACTGCTCTCTCAGCTGGTAAGCAGGTGCAGTTGGAAAGGGCAATCAGCTACCTGGCAGAGTGGAAAGAGTGGGAGGAGCCAGAGAAGCAGGAGCCCGACAGAGAAACAACAACAACAACAACAAAAAAAGAAAACATACCACAATACACAATGCAGTGAATATGTCACTGGACATAACACAATGTAAATGCATCTGAATTGAAATACACAATCTTTCAGTATGAACAAATAGCTCAAATTCATGTTTACTAAGGTAAGCCACTACTGAATGATTGGCAGCATCAGCCATATTGAATCAAAGAGCAGTAAACTCACAATTCCTTAAGTTTGAAGCTACTGCGTGAGTGTGGCGGCAAGCTAGTGCTTTAGTGTTTCAAATGTGACAGAAGTGCAGCTCTGAGTCAGAAAACAGCGATTACTACTCTAAGTATTTACTTTGCAAACAACGGGCATAAATAATGAAATTGTGATTGGGAGTTGATCATTGAGAATTATTACAAACTTGGCCACAAATACATGCAAATAATTCATAAACAGAACAGAAATGCAAAAATTTAGGATTTTCAAACCATTGCTTGCATCAAAAAATGACTTAATTACACAATGATGAATCATAAAAGTCATATCGCAAATGAATGTATGGTTGATAAATATGCCAGTTCTTTCATAAAACTCTAGATGGTGAAGGCTAATGAGTCTTAACGTAACTGATGATATTCACAGCATCAAACGACTTGGCACAAGCTGATTGGTTCATGTTTGCTGCTTTACATTTAAATGGATGGTTATCATCCACTTGAGCATTTTGCAGCGCACTTTCAGAGTCCAGAAAATCTCCACCTTCCCCAGCTCCACCTGTGCAGATCTGCAGATTTGTGCAGCAGCAGTATGTCTTAAATACTCACAGCACCGTATCGCCGTATGCATCAGCATACGCATTTTCATGTGTTTAGCTGCCTATACCAAGGTAATGCTGTTTATAGTGTAACTAATTAGTGCTGGCAAACGATTAATCGCAATTAATCGCGATTATGGCATATATTTTGAAAATATTTACATGTATTTACATGTATATGTTTATATTCATATAAATTATATAATATATACATGTATTAAACATATAAACGTAACATATTTATTAAATATATACATGCATGTGTGTGTATTTATATATACATAATAAATATAAACAGCACACACACCTACATTTTGTAAACAAAACCTTTTATTTTGGATGTGATTAATCGTTTGACAGCACTCTAATTAATACATGCACCTGTTATCTGGTGTTATGATTATATTTTATCTTTCCTTTTGTCATGAGAAACCATGTAAAATCAGTAAAATGTTAAAACAGCAAATAATTAGTTGGGAAATATTTAAATTAAACTATGACTTTTTGGTCTTGACTTGCATAATAGACAGTAGGCCTGCAGAAGGAATTAAATATGTATACAAGTTACTAAAAAATTAATGTATACAATTAGTACCAAAACTGTGAAAGTGTGAAATGCACAAAGTCACTGTGATACAACTAAGCACAACTGCCAATATGATGTCTCAGTGATACATGTAGCAGAGCAGGTGACTTTGTGCAGAAGGGATTTTGATGCAATCAGAACCTCTTTCTGACAAGTGTTCACTGCTGTATTTGAAGTCCAACTCCAGGAAAATCTCTCTGTCATTTCCCATCTTGCTGCACACACTTCTCTAGAGCCTAAATATGGTAGGTTTCAGCCTGCTTGGTTGTTCCCTTGCCCACCTTGAAGTGTGTTTTGATCTAAGGAGAGGACTGGAAAACTAACATGCATACGCTTTGTAGCTCTAAGCAATGTGCCTCAACATTTTTTGAGCATTTGCTCTCTGATTTTTAGTCATTATTGATTGGGGTCGTTACAGAGAGCGAAATCCCTGATTATGCTTCAGAGAGCAGAATCCCAGAATCTGCTCCAGAGAGCACAATCCCCGAGTCCACTCCAGAAAGCAAAATCCCCGAGTCCACTGCAGAGTCTAGCATCACCCCCACCCCCGGAACGCGATAGTGAACGGACCGAGGATGGGCCCCGCTCCCTACCTCGCACCGGGCCCCACGTCAGCTAAGGACGGCCTTGATCCCCATAATGTAGTCAAAACTTGACCTACACACAAAAACCAAAGTGACTATAAGAATTTCTGATCTCATTTATGCTTTATATATGCGTTATATACAGCCAAATTTTTCAGTTTGGTGTTCATTTATTCTTCTAGTTGACTCTAGCTTGGAGGATTGATCACATCCATAAAAGATTAATAGCCTGGCAATATTCCGCACTGTTCTCAAAAAGTTGTTTTTTCAGATCTTTACAAATGGCAGTTTACCGGGAAGAAATAACTCTCTTCTCTGCTTCCCCTTCTTTACACCCTATTTTCATCTCCATCTGTCTCATGTCATCATCTGATCAATGAGAGGGCAGGATGGCGGCCTCCACCCCATGGCTTGGTGTTTTATGTTTCCGTCTGTGTTAGGAGGGGTGTTTCCTCCATCTCTGTATCACTTTACATTATGCTCACATTCAGGATTTTGCTTCCCATGTACAGTCAATCCGCAGCAGGTTATGGATGGGGTCCATTTGTCAACACTCATGACAAGACCTTCAAAAGCATCTCTGACTGTGATACAATCTATCACCATCTTTGAATAAATGCTCTGGTTAGGCCTCTCAAGGCTAGAGTTTGTTAGCAATGTTGTATCTATAGTACATGAGCTGAAATAAAATTACAAATATATATATATACATATATAAATAAATTAATAGGTTTGTTTATATTTGCAGATTTTAGTTTCTTTCTTTAAATCAATCATACTCTCAAAAGCCAAAATGTCTGGTTGTAGTAACCAGTTTTTAAGGCAATAAATCACTGTGGTTGATTGTTGTCTTTTCACATTATTCTTCATTTGTGATCTCAATAATCAAAATGATCTCATCTATTTAAAAAGTCAGCCATAAAAGAAACAGATTTAGTGATGTTTTCTTGCCAGATTTATTTGGCATATCATAGTTATCACTCTGAAACTGAGTTAATGTCTTCAATTTGAATTGACTGATTTGAAGCAGCATTCAAAGAGAGCCTGCCAGTTAGAAAATCAGTAATCATTGTCCAAAAATTGTTTCTCTCTATACAAAGAGCAACATTCTCTCTAAACAACATTCTCATAAACACAGAGGAAAGTTAATGAGATATTTGCGCATCTGATCCAGCATCATTGGAAGTGAACACATGCTGATTATTGCCTTTTTAATTGTGAAGTTCCCTCCATTTGCCTTTCACTGTTTGTTAAAATCATCCCAGTCACGAAGTTAATTAGGTATAAACACCTCCAGATCTTACATCTTTGTAGTGCACATAACATGAATAAATTTAAAATAATGTAATTAGGTCTGTCAATAAATTAGAGATTTTAATTAAATTAATTACATGATATGCTGATTAATTAGTCAAATTAATCACTATTAATCACACAGCCTGAGTCAAAATTTGATGAAAAAAGATCATTATTAAAGGAATAGTTCACCCAAAATGAAAATATACTCACCCTCAGGCCATCCGAGATGTAGATGAGTTTGTTTCTTCATTGGAACAAATTTGGAGAAATTTAGCATTATATCACTTCCTCGCCAATGGATTACTTGCAGATTATTGAGGTGTTTTTATCAGCTGTTTTATCTCTCATTCTGACGGCACCCATTCACTGCAGAGAATCTGTTGGTGAGCAAGTGATGTAATGCTAAATTTCTCCAAACAAACTAATGAACATTAATTGAATTAACAATGTTTCTGATTACAGGTACATCACAGATTAGGATTGTTTTAACAAATCAGATTAAATCTTAAATAAACCACTATAATAGTAACCTGGTAAAACTTCAGCATTCAGCATAAATACTGTTGGTTAACTGTCTGCACACTTCTCTCATAGCATTACAATCCAATGAAAACACACGTGGTCTATTTACATACAATTACCTCTCCATTGTTATTCAGTTCATTTGCTTTGTGCTTCAAAGGAGCAATTTACAATTCCAAAATTCGGAAGTGGTCGTTTGTTGCACCAGCCCACAGCATGAGGTTCTGCCCTGTTTAGCTGCCGGAGATGGACAGGTGGCGGTGTTTAAAGGAACCTCATTATTTTTCTCAAGGATGATAAGCAGCTCATTAGAGGCAGCAAGATGCCAATGGGGTGATATTTTACATAGAGTGGTTCAGAAGCCACAATGCTGCTGTAAAGTTCACATTTGCATTACGGTGAATGGGAGCGCACCTGTTCTCCTGCCTCAGGCTCCTCCGCAGGGGAAGTGAAGAGAAAGAGACGAAGAGATGCTGGAGTGAGTCACCGAGTCCTACCTTTTGATTTCCAAACAGCTGGAAGAGAAACAGAAAATCACTCTGAGGTGGTTTCCAAAAGCTCTGGTTTTAATGTGTCACGTTCTGTCCCCCATGTGACAAACCCAAACCCTCACTCCCTTTTTCTCATCTTCCAGTTCTCCCCATGCTTGGCCTGCTGTTTGTGTCAGGACTGATAGCGTAATTGTGCGTAAGATAGCAGTTGTATTGACAGGTGGCTCATTAGGAAATAGAGGACCGCAGCATGACAGAATCCGCTGAGCCCTTAAAAGTTGTTTACCGCATTTTTATGGAGATGGGACGCTCAGAAACGCGGGTCGTAATGATCTGTATCCAGTTTCCGTCTTGGCAACTGGTGTGTTGCCATGGATACAAGAATCTGAAGGTGAGGGGTCGTAAAGTGGGGAGAGCTGGCTTAAATACTTGCTGAACTTAACATTGTTAGTGAGATTTTTTTAATTTAGTCATAAAATATTTTTCAATGGATTAATTATACATAATTAATAGGGCTGGGTTTTGACACAAACTTCACGATTTGATTCAGATTCACAAGCTTGCGATTCGATTTGATTCAGTATTGATTATTTTGATATATACAGGTCAAAAAATTTGAATCTCGTCAATCTCAAAAAATTTGAATATCGTGAAAAAGTTCTTTTTTTTGTAACTTATTTCAAAAAGTGAAACTTTCATACATTCTAGATTCATTAAATGTAAAGTAAAATATTTCAAAAGTTCTTTTGTTTTAATTTTGAAGATTGGAGCTTACAGCTCATGAAAGTCAAAAACCCAATATCTCAAAATATTAGAATATTTCCTAAGATCAATCAAAAAAAGGATTTGCAAATCAGAAAATTTCAAGTTCTTTAAAGTATGTTCACTCAATACTTGGTCGGGGCTCCTTTAGCACAAACTCCAGCATCAGTGAGGTGTGGCATGGAAGCGATCAGCCTGTGGCACTGCTGAGGCACTATTGAGCCCTCAGCTCGTCTGTATTGTTGGATCGACTGTTTCTCGTCTTTCTCTTGAAAATATCCCATAGATTCCATATGGGGTTCAGGTCAGGCATGTTGGCTGGCCAATCAAGCACAGTAATATCATGGTCAGCAAACCACTTGGAAGTGGTTTTGGCACTGTGGGCAGGTGCTAAAGTCCTGCTGGAAAAGGAAATCAGCATCTCCATAAAGCTTGTTGAAAGATGGAAAAATAAAGTGCTCCAAAATCTCCTGGAAGACGGCTGCATTGACTTTGAACTTGATAAAACACAATGGACCAACACAAGCAGACGTCACGGCACCCCAAATCATCACTGACTTTAGAAATTTCACACTGGACTTCAAGCAGCTTGAATTCTGTGCCTCTCCAGTTTTCCTCCAGACTCCAGGCCTTGATTTCCAAATGAAATGCAAAATGTACTTTTATCTGAAAAGAGGATTTTGGACCACTGAGCAACAGTCCAGTTCTTTTTCTCCACAGCCCAGGTAAGACGCTTCTGACGTTGTTTCTGTTTCAGAAGTGGCTTGGTAGCTCTTTTCCTGAAGACGTCTGAGCATAGTGACTCTTGATGCACTGACTCCAGCTTCAGTCCACTCCTTGTGAAGCTCTCCCAAGTGTTTGAATCGGCTTTGCTTGATAGTATTCTCAAGCTTGCGGTCATCCCTGTTGCTTGTGCACCTTTTCCTACCCATTTTCTTCCTTCCAGTTAACTTTGCATTTAATATGCTTCGATACAGCACTCTGTGAACAGCCACCCCTTTCGGTAATGACCCTCTGTGACTTATCCTCTTTGTGGAGGGTGTCAATGATCGTCTTCTGGACCATTGCCAAGTCAGAAGTCTTCCCCATTATTGTGGTTTCAAAGAACAAGAGATACCCAGAATTTATACTGTATGGATGGTCATTTAATGAAACTCAAATGTAAATATTCTAATATTTTGAGATACTGGATTTTTGATTTTCATGAGCTGTAAGCTCTAATAATCAAAATTAAAACAAAAAAACTTTTGAAATCTATAATATATGAAAGGTTAATATATATATATATATATATATATATATATATACTGTATATATTAGGTACAGTACATGCCAATTTTCTCAAGTAAATTAAAACTCTAAACTAATGCTATAAAAATATAGCTAGGCCTACATGAGAATCAGTTGGTACTATAATATTGAAGGTTAAATTTAACTGATTTGTATACAAACTCTATACAAACGCTTAAAAATAAAGTTACAATTACATAATTATATTTCTACTCCAATTCGTTTTTTAAAATATAAACATTTAAAGTGCCCTATTATGGATTTTTTTGAAAATTGCCTTTCATGCATTTCATTGCACTAAGTGCAAATAGCATATTTTCTTAGCGACAGATGCTATTTACTATGGAAGCCCGTTTCCGCCACTGAATAAAAAAGTAAAAAGGTAATTCTGACTTTTTTTTCTCATAATTGCGTGATATAAACTTGCAATTGTGAGTTAAAAAGTCATAATTATGAGATATAAACTCGCAATTCTGAGAAATAAAGTCAGAATTGCGTGATATAAACTCACAATTCTGACTTTTTTTCTCAGAATTACGAGTTTATATCTCACAATTCTGTGAAAAAAATTCAGAATTGTGAGATAAAAAGTCACAATAACCTTTTTTTTTTTTTTTTTTTTTATCCAGTGGCGTAAACGGACTTCCATAATTTACACTAAGTGTAAATAGCGATAGATGCTAGTTACACTAAGTGCAAATAGCATATTTTCTTAGCGATGGATTCTATTTACACTAAGTGAAAATAGCAGTATTTTTTAACGATATGCTGTTTACACTAAGTGCAAATAGCTATAGATTCTATTTACATGTTAAAATAGCAAGATTTTCTGCTATTTATACTACTTATTGCAAATAGTGGCAATCATCTGCACCTCAGTATTGTAGTACATTATAAAACAGTACGCAATAATAACGTATTGAGTGTAAATTATAATTTTAATTCAAATTATTAAATGGATGCCACCTTATTGGGTGTAAATAGACACTCCAATAAAGTTATTGTCTCTCAAAAGAAAGAGTCGACACTGAATCATTGAAACGATTCATTTTAAAACGAATCCCAAGACGTTTCATGTTGACATCAACATGAAACATTAGCATATTACCCGCCCACTTGTTGCGCGCGCAGACCTGGGAAAACTTGATTTTCTGATTGGTCTGAATGAAAATGCTAATTCAATCTTTTCCACAAGGTGCCACTTTTGGAGAGTTGTACACAAAGTAGCACAGTGCTAACAAACTCTGCTTTAAATTAAATCGGACCAATCACCGCAGATAGCATCACGCAAAGGAGGGGTTTGGAAAAATTAATAGTTGAACGAATCGTTTGGGAGTTGTTGAGCAAATAAGGTAAAAATAAATGCATATTATGACAAAATGAAAGTGTTTTTTGACCTTGCATGTCAACCTGTTGTTGGGGACTCCCAAAACCAAAATATGAACCTTTCATAAACCATAATAGGGGCACTTTAAATGGTGGCTTTTATAAAAACGAATTTATTCAAACATAAATTAAACATTGAATAAAAGTAAAAAAAAATAATGATTATGTTATGTGGTGCATATATTTAGCAAAATGCTCCTCTCTAAAGGTTTTTTTTTGTTTGTTTTTTGTTTTTGTTTTTTTTCTAGCTGACTAGAGTTTATATGGTCACCGAACATGTTTTTTTTTTTCTGAAGTAGCCTAAATGTGACCTTATGTGACATAGGCTACTGTTTACAAGCTGTTACACTGATGTTTTTCCACGGTTAAAACACTGATTGAGAGATTACATGAGAAAGGAAACAGATTTTGGTAAACTGTATTTTTTTAACATACCTTCAGATGTTTATTTCGTGCCGAAACTGCTATTGAGGAGGAGATGATCAGTTCACGCGCACTTCACGCTGCCATTTCTCTTGAACTGAGGCACAACCGCGATTTGCCACCCCACATTAAACAGCACCAAAAAGACATTTATTGTTTGACTACTGTACTAAAATGTAAATAAAACTTTGTTTCATATAAAAAGTAAAAAAGCACAAAGCTTATTGCGATTTATTGGATGGGAGATATGTGACAATGTTCGGTTCATAACTGAAAACAGGCTAGACTAATCGATTCTTGGGATTTAAGAATCTGTATTTTTTCCGAAAAATGAGAATCGATTAAAATCGAGAAATCAATATATTTTCTTGTTAGCAGAGGCTATTTACACTAACTCTGCCCACCAACGTGTGATTCGGATAATCAACATTATAAAAAATGGCTCATCAGCTCCAGTGGTGTAGATGGAAAAGCGCGTGCTGTGGTGTTTTTGACACAGTCGACCCGGGTTTGAACCCGCCTTTTGCCGAACTTTTTTTCCCTCCCTTTTCAAATCTCGTTTCACATCATAAAGGCATTTATTTTTAATAAAAATTAAGGAAATAATCAAAAAGTTGAAAACAAAGTATCGGGTAGGGTTAGGGTATGTGTAGGGAGGGCTTTATTGTAGCAATAAGGTGGCATCCATTTAATAATTTAAATTGAAATGATAATTTACACCCAATACGTTATTATTCCATACCTGTTTTATAATGTACTACAATACTAAAGTATTTGCAACTATTTGCAACAAGTAGTATAAATATCAGAAAATCCTGCTATTTTAACATAGTGTAAATAGAATATATAGCTACAGTGCTATGAAAAAGTTCTGGTAACACTTTACAATAAGGTTCATTAGTTAACATTAGTTAACAACATTAGTAAACATGAACTAAGAATGAACAATACTTTTACAAAATTTATTAATCTTAGTTAATGTTCATTTCAGGATTTACTAATGCATTATTAAAATCACAAGTTGTGTTTGTTAACATTAGTTAATGCACTGTGAACTAACATGAATAAACAATGAGTAACTGTATTTTCATTAACAAAGATTAATAAATAGTGTAATAAATGCATTGTTTATTGTTTGTTCATGTTAGTTAATACATTAACTAATGTTAACAAATGACACCTTATTGTAAAGTGTTACCAAAGTTTTTGCCCCCTTCCTGTTTTTACATTTTTTGTACATTTGTCACATTGATTCAGATCATCAAACTAATTTTAATATTACACAAAGATAACCCGAGTAAGTACAAAATGCAGTTTTGAAATAACGATTTCATTTATTAAGGGAAAAAGGCAGTCCAAACCTGCCTGGCCCTACGTGAAAAAGTAATTGCCCCTAAATCTAATAACTGGTTGTGCCACCCTTTGCAGCAACAACTGCAATCAAACGTTTGTGATAGCTGGCAATCAGTCTTTCACATCACTGTAGAGGAATTTTGGCCCACTCTTCTTCACAGAATTGTTTTAATTCAGCCATATTGGAGGGTTTTTTCAAGCATGAAAGGACTGTTTAAGGTCATGCCACAACATCTCAATTGGATTTAAGTCTGGACTTTGACTTGGCCACTCCAAAACCTTAATTTTGTTTTTCTTGAGCCATTCAGAGGTGGTCTTGCTGGTGTGTTTGGGATCATTGTCCCACTGCATAACCCAAGTGTGCTTGAGCTTGAGGTCACAAACTGATGGCCGGACATTCTCCTTCAGGATTTTCTGATAGAGTGCAGAATTCATGGTTCCATCAATTATGGCAAGTCATCCAGGTCATCCAGGGGTGTCGCGATATACAGGTATTGACGATAACCATGATATTCAAAGCAACAATTATCGATATCACGTTAATTTAGTGTGTGACGATATACCGGTATTGGCGATAACCACAATATTTAAAATGAACAGGACTCTTATGATAACACCACATGTAAATACTCCAGCACCTGGTTGACCTCCAGGTGGCAGTATTGCACCTTAACCCTGACACCTGTCAAACAAGAAGAAGACGCAGCGCACGCAGCTACAGTCCTAGGTTTTTTCAAGTATGAAAGGACTGTTTAAGGTCATGCCACAGCATCTCAATTGGAGAGATGTAGCGCACACAGTTAGAGTCCTAGGTTTTTTCAAGCATGAAAGGACTGTTTAAGGTCATGCCACAGCATCTCAATTGGATTTAAGTCCGGACTTTGACTTGGCCACTCCAAAACCTTAATTTTGTTTTTCTTGAGCCATTCAGAGGTGGTCTTGCTGGTGTGTTTGGTATCATTGTCCTGCTGCATAACCGAAGTGTGCTTGAGCTTGAGATCACAAACTGATGGCCGGACATTCTCCTTCAGGATTTTCTGATAGAGTGCAGAATTCATGGTTCCATCAATTATGGCAAGTCATCCAGGTCATCCAGGGGTGTCGCGATATACCGGTATTGGCGATAACTGCAATATTTAAAATGAACAGGACTCTTATGATAACACCACATGTAAATACTCCAGAGCTAGTACCTGGTTGACCTCCAGGTGGCAGTATTGTGCCATAACCCTGACACCTGTGAAACAAGAAGAAGACGCAGCTCACGCAGCAACTCTGAGGAAAGCCATGTTCAGTAGGTTGCGATTATTTTATTAGTCATAGAATGGGAAATGTTACATTAACCTGTTAACAGAGGTTTTCTGTGTTCATATATTTAAGTAAAGGGTGATTATTTTAACAAGTACCACATTTTCTTTACTCGTCTTATTATTGTATTTGCAATCAATACGGCCTGTGCATAGTAACACTTAATTTCTTTGTTCAAATCTATTATTAACAGTTACACGATTAAAACTGATCTTGAAAAACTGAGCGACCACATTGCTATATTAAACTCTGTAAAATGGTAAGTTGGCCGCAGTGCCATGCACTTAATGCCTCATCTGCAGCCGTTCTAGACGCACATTAAAACTGAATTAGCAGGGCTAATTATGTTAGTTAATACATTAACTAATGTTAACAAATGACATCTTATTGTAATGTGTTACCATTAATATTTATTCATCATACTGTTGAACTTGACAGTATTTTCTCTCTTGTTATTTCACAGGAACTCCAAAGAAGAAGCCAAAGTCTTGTACGCCAAAAATACTGCTATTTTCACTTAGTGAGGACACTTAGTGGGGGGACAGCCATTTTTAGTGGTGTCTGATACCAAAGTGGACGTTCTCGAGTGCACTCATTCAATCCCACAATGCACCGCAAAAATTAGTGTACAACCGTGTACACTCAAACATAATTTCCGTGACAGAGTTCAAGATAAATCCTTTAATCTTACTACTGCAGCTGCCCGTTTCAAATGATTATTAAACAGCAAGCAAACTATGCAAAAGCGGCAGTCCTTCTGGTGCACTCAGTGTCCAAATTCACTCACTCCTTTTCATTCACTCCTTCAAGTGAACTGTATGAGTGGACTAATGTAGGGAATAGTGAATGAGGGTATAGGGAATGAAATAGCCTCTATCGCTATTTACACTTAGTGAGAGACCGAGCCCGTCGCGGCCGATGAGCCATCGCCGCATGGAGCGACAGACCTGAGGATCGCTGCGGAGCCGGTGCTGCAAATGAGATCAGACCAGGTGCAAGAGCCGGCTACAATGCCCGCCACGAGGGAAAAAGTTGTGGACAGCGAGATCGCGGAGAGGAGCTCCACCCACTGCACCATGGCTAAGGGTGAGCTGAGTGTGGATCTGGAATTGTGGAGCTCAGAAGGAGTGTTTGTGGACTTATATGCCGACCTGCCCCCTCTCCTCCCTCCTTCGTCGGAGCCCTCTGTCACTCCTGTTTCTCACGTCCAGACCAGAGAAGGCTCCTGCTTCCATGTTAAGCCCAGAGAGGGCTCCTGTTCCTACGTCCAGCCCAGAGAGGGCTCCTGCCTCCACGTTAAGCCCAGAGAGAGTTCCAGTTCCACGTCCAGCCCAGAGAGGGCTCCTGCTTCCACATTAAGCACAGAGAGGGCTCCTGTTCCCACACCCAGCCCAGAGAGGGCTGTTGTTCCCACGTCCAGCCCAGGGAGGGCCTCAGTTCCCGAGTTTAGCCCAAAGAGGGCTCCTGTTTCCCCGTCCAGCCCAGGGAGGGCTGTTGTTCCCACGTCTGGCCCAGGGAGGGCCTCAGATCCCGAATCCAGCTCAGAGCCTGTTCCAGGCAGGGATCCTGGAATTTTCCCCAATACATGTTTTTTTGGGGGGGCTATAGGTCTCCGGTCGTAGGGGCTGGGCCGAGTGGTGAGGCCAAGGCCACGGAGGATTCCCCGCCATGGCCCCCTGAACTGCCCGTTCCGCCATGGCTCCCTGAACTGTCTGCTCCGACATGGCCCCCTGAGCTGTCTGCTCCGCCATGGTTCCCTGAACTGCCTGCTCCGTCATGGTGCCCGGATCAGGCTTGGAAGCTTCCCGTCCCGCACAGGCCTGTCCTGAGGGGCCTCCAAGGCTCCCACTCTCTCACCCTGCGATTATGTGGCGTGAGGACTCGCCTTCCGGGAGGGGGGTCGTTATGTCACATCCATGAACTGTCTTTGTGTGTTTTTCTCCTTACGTGCTCCCTGTGACCTAGTTTCTTCCGTGTCTGATTGTGTTCATTTAGTTCAGGTGTGTCTCGTCATTTTCCCTTGTTTAGTCTTGTATTTAAAGTGTAGTCTGCCCCTTGATTGTTTGTCCGGTGTCAACGTTGTTTTGTGTCACCTGCGTTCCCTATGTCCCCTGCTTTTTGGTTTATTAAAGATTGTGAAGTTTAAGCTCCTTCGTCTCCATGCTCCTCGCCTCCCCACTGCAGAAACGTTACAAAAACTGAATTATTTGGTATGGTAAAAATGATTTTCTTATGCAAAATGAGCCAGTCTCAAATGAGTTCAAAAGTTAAGTAGTTCCAATATGATGTCATTTTCATCATCAGAAGTGTCCGTGGACATCCGCGCATGCCGTTCGCATGCAGCTCGATTTTGTATCCACGCAGATGGTCCGCATGAATGTTGAGACAGAACTCATCCATCTGCATGCATCTGAAGTTGAGTATTCTTTGAAAGCTCACTAGACAGAGTGAAACACTGGAAAAGAAGTATACCAGGGCCTTTACTCATGAAGTGGTCACATTTGTTCCTGAGTTTTTGAAAGAATCAGTTAAATGAATGAGTTAGTGACTCACTCATAAAAGCGGTCACTTATCTCCACCTACTGGCGTAACAATGTAATCTACAGAAAAAAAATATCTACACCACTTATTCACAGACTGACAATAACAGTATATAAACTTGAGAACTGATGTATAATATTTATGTGTAAGTATAAAGAGAGAGAGATGCATGCATAGAAGAAGTTTGTTGCTGTGGCATCTCTTCTTACACAAGTAGGCTACACAAGAAGACCCCTTTTTGACTGTCCCCCTTAATGATTGCCACATATCACCCAATCACATTACAGTAATATTGATGCCAGTCATTACCCACAATGCATGCTGTTTTGTCACCCCAGTGCAGCTTTAAAATAAGAGAACAGAAAGGCAATAAAATCCACTTATGAAGACGTATGGTGATGAAGTCAATAATATTGTATTCCATAGTTTGAGGCTCTAATGATAAAAGAGCTCGTTCAGAAAATGTCATTTTGGAGTAAATGCATTGGAAGCTGGAGCTATAAGTGTTTGCTTTGGTCATTAGAGTTTCTCTCCTGGATTCTTTGTGCCTGCAGCCTAGAATAAACTTAGCATGCTTTCCCAGAATTCTTCACTGGTCTTGGTAGTGACAGACATCAACATCAGTAATTGAACATGTGAGCGTTATGAAGTATTTTTATCGTCTGAAATTTCCCAATGTTGTATAATGTGCTTTGTATTATCAGAAAGAGCTATTTAGAAGGGCATCTAAATATTACTCACCATGAATTATTTGCCAGTTCAGTGAGAATGCTCTCTGATACCATGAAAATCTCCCTAGTGTCCTGTTCAGATTGTTTGAGCTATATTCACTGTACTGGCAATAACAGTTTATTTTCAAGTAAGGAATCCTTGCCTCTACCAGATTTTATGTCGTCACCCTGAGTCTCTTTTGAGCCAATTCATACTCATTTCAGAAAGATCCCTTAGGTGCCATTATCAACACATTACCAAAGATTCTATTAAAATTTTTTAATTGTCATCATTTATCTACACCCTTATGTAATTCAAAACAAATGTTTGGCACATAAGGTGATAAAATCTGCAGGGATCCATATATATATATATAAATGTTCTAAGGGCATACTCACACTAGGCACAGTTGCCTTGTACTAAAGCCCAAGTGCGATTGTCCTTTCGCTAACAGACAGATATCAGAGGATTATTACAGAGGCAACTGAGGTCAATGGTGGAATTTGCAGCTTTACTCACAAATGAAATTAATTGAAAAGTGTGACATCCAAGTAGTAATAAAGATTTTTGCTGTTATAATGCATAGCACACACAAATAGCGCATACAAAAAATGTGAACCACACCAGAGCCACCTCTTCAAGTGGGCCAGGGCATGGTTAAACGAACCGCACTGGACACGGTACAGAGCAGTCACACTTGTAAAATAAACTGGACTTTGGAGGTCAGTTGCGCCCAAGCGTGGATCAGAGCCCCTAGTGTGAATAGCAGATAGCACACCTCAACTATAACCATAACAGCACAAAAAATGATGAATGAAAAAAAACATTGACAGCCATTTGGAATCATTTCTGCTTTAAAGAGCTTGAGCATTTAAATTGGCAGATGACACAACTGCATTGTATACTTAGAATACACTAATATAGTTATCTTTATAATTATCGTTCTTGGTGTAAACAGGCCTTAAAAGTGTTACTTCACTGGATGGCCAATTTCACATGTTATTTTGTGTATTTTCAAAATACTGTATTTGTATTTAAATACATTTTTCCACACAGTATTTTGTATTTTTATTTGAAATACATTTTGATGTATTTGTGCCCAACTCTGCTTGTTGGTTACTAATCTTTTGAATCCTATGAAAATTTAATTTCATTTAATTGGCTTGTTTTTCACACAAAGCTATTGTATGGCTTCAAAACATTTTGCATATGTGCAAAAATATGTCCCACATTAATGGTGCTTTTTTTGATTAAATTGTCATGACTAAGTGTATCTGCCTGTTCTGTTTTCACATTACTAATGGAGTGGCATAAGAATCCCATGTACGTTTTGCATTATGTATGTTTGTGTGCTGTATTCTGCTGTTCTGAGGACTTAGTGACCACACTAATGTATGCAATTCATACATTATTCATTTCAAGTTCTGTAACTAAACCTGTTCACATCGGAAAAAATGTGTCCTGCTAAGTGCTTATCCCCAAGTATTAAACTTTGGCGTTTGACTTATCCCACACTGTTTTTTGCTATGGACATGAATGATACCTCAAAATCTTGTGGACAGATTAAGGGATAAAAGGAGTGATCAAATCCCATAAACCAGTGGTTCTCAACCTTTTTGACTCCAAGTCAACAACATTCAAAGGCCCCGTGACTTTTCAAGTTTTTTTATGATTTACAGGATTAAGGATGAGGATTAAAAAAAAAAAAAAACATTAACAATTTCTACCTCTACCTAAAGATATTTTAGAGCTAACGAAAACCATATTAATCCTTAATTCTTATAAAAATTCTCATTGTGTTTTAAGATTGTATTAATTTCCATAACTTTTATCAGTTCTATAAATCACACAGTATAGCATACCTTATATATCCAGCATATCTTGATTTTTAGATGTTTAGGCTTAGTTTTTGTGTTATTTTAAATCATTTAAAGCCATCTTGAGGCCCCACTTGAAGTTTGCTGGCCCCTGGCCCCCTGGTTGAGAACCACTGTCATAGACTTACATTAAGGAAGGGATCCAAACCATTGAGTCATATAAAGATCTTTTAAAGTGGGTGCTTTTAATTTTAACAAGTTAACAACAACCCATATCACAAACTCATAACACTGCACTAAAACCACTTCAAACACATTAGCACCATTTTGCAGGGGCAAGCTACATTCACTTTATTTCTATTGTGCATTTCCTTCGCAGAGTTGAGTACAGTCAATCAGCTTACCTCTAACACATCTCTGATCAACACATATAAAATAGTCCAGTCCAACTGCACTATAAATTAGAAAAATATATTGATAGAATTATTTAAAAATAGCATGGTTTAATCACCCTGACATAAATTGCTTGAAATCTTACTCGAAACCACAAAGTGATGCATGTAATAAATGACTGATAATGAAAATTAAGTTTTCTAAAACATGCCCATACACCTAATTTACCATGAGCAAGATTAGTTTACACTGTTCTGCCCAGTGGCTGGAGTCCCCAGCTCTCCACACCATATCAGATATGCATTTGTCTGATAGTTGAATGAGCTCGAGCTTGTTTCCCTTGATGGCATTTGGCATCTTTCATTTCACCGGCAAGTTGCAAGATCTTTATCACTTAAAAAACTCTGAACCCAAGATAATCGATTTACAAGAAAATTTTGGGCAATATTTTCAATGGCTTATCTAGCAAATGATGAAAAATGGTAATTGGTGTGCCTGCACAGCCCAGGGTGGCAATTTGTGGCCTAATGAAGCCATTAACCTGACGACACTGAACCTGATAGTGGCTAAATTAGAGGGAGAGTGTGGAATTATGAGCATCAATTCAATATGATCACGGTTGCTAGGCGAATATTACATTTTAGGGAGGGCAAGAGAAACATTATCTGCTTTGAGTACGAAAATAAATGTGTTAATAGAGTAGAAATAGGATTTTGTTGCTGTTGTTAAAGTTGTATATTATGTTTACTGCTGTATAGAATTAAAAAAAACATACTAGATTTGCAAAAAAGACTTCAGAATAGCATGTACAAATTCTCTTTTGTGCAAATGTCATACTTGCTTTGCCACAATTTTCAGTAAGATCTTATCTCTTCTGATGAAAATCATAGTAACTCTTTCATGTTTCTCAAAAACTGTGTAGTAAAATATATGACCACAACCTCACACTCTATCTACTTGGATCTCAATAATTAGCCCGTAAAGAATATTCAGGCTTGTTTGTTTTCCGCTGTGATCGTGCTCTCTGTGCTGTTCATGTAATCTTCAGCTTCATTCCACAACTACGATGTCACATAATGCATGACTGATCAGTAAACAAATTCTAATTACAAGACACTAATGAGAGAAAGAGCACGAGAGAAAGAAACAAAGAGAGGGAGAAAGAAGCTCTTTCACAATACTGTTTGCTGCAGATTCCTCAAAGGTCATGTCCTCTCCCTCTCTTTACAGAAGTGAAGGAATGTTTGAGGACATTTTATTTTTTATTTTTTGTCTTCCCTTGATTATTTCCCTCTTTCTCTGTGCGTGTCTCTCTCTCTGTCTCCGAGGTTGTGCCATGGCTCAATGTATCATTCATTAGACTACAGCAAGCCATTAGTGTCTCCAGCTCAGGGAATGTGCAAACTCATTGTGATTCCATGTTTAGCATATAAAGTAGGACCCCATTTCTCGCCAAATAAATATCGATGACAGGCCTCGTTATGAGACATGGACGAGGTTTGTAATTATATGGATGCTCTACATTGGACTAATAAAGAGTTTGCATATAAACTCGCTCTTAGCATAAAAGCTGCCACAGAAGCTCCCTGGTGGAGTGTCAAACTCTTAAATCAGGTAAATATGGCATATATTACCTTACACCATCTTGTTTTGTGGAATTTTATGAAGGTTTGGGTAAACATGTCAGGTTTTTGTGTGTGTGTGTGTGTGTGTGCTTGTCTTCACTATAGGTGTTAAACTTTTAATGGTTTTGGTATGCTAGTTTCAGGTAAGTCTATCAAAACCTTATAGAAAATTAATACTAATTATTAAATGAGCCCAACAGAGTGTACTTTTTATAGGTCCGAATCTGCCAATAGGTGGCGGCATGCGACTGTTTTCAATAGTCATTAAATGAATCATTCACTCAAGCAATGAGCAAGTTGCTTAAAAGTACTGACTCATTCAAAAGAATTGAAATGTGATGCTGAATTTTTTTTCCCCCAAATTTGGTTCCAAATGACTCGTTACTTAATGCATCATCCATTCAACCGATTAATTCAAAAACACTGATTAATTCAGGAATGAAGCAAGTGTCAGTCATTGATTCATTGATTCACTCGATTCGTTCAAAAACATTGATTAATTCAGGAACAAAACAGGGGAGTGTAATTGACTGATTTATTCAATCGATTTGTCAAAAAACACTGATACATTTGGGAAGAACTCTGCTGTGGCTGACATTGCTTTGCTTGCCTTAGTTTGGATTTTCTAATTGCACTATTGTTGGTGGAGCAAAAATATACAAATTAACTGGCAATATTGTGTCTAAAATGTAAGTAAATGAGTTCCTATTTGGTGTCTGGATTTCCCACATAGCCTACTTTTTTTTTTTCCTGACATTGTTTCAGAACACACTTAATTAAATTGCAGTATAGGAGCTGGTTTCAGATCACGTAACCATCATGAGTGAGTCCTGTTGTTGCAGGTTGAGTTTTATTATGACAATAAATATTTCCTGTGACCTACTTTTGTAGCCTCTTAAGGTGGAAAGAGCAGATGCAGGTAAAGAAGCAAGCGCTGACCCATCGCCTATCAGCAGTCAGTCCCAATGGATCCTGCAGGAGTGCTGCTCTGCTGACCGACCACTTATCCTGTCTGCTGCAGTCTGCCCAACACGCTTCCTGACAGGACCAAGCCTCCAAAGAGTCACCAGGGAGGACAAATAACAGCTTGTGATGCTGAGGGAATACAGAAACACAAAAGCATAAACACACTCCTGAGCATTGAGCGTGTGTGTGCGCGTGTGCTTGAAACTGCTACAACTGATTTATCTGAGAGATCAAAGAAATCTGAAAGCTCTCCACTGCACAACAAACAAAGGTCTAGTGTTGTGTGCTGAACTATTGGCCTTTTGATTGATATACTCAATCTTCATTTCAATCTGAGTGAGTGCAAATGATCTATGAGAAGCACAAGCCTTTTATATACTGAAATAATAACAGCAGGAGGCTAAGTTTTTTCTTATTTTTGTTTAGTTTACAGAAATAATACATAATAACATCGTTACATTAAATGTGATGCAGTAGATGCTTTTTGCTAATAACTCATTTGAAGCCTCTGTCCTTAGGCTTTTAAACAAATCAAAGAAAAAGTCAAACAGTATATGACAGTCAGTGTTCACAAGTCTAATTTTGATTTCACCTGGTATTTGTTATTTATTGGCAATAATGAGACTGTTTACATAGTACAAAAAAAAATTATAAAAGTATTATTATAAAAAAAAGACACATTGCAACATTTATAAAGCTTTTCAGTATTATCATGGCCAATATTACCATATGTCACATTTAGTAAGTGATTGCTTGTGTCTTTTTTAACCAAGTGTTTTGTTTCCCTTTTGAAGCTTATGATATGTATTAATTGTCATGCTGAATAAATAATCATTACTAAAGAAACCCCACATTTTTATGCAATGATCAGTATTGGAAGTTTTGGCCGACCCAAGTACCCAAGCATTGACGTGTATGAATATAAGCATAAAGTAGCTTTTGCTAATTTGTGGATAATCGCTACAGGTGTCAGGGAGGAATACACAGACTTGATAGAAAACTTGGCATGGCTTTGCTCAGATTTAAGGCCATTAGCAGCTGTGTTGACAGGTGAAGATGAGCCATGCTCTTCTAATTCAATAACTGCCTGTCGCTCATAGCAAAGCGCACTTGTGCTCTTTCAAATTACATTGATGGATCATGACTACATGTGGCAAAACAGATTTGCTAGGTGTGAGAAATGTCTTGCAATTGTCTGAAATGTGGTTTTGATAACAAATGGCGTGGATAGCTGGGGGAAAATTATGGTAATGATTTTAGGTAATAGAATCTGTATCCATCAAACTATGAAGCTGGTGTGCTCAGGGCTGCATGATTCCCAGAAGAACCCGAGGAGAGGTTTTGAACTGAGGATAACCCCGTATGTGATGCGAGCTTCGCCATATGTGGCGAGACAAACATGCTTAATTAGTGAACAAAGCGGAGATTATTTTTCTGGCGAAGTAACTGCGTTTATTTCTTTATTGATATGGTCGAGCTGCAGGCTCAGCATGTAAAGTGTTGACTTAAGTGTTTGATTAGAATGTTTTGAACATAAGTGCACTGCTTCGAGCTATAGCAGGTGATAAATCAATGTGGGTAATTCATTGGGTTTTTACTGTATTCTAATCCAGTGACACCAATTAATGGACTGCAGAACTAATGAGATGGCCATTACATTGCATTCACATTCAGTGAAATTAAAAAAAAATCTATTTCAAATAAATGCTGCTCTTTTGAACTTTCTATTCACCAAAGAATCTTGAAAAAAAAAAAAAAGTTTTCTGCCAAAATATTAATGTCACGATTCGCTGGGAGGAACGAGAGAGCCGTGGAGAAACTTTAAACAGTCTTTAATCTTTGACTCACAGGGTAAACTCCAAAACAGGAACACAGGAAACATACGACATCCAACAAGTAGACCTGACAAACACTAATTGAATGGACTGGGGCTTATAAAGACAGGGAAATCAGGGGAAAACAAGACACACCTGGAACAAATTAACACAATCAGACTTGGGAGAAACTGGGTCACAGGGAACACATGGGGAGCAAAAACACAACAAAACAGTCCAGGGGTGTGACAATTAAGCAGCACAACTGTTCAAATAGAAAACAGTGATTTTAAATAGTAATATTATACAATATTACTGTTTTTACTGAATTTTTGATCAAATAAATACAGCCTAAGAGACTTCTATCAAAAACATTAAATAAATTTAATTATTCCAAACTTTTGATACATAGTGTTTTTATATAAAATATAAAAGTATTATAAATATGTGTAAATATTATCTGGAAATAATATTTACTTTCCATTAAGTTGACTCCATCTTTTTCCACATCATTAATTGTACGAGAAATATTATACGGTCAAAGGAATAAAACAATTATGATTTCTTTTTTTTTTGCACATTTTTCTTTAGAACATTTATCCAGAACCCCTCTAGCACCCTTCCACTGGGTGTCCCAAATCCCAGGTTAAAAGCCTCTGGACATGCTGACATGATCACAAAATATTCTGTACAGAAGATTTCATTCAAGCAGCACCAAATTTTCTAAATTAAATCTAAATCTGAAAACTAAAATCCGCTATTAGAGGTTATAAACAAGTTAAACCTAAATCCATTCCCTTGTATTTTCAAAACAAAGTTAATGAGATTTTCAGTAGAAAATATTCAAGGTCTGTGGTTTGTTTTGTTGAATGCATGTGTATGTGAAGCAAACAGGAAGAGAAATGAAAAATGACACCTGGGACACATACTGCAGCTGAGTGGCAGCACTCATCAATAATTCTATGTGATCTCCAGAGGAAAAGAGTGTGTTGCAGGTGTCTTACAGTAAAGTGAAGCGAAGCAAAGACACTATTTCATATTTCTCAGATGACTCTCGCTTGTCAACGACGGTCCAGGACTGACAGGTGATTAATATGTGAAAGGTGTCATCCTGATGCCGACTATCCATTGCTATGTGAGCATGCATGTCACCTGACTCTCTGAGGTGACCTGGATTAATGCCAGCTGGCAACACATTCTTACATGACTGATTGAAACACAGGTGTTTATTCTCAGCACCAGTGGAGTAAGACCTCTTAAACTCAAAAAAGTTTTCCCTGAAACTTTCCTCAGCTTTATAACCTCTAGTGTCACCGACTTTGATCCTGTTCCACCATTTCAGATGTTATTTCTCAGCAGGGTCTCTTTAACATATTGCTTTTTTTTTCTCCATAAGGATTTCAGAGAACCATGGGATTTGACAACGCTGTGTTAGACCAGAGCCTCAGATCACTAATGCAGAATGTATTCTCAGAATATAACCGTTGACAAGATCGTCAGGAATCAAAAGCCAGCTACAGCTTAGCTGCAATGGTTCAAATGTATAGGCAGGGGATTCACCGAGGTTAAGAATAGACCTGCTTTTTATTGTAGCAGCACCCATCTCGATGTTCCTCTCTTTATATCTGCAGAATCCTTCTCTGTTCACTCTTCACAAGAATGAGGGACTATATATGGGTGCTGGATTTGCAGGATATCATGACAGATAAATAGATAGATTGACAGACAGACAGACAAACAGATAGATAGAGTATCTCACAGAAGTGAGTACACCCCTCACATTTTTGTAAATATTTTATTATATCTTTTCATGTGACAACACTGAAGAAATGACACTTTGCTACAATGTAAAGTAATGAGTGTACAGCTTGTATAACAGTGTAAATTTGCTGTCCCCTCAAAATAACTCAACACACAGCCATTAATGTCTAAACCGCTGGCCACAAAAGTGAGTACACCCCTAAATGAAAATGTCCCCAGTGCCGGCAGCACTCATGCAGCCCCAGACCATGACACTCCCACCACCATGCTTGACTGTAGGCAAGACACACTTGTCTTTGTACTCCTCACCTGGTTGCCGCCAAACACGCTTGAGTAATCCAGTAATCCATGTCCTTAGTCTGCTTGTCTTCAGCAAACTGTTTGCGGGCTTTCTTGTGCATCTTGTGCTGAAACACAACCTCTGGATATGATGCTGAGCACATGCACTCAACTTCTTTGGTTGACCATGGCGAGGCCTGTTCTGAGTGGAACCTGTCCTGTTAAACCGCTGTATGGTCTTGGCCATCGTGCTGTAGCTCAGTTTCAGGGTCTTGGCAATCTTCTTATAGCCTACGCCATCTTTATGTAGAGCAACAATTCTTTTTTTCAGATCCCATGAGGTGCCATGTTGAACTTCCAGTGACCAGTATGAGAGAGTGAGAGCGATAACACCAAATTTAACACACCTGCTCCCCATTCACACCTGGCTGAGACCTTGTAACACTAACGCCGTTTCACACCGCACGCGTGAGTGGCGTGTGAGCAGCTCATATTTGTTTCGGCGGGCATGTTAATGTAAGTGCATTCACACCGGGAGCAGGAGCAGTACATGAGCATCAAGCAGGAGCGTCGCGTGAGCAGCAGTGCTGCGATCATTCCGGCGTCGAGTCTAATTTTGCTGCGCCGCTTGCGCTGAATTAAAGCCACAGTGCATTTTTCTTGATCAAAATTAACCTGATTAACATGAAAAATTACACATTTCACCGTAAAATCATGTGAGGTATCATGTTTCACAATCACGGGGTAAAAGGCACAGTATTGATAAATACTTTAGCTAAAATATTTTTTATACTAATGTATTTTTTATTTTAATACTTGTTCGAAACAATTACTTTAGCAAAGTTTGTACTAGGCTATTTTCTGCTTATTTTGATAAATAATGTTCAAGAAATATACTGTCATTAAAATGTTAATATAAAAATATATTTTCAAATACAGAAAAAAAATAAAAAGTAAAGATTCTGAAAGCATTGAAGGAGATCACATAATAAGTTAATATAGATTTACAGTAGTAACAACAAATTATAGTTTATTATATGATATGATTAATATCATGTTTTTAAATATGATGGTTTCATTATAAACATGGTGATTATCTCTAAGGTGGACACCCAACTTAGTATATAATATTTACCATCTGAATCTAACCATGTCATGTCAACAATTGGAAAATACCATACTTTTACATATTCTTCTAGTTATTGAAAAACTGTTGCTTTAATTGTCTTAACCCAAACTGGTAATCATTAAGAAGACCTTTGTCTCAAAATATATTCAATAATTTTAGCGATTTTCATTTGCAACTTAAATCTACAACGTTTAATAATAATAATAGTAATAATAATAAATATATGTATATATATATATATATATATATATATTAGAGTTAGCACACTGTCAGGAGTTATTGCCCAAACTTCAAAGGCCTGTTTAAGTTATTAAAACTAGAGGCATTTATTAACTTTAAGATTACTTTTTATCATGTAAAATATGTACAGCATGTTATATGCGTGACGGAGGGGAACACGACCGCATCACGGCATGCTGCCCATATCAAAGCACATGACAGACAGCTGTCGGAGAACACGTGAAAAGCGTGACCGAATGAACGATACTCGTCTGTATTTGCAGTACACAAGCCGCGGATCAGCTGCGCGCGACAAACGCTGCCAGTGTGAAAGCACAATGGGCGCGCACTGCTCCTGCTCTGCTTTTACGTGCCGCATCTTCTGCTACAGCGTCAAATCTGCGCTCAGTGCCCTACAACGCCACTGCTTTGGGGCGTGTCAAATTTAGGGCAGAGCACGCCTCTAAAAACAACGTTTACACCCTGTTTGCGTTTCATCTTACTCTTTTCACAGCGATTGGTTGTCGTCCGGCGTTTTTCGCTCGATATTTGCATAAAGTCGAGCAATGCCCAACATTTTTGACGCTCTCTCAGCCGCTCTCAACTCCTCCGCGCCGCTTTCAATCCCATAATACACCGCGGGAGCGTTTAAGCTCAACTTCCATAGAAATTAATTGAAGATGAAACGCAAACAGGGTGTAAACGTTGTTTTTAGAGGCGTATAGCACTCAAGGACATTCACAGAGCTGTCTATAAGCGACTCTTGCTGTGTGCTTAGGGTCACTGTCCTGTTGGAAGGTGAACCTTCTGCCCGTCTGAGGTTCTGAATGCTCTGGACTGGGTTTTCTCTATATTTTGGTGCATTGAGCTTTTCTTCTATTCTGACAAGTCCCACAGTCCCTGCTGCTGAAAAACAGACCCACAGCATGAGACTGCTACCACCACACTTTACTTTTGGGACGGTACTCTGCAGGTGATGAACAGAGCATGGTTTCCTTCAAACATGATGCTTAGAATTGAGGTTCATCAGACCAGATAATATTATTTTTCACAGTCTGAGGGTCCTTTAGGTGCTTTTTTTTCTTTTGTCTTCACTGAGGAGAGGACTGAGTTTGGCCACACCGCCATAAAGCCCAGATCGGTGGAGTGTTGCAGTGATGTTTGTCCCCCTGTAGATTTCTCCTGTCTCCACATATGATCATGGAGCTCAAATAGAGTGACCATCAGGTTTCGTCACCACTCTAACCAAAGCCCTTCTCCATCAGTTGCTCAGTTTGGCCAGGAGGCCAGCTCTAGGAAGAGTCCTGGTTGTTTCAAACTTATTCCATTAAGGGTAACAGAGACTACATGCTTTTGTGAACCTTCAATGAAGCAGAATTTTTTTCTGAACTCTTCCCCAGATGTGTGGCTTGGCACAAACCTGTTTCTGAGCTCTACAGACTGCTCTTTTAACCCCAGGGCTTGGTTTTTGCTCTAATATGCATTATCAGCTGTTGGACCTTTTATTAATACGTGTGTGCCTTTCCAAATCATACCCATTCAATTGAATTTGACACAGGTTACCTTCACTCAAAGTCTAGTAACACCTACAAGCAATACGAATGCTCCTGAGCTATATTTCAACTGTCCCAGATAAGAGTATGAGTACTTATGCAATGGAATCATTTAAGTTTTTTATTTTTAATAAATTTGCAAAGATGTTAAAAACTTTTTTTTTTTTTTTGCTTTACCATTATAGTGTATGGAGTGTAGATTGATGTGGAAAAAAGTAATTTAAAGCAGTTTAACATAAGGCAGCAACATAAAACGTGAAAAAAATTAAAGGGTATGAATACTTTCGCAAGGCACTTTAAGATCTTACAGGACAAAGTGAATTTCCATTTAAAAATCACAATGTCCAATATGATACAAATCAATAAAAGATCCTACAGGAAAAATTAAAATGCCATTAAAATAAATCAGAATGTCCAATAGGATAAGGATCAAATAAAATCCTATAGGACAAAGTGAAATTCCATTAAATTCAATAGGAATGTCCAATAGGATTCTAAGAATCCAATAAGATCCTAAAGGATAAACTGAAATTCCAATAGGATTTTTTGACAAGGGAAAACACTCGATCCGCTCCGCTCGTTGCGTGCCAGTGGAAACGCACCTTCACGGATCAAATTCAATATACAGTTTAACAATATAATGTTTATAGTGTTTTCCTCCCATACCGCAAAACGTGGCATAATGTGGCATAACGGACTGACCAAACTCAATATGCCCCTCTTCATTATTAAAACATAATTAATAAGCATTTTCCCATTTTTAATAAAATGTCTACAGCCCTTTTGTATCAATGTGTTTGTCCATTAAGCTACATTACTGTTTTATTTATAACGATTTTCTACGGGAGGAAAACATTTAACGTGCAACTTAACGCATTGCGTTCTGTGCTCGCTTAGTCTAAATGCATTTCTTATTGCGCGTTCATATGGTCTATACAGTTTGCATAACAATAAGAAATACTGAATTTGATCTTTATCATCTTAGTCCGTTATTATGCAACATTAAGCGTTTTGCTGTATGGGAGGAAAAGTGAAAGTTTTTGTTCATGGCCATTTGCTTGCCTTGCAGTATATTAAAATAATAAACTATATATCGAATTTGATCTTTTAATAGCACTGTCATAACACATTAAGCAACAATAAGTGTTTATGATTTTCTACTGGTTTAAAAGCACTTAATGAAAGCATTGCGTTCATATTCTGCTGTTGCCACGGATTTGTGGGTCTTGTCTTTTTCTCTTACAGATGACTTGCAGGATCCTGTATGTTATGATATTAAATTAGTTTTAATTGTTTAACCACCACAGTGTCGTGTATCCATTGGCAACACGCACGATTTGTGTGGATTGCAAGTGATGTCGCAGGCGGCAAAGAGTGCAAGTAGCGATTGCAAGTGACTTCGTAATTTAGGTTCTTTTTTCTTGTCTTCACCACCTGGCTACTTGTGTAAAATGTTGAGAGATTCAATAAAAAAAAAAAAAAAATACTTCATAAATAAAATAAAATAAAATGAAATAAAAAAAAAGACTGCAAGTGACGTCACTTTCGGAAGTGCAGGTGTCTGAGAGTGCAAGTCTGAAAATGCAAGTGCATGTCTGCAGCCAGACCCTTCTCGTTATACAAGCTGTACACTCACTACTTTATATTGTAGCAAAGTGTTATTTCTTCAGTGTTCTCACATGAAAAGATATTAAAAATATATTTACAAAAATGTGAGGGGTGTACTCACTTCTGTGAGATACTGTAGATAGATAGATAGATAGATAGATAGATAGATAGATAGATAGATAGATAGATAGATAGATAGGACAGATGGACAAACAGATAGATAGATAGATAGACAGACAGACAGACAGAGACATGTAGATATTGTTAGAGTGGCTCACTGAGAAGATGTCTGGATGGATCTAACACACTGGAAGGTGTAACAAAGGAAATCAAAGAGGATTCTGTCAGTTCAATTCCATACAGACTCTTCAAGTTTTTTCCAGTTGCATTAGTTAAACTTTACATATTCTCATTTTTTACACCACTCAAAGGTGCTCTGTTTCCACAAGAGTGGCATCTATTACGGAGTAAATCCTTTTGTCTTCACAATGCTGATGTTCACTGTCACAGTCTTGGCTGATCACAAAAGCACATTCTGTCTATTCTTCAAAGGAATGCAAAAGCTGTTGCGCCTCCACATATTTTAGGGCTTGTGTCTAACACACAAGGATAAAAACAATCCTCACGAGACCTGTGAATTCAACACCAGAATCCAACAGCACCATTACACCTTCCACATAAATAAATAAATAAATAAATAAATAAAATGTCTTAATGTACAGTAAGTAGTCTGTTTTTTTTAAAATCTGGAATTTTGAATAGCATTTCAGAATATCTGTATTTTAGATTACAGCTTTTTATAAAGAAAGAAAGAAAGAAAGAAACAACCACTAAAACTGAAAACTATCCATAAGTTTCAAGAAGAATGCCACATTTTAGAATCTAATTTTCTCAGAATATCTTTAGGCTCAGCACTTCCTGTTAATGATATTTCACTGCACCTCTAGGGCTGATTTCCGTTGATGCACAACTCCAACACTTCATAGGGCATTAACTGGAAATTATCATTTGCGTTATGAGTTTACTGAAGGCTAGCTTTGATCAGTGGCTGTAAAAACAGGTTATGTTACTGTAAGAGAAACAATAATCTACCCCGGTTTTAAGTTTTAACCCGGGGTCCCCAAAGTTCAGAATTGAGTGGTCTTTATTTATGTTTTTACAAGCTGAAAATATGAAAAATTCATCCCTAATCTTTAATAAACATTGTTCTATGAAAAAAAAAGAAAAAAGAATTACATTCATTGTATGCTATGCAATTGTATAACATTTAACAGTTTGAGGTGGGTTTTTTAATTTTTTAAAAATGTTTTTGAAAGAAGTATTTTATCAAGACTGTTATATATACAGTGCCGTGAAATGATTTTTGCCCTCTTACCTTTTTTAAATATTTTTGATATTTGTCACACTTAAAATATTCAGATCATCAAACAAATTTTAACATTACACAAATATAATGCAAGTAAATACAAAATACATTTTTTAAATGATTATTTTATTTATTAAGGGAAAAAAGCTGTCCAAACCTACCTGGCCCTATGTGAAAAATTAATTGCCCCCTCCTGTTAAATCATGAAAGAACTGTGATTAACCACATTATTTTAGAAAGCGGAGTTAATTTTCACAAGCCAAACCCAGGACTGATTACTGCCAGACCCGTTGAATCAAGAAATCACTTAGATACAATAGATCACAATCACAATAGAACCTGTCTGACAAAGTAAAGCATGTTTAAAGAGCAACATATCATGCTGTGGTCTAAAGAAATTCAAGAACAGATGAGAAACAAAATAGTTTACATGTAACAGTCTGGAAAGGGTTATAAAGCCATTTCTAAGGCTTTTGGACTCCAGCGAACCACGATCAGAGCCATTATCTACAAATGGAGAAAACTTGGAACAGTGATGAACCTTCCCAGGAGTGGCTGGCCTTCCAAAATTACTCCAAGAGTGCAAAGACGACTCATCCAGGAGGTCATAAAAGAACCCAGAGCAACATCTAAAGAACTGCAGGCCTCACTTGCCTCAATTAAGGTCAGTGTTCATGATTCAACAATAAGAAAGAGACTGGGCAAAAACAGCATCCATGGGAGAGTTCCAAGGCAAAAGCCATTGCTGACCAAAAAGAACACAAAGGCTCGTCTCACATTTGCCAAAAAATATCTCGATAATCCCCAAGACTTTTGGGCAAATATTCTGTGGACTGAAGCGACAAAAGCTGAACTTTTTGGAAGGTGCGTGTCCCGTTACATCTGGCGTAAAACCAACACAGCATTTCATAAAAAGAACATCATACCAACAGTCAAACATGGTGGTGGTAGTGTGATGGTCTGGGGCTGCTTTGCAGCTTCAGAACCTGGATGACTCGCCATAATTGATGGAACCATGAATTCTGCACTCTATCAGAAAATCCTGAAGGAGAATGTCCAGCCGTCAGTTTGTGACCTCAAGCTCAAGCGCACTCGGGTTATGCAGCAGGACAATGATCCCAAACACACCAGCAAGACCACCTCTGAATGGCTCAAGAAAAACAAAATTAAGGTTTTGGAGTGGCCAAGTCAAAGTCCGGACTTAAATCTGATTGAGATGCTGTGGCATGACCTTAAACCAGGGGTGTCAAACTCCGTTTCTGGAGCCCTGCAGAGTTTAGATGCAACCCTAATTAAACACCTGATCCAGCTAATTAAGTCATTCAGGCTTATTTGAAAACTACATGGTTTGTGCATTGGAGCAGGGTGGAACAAAACTCTGCAGGGCTGCAGCCCTCCAGGAATTGAGTTTGACATTCCTGCCTTAAACAGTCCTTTCATGCTTGGAAAAACCTCCAATGTGGCTGAATAAAAACAATTCTGCAAAGAAGAGTGGGCCAAAATTCCTCCACAGCGCTGTGAAAGACTCATTGCCAGTTATCGCAAATGCTTGTTTGCAGTTGTTGCTGCAAAGGGTGGCACAACCAGTTATTAGATTTAGGGGGCAATTACTTTTTCACGTAGTGCCAGGCAGGTTTGAACTGCTTTTTTCCCTTAATAAATGAAATCATTATTTCAAAACTGCATTTTGTATTTACTCGGGTTATCTTTGTATAATATTAAAATGTGTTTGATCTAAATCTTTTAAGTGTGACGCAAAAACAACAACAACAAAAACAGGAAGGGGGCAAAACCCTTACAAAAAAATCCTGCAGGAGTCCTGTAGGATTTTGGTTTTATGTGCAGGAGTCCTGTAGGATTTTGGTTTTATGTGCAGGAGTCCTGTAGGATTTTGGTTTTATGTGCAGGGATCCTGTAGGACTGAATAAAAATCCTACAGGACAGGGCTCATTCCTGCAGGAGTCCTGTAGGATTGTTCCTGTATAACTGTGTTATGTCCTGCAGGAATGTAACACTCCTGCTGGATTTCTTATGTACTTCTATGATTCCTTCAGGTATGTCCACTGACATCCTGTAGGATTGTGTAACATCCTACAGAAATGATAAGATTCCTGCAGGATGTAAAATTTATGGTTTTGCTGGAGTGTTAATTTTTTTTTTTTTTTGGACAGATATCAGGAACTTCATGCAGTTGTTACATTACAAAGGATTTTTCAAATAATGATATAAGCAGTGGAGCATATTGTAGAAAATATTTATGCATTCAACTGGCCCAAATACATTTTCCAAATTCCAAAATGCATACTAACAAACTATATAAAAAAAAGTGTTATAATACAACCAGGTTCAGTCTGCAATATAGGCTACTGTACTCATAAGAAGGCCATAAGGATCCCATTTATCACTGTACATTTATATAAAATAGAGCTAAATATCATTGTACATATATTAAAAACAGAGCTATTTATCATTGTACATATTTATCATTGTATATATATCTAAATATATAAAACAGAGATCAGTGTATAAACAGAGCTATTTATCATTGTACATATATTTAAAACAGCTATTTATCATTGTGTATATAGCTAAATATATAAAACAGATCAGAGTACATATATAAAACAGAGCTATTTATCATTGTACATATATTTAAAACAGAGATCAGTGTATATAAAAACAGAGCTATTTATTACTGTACATGTATTAACTGCAGATGTTTAAGAATGTTCAAAGTACGAAGTAGAATAATAATCAGTCAGCTTCCCATTTGTTGGGTTGAATGCAAAGTAAATTGTGTACAAGTCCCACATCTCTTAAGTAAACACAAGTTGTTCTAATTACATCGCACTTGATTAATTTAACATCAGTTGAAATATAATTTTCCCTAACTATCCCAGAGAAAGCAGTTCCTGTTTGTTTATCTTTAACCAGGTTAAACTTGGCTGTAATAACTGGATCAATAAAGGCATAGCCTCTATCAAGACCCACATCAACAAACGATCTCACCAGTGCCATTGTGCCTTGTTCTGTTACAACTGCATGGTTAATTCTTCTTGACAGTGTTGTGCTTGCCTTTGAATGAATCCTGTTCCATTCATTATAGCTCTTGAATAAAATGCACATTGGTGGACATCAATGTCCTGTTCTCTGAATAGAAATGCCTCCCTAGGTGTTGGCATTCTTACTGTAGGTGAGCCCAGAAAGATCATGTTTGTCTTTTTCACACAGTTTGTGGCAAGTCTGTACCCACGTAACATACGGTCAACAAAATCCTTGCTTGTTGTTTTACACTGTTGTGGTAAACAGTAGATAAAAGTCGCGGATACTTTGAAAAGAGAAAAGCTATTGGCTATTTGTTCTGAAACTGCCTGGGTGCCATGGAAGAGCTTTTGTAAGTTACCATTGTGGCTTTCAAAAATAAATGCACTTTGGCACCATAGTGGACCCCAGTTTCGTACTGACTGTGCTGCATGCTGTAAAATGTGCACATTAAAACTAACATGACATTTGCCATACAATCTCTCAAATCGGCTCACAAAAGTTTTTAACAGGTTTTCTGCTACATCTATGTCATGAGAACACATGTCATCTTTTAATAGACAGTATGTTGCTTGGACAAGGAGTAGTAGGTGCTCTAGGTAATCACATGATAAAATGCCACTCAAGCATGGAAGACTGTAAAACAAAAGAAAATTCCTGTACTCTGAGGCCTTCCAATATTTGCGCAACCTCACAGAGCGTGGAGGTCTTGTAATATTAACTGGTGGCTTGATTTCAAGTAGTCGCTTGTCAATGTTGATTATTTCTCTTCCCAAATACCATCTCTCTCCATGATATTTTGAGTCAAACCATAAAGTTGTTAATTGCCGACTGACACCCAGCAAAATGCCATGCATGTAGTCATAAGCAAATCCCAGAATTATATTGAAAAATGTTAAAAGCATTAAAGGGGATGGCCCTTTGACTCCTTAACACATGTGCCTGTTTCGACTGCTGTTTTAGCATCATCAAAATGCTGGCTGTGGGTGCGTGGTCTTGCATCTCTTGTTTGCGACACATACACCCTAGTGAAACCATTTCCTTTAGCAACTATTTCTCCTTCTGATAACACCAGTTGCATCCATATTCACCATTAAATTGCTTAGTGTTTTGGACAGAGCAGCGAGCAACCGAATCACATACACAGACAAGATTGAACACATACATCTGTGTACTTTGTCCTCTGTGCTGCACTGTTAGACCTTCCTGCTCTAACTGAACGCACTCATCAACAAATGACTGCAAAAAGGAATTCATTTTAGGTTTAGAAGCACCAAACCACAAACCAGCCAGGAGCACATGCCTACTTCTCATATCTGGGGGAAGTTCATTAATTACTACTTGGATTGGCCAAATGTGAAAAGGAGAGGACTTAAAAATAGGGACACCATCAACATTCCATGTAAGTGAAAGGTTGAATTGATTTGAATCATTCAGGGGACCTACTGATTTATACATTTCACCATCAAATATGTCTTGAACACTGTCTGGACTGCTTTTGACTCTGGTCCACTTGTAATTCAGTGCTGCTGTAAATGTAGAATCTGACATTTTGTCTTCCAATTGTTTTCTTATGGACAATTTCATGAAAACGTCACCAGATTTAATAAGAGAGTTCTTATCCCCTGGTTCAAAACCACATGAATCACAATTTGCTGGGATTTCATTACCAAAGTATTGATGACATGTGGGGCAGATGTACACTATTTCAAATGAATTATAATCAAATTCCTTCAAGAACGTGTAAAGACTATTTGGTGCTCCGTTGGTTCCTTCTGGGCAATGTAGATTAATTAGGTCTAATAAGTCACCAAGAGCGGATTTTGTTGTGGTGTGCCTAAGAGCATAGCATAAAATTGCCAGTTGTGATTCTTCATTACTAATCTTAGCAGTGGGATAGATCTTGTCTTGTGTTGTTTTGGGGTTCTCTCCATCATAATTCTGTGTGTTGTCATATGCTTCAGCATCCATCTGAAAGGAACACAAAATTGTTTCTATTTAAACATGATACCTTATTCTGTACATGTACACTATAGCCTTCAATAGTATAGCTCAAATATAATCTAACACCACAGGCTGCATCCTAATTTGCCTACATATACTATGCCCTAAAAGTGCACTACCAGACAAAAGTTTTGGAATTTCAATGTTTTTGTTTTTTAAAGAAGTCGCTTCTGCTCACCAAGCCTGCATTTATTTGATTCAAAGTACAACAAAAAAGTTTGAAATATTTTTTACTATTTAAAATTAAACTGTTTTCTATTTGAATATATTTTAAGATGCAATGTACTCCTGTGATTTCAAAGCTGAAATTTTAGCATCATTACATGATCCTTCATAAATCATATTATAATATCATATTATTCTGTTTTGCTGCTCAATTTAGTATTATTATTATTATTATTGTAGTTGTTATTGTTATGTTGAAAACAGCTGAGTAGATTTTTCAGGTTTCTTCAATAAATTGAAAGTTCAGAAGAACAGCATTTATATGAAATATAAATCTTTGTAACATTATAAATGTCTTTACCCCCAAAAAAGCTTTTGAAGTATGTATAATCTCTTTTTTTCAGATAAATGCTGATTTTTGGATCTTTCAGTTCATCAAATAATCCTGATAAAAATGTACTCAACTGTTTTAAATATTGAAATAATAATACATGTTTATTAATAAATTCAGTTGAACAGCAAATCAGCATATTAGGATGATTTCTGAAGGATCATGTAACACTGAAGACTGGAGTAATGATGCTGAAAATTTAGATTTGCACACAGGAATAAATTACATCTTAAAATATATTGCATTGTCACTTAAAATAGAAAAATATTTCACAACATTACTGCTTTTTCTATATTTTGGATCAAATAAATGCAGGCTTGGTGAGCAGAAGAGAATCTTACTGTCCAAAAACTTTTGACTGGTAGTCTGTTATGGAAAAGTATATACATTTTAGTACAAAATACAGCTCTTCAGATCTCTCTCTTTTTTTTTCAAATGAATGAATGAGTCAAAATGATTTTCACTGGTAATCAACATCACAGAAGCTGTTCATAGACCTTACATTGTATTTGTCCCATTGAAGTCAAACCAGTGCAGTGCACTATACTGACATAGCAAAGACAATATATTAAATGAATCTGGCACATTTAAATGAAAGCAAACAAAGATACAGATAGCCCACATTAGTAGGAATAACTGAAATATTGTAATAGCAACCTACTGTGGTATGATATGATTCTGTGTCAGTCTCATAGCATGGGGAACTGTTTTCATCTTCACTGTTAGATGTGTCATCCTTGTAATCAGAAACATGGAAAAGTAGTCAACAGATAGCCCACATTACAATACAGTATATAGAAGAACAGCTGAAATTACAACAACCTACTGAGGTATGATGTGGTGCTGTTTCGGTCTTATAGCATGAGGAACTGTTCTCATCTTCACTGTTAGATGTGTCATCCTTGTAATCAGAAACACATACAAATGTGACTTTGTTGCTCAAATTAAAAAATAATAATTTATGCGGTGATCATTTTAGTCATGATATACTGTATTACAGGGCTCTTCAAATCTGATCCTGGACAGCTATTGCCCTGCAGAGTTTAGCTCCAACCCTGATCAAACTTATCTACCTGTGATTTAGTGATCCTGAAGACCTTGATTAGCTTGCTCAGGTGTGTTTTGGAGCTAAACCCTGCAGTGCAGTGACCCTTCAGGACCAGATTTGAATAGCCCTACTGTATCATAATAGTAATGTAACATCTTATAATGGTATGAGACATAAGCTGCATTTAAACTTTGTACTTACTTGACGAACTGGATCTTGCAACCATGCTTTATATTGCTTTTTCCTAAAACCTTAAAGCAACAGAAAAGAATCCTCAGTTCCATCTCAAATCAGTAATAAAATAAAATACAATCCAATGTCCACAAGCCAGTACCTTTATGGCAATCACTCCATCTTCTTTTAGTGCTACTTGGAATTGTACTCTTGCTTTGCAAGTACAACTTATACTCCATTGTCTTTATAGAGTTACTGACTGCAAGGTAAAAATACAGTGCAAAATTAAGACACTGCATCGGATCGAAAAGTAACAAAGATAAGAAATACAAAGTTAAGACTTTAGGGTTACTATAATGATTCTTATGATCTTGATTTAAAGGTGTATGCTAACTTACATTAGGTTGGTATATAAAGTAATGTGTTTGCACAGTAGGCTAAGTAATGTGTTTTTCTTACTTTATAAACCAGGCATGAAATGTGTCACTTTTAAAATGAAGAATCCAATAAGAGTCTGAATTTCAATAGTGTTAATCTGGTTTTAACAAAAACCATAATTACTGTAGCACAACCTCGGTTAATGTGTGGTTGCCATAGCAACCATGTTTTCTTGCTTATTTGTTTTGAATGGTAATGTAACAGTAAAAATAGGCTATAACACCTTTAAATATAGATATTTTCATTAAAATAAAAGATAAATAAATAAGCGTTGTACTTACAGTAAAAAGTCAGTTGTGTTGCTGGTCTTAAAGCGCAGTTACTTTGTCGCTACATTTCCGTTATTTTGTTGCTCGCGCACACTCGAGGAAACGCGTCATACGCTGTGAATTCCGGAGCAGCTGCGCCGTCTACTGGTGAATCGGGTAAGTAAAACTTAATTTTTCATTAATTAAAATACTTGAAAGTAAAAAAGACACCTTAGAACAATGGTGTAGTGAACACAACGATAAAATGCTGACAAACCACAAGATTTCTTAACACAGTTAACTAAGTGTAATATGTTACCATGGAAACATATAGCAACAATGAAGTTAAAACGGTTTTGAGTTGCTATTGAAATGATTAAATCTCTTTGAATATCTATCTATCTATCTATCTATCTATCTATCTGTTTTAAATTGTAGTCCTTTTTTTCCATTATAGACAAAATGTGGGCATTAATTGAATGGACAGAAATTGAAGCCTCTCTGGACATTGTAAAGAGAAAAGACATTCTTCAATCTGTAGTTCATGAGGGGGATGTTGTTGATGTAAAGTATGAAGATGAAAGCTCTCCTGCACTTATTCTCAAGATGAATGGTGAGATTGGTGAATGAGTGAATGCATGCATATTTAAAAAAAAATTCTGGTTGAACTATTCATTTGAAATAATGAATTTCCTTTCCTGTACAGAAAATAAGGACAAGCTACTGAAGCGTCTAAATCGGATGGAGTCAGAGCGAAGGCAAAAAGAGGAGTGCAAGCTGCCTGAAAAGAGAGCAATAAAAGGAAAATAATATTCAGTCCAGAAAACACCCCATCATCAAGTCCAGATCAAGTCCAGATCAAGTCCAGATCAAGAGATTTAAAAAAGTAAAATCTAACTTCCTGATAAATTATATCAACATTGTTTAATGCGGTCTTCGTTTTGAGATATACATTCATGGTCTTTGGGGTCTCTAGAGACAAAATTGAATTTTGTAACAAAATAATAGTTAAAAAAATCCTGTTTATTAATGTTTTTACTCCAGTTTTTACTCCAGTTTTCGGAGCATTTATGATATTTTTTAAATTTATATAAATCTCATACAGTCTATGAGTTTCTGCAATTTGTGAGTGGCACATTTATTTTGCAAGCCAAAATTTTCCAAAACATATTTATTTATTAATTTATATAAATAAATAAAAATATCATAAATCCTCAGAAAACTGCACAAATGAGTAAAAACATTAATAAACAGGAAATTTGCATTTTTAAAAAACTATTATTTTGTAACAAAATTCAATTTTGTCTCTAGAGACCCCAAAGACCATGAGTGTTACTTTTTTTTTTCACACTAACATAAAATCAAGATATCATTCCAATTTTTTTTTTTTTATTATTTGTAGATCTAGAAAGTGTTGACCATTTTACAAAGTCTCATGACATTTGGACAAAGAGAACATTTTTAAAAATTGTAGCAATGCCATTTGCGGGTCAAAAACACCCCGAAGACCGTATAAGAGTTAAGTGACAATGCATGTCTTTTTGTTGTTCTGTGACTTTAATTTTGTCTCTCAACTTAGGTGGAAAAAACACAAAATGACACACTGTTGCTAAAAAAAATAGAAGAAAAAAACAAAGAAAATTACACATTAAATGACCTGAGAATGAAATAAAGGCCTTGAGAGCAGAGAATCAGCAACTAAAGGCCCTGAACTTTAAACTGCAAAATGGTAGGCTATTGATATACATGGTTATAGATTTTTTTGCTATATGAATGAATGAGTTCATTTAAACATTGCTTTTTTTATTTAGAGATTATTAACAGATTTGCGGAGTTGCTGCCAAACAGAAGTGCAAACAAGCATGCTGTGCAAACCTCCCTAACAAGTGCAGCTTGCAGCGCTGCCCTTCAACCAGCCAACTCTTCACATCTTAGCTCTTCTGGACTGGACCATGTGAGAATACTATTTTTTATTTTATTTTTTTCACACCATATAATAAGTCTATTATTTGTGTGTGAGATTTAGGAAAGCATAAGGATTTTGTAAAACGCAGATTACAAAAATGTGGCCAATTCAATTTATTATTTAATGTGTATTGCACAGGTTGAAATCCACAAAAAACTAAACATGGCAAAGGATACATTCCAAGCATGTGGTAGAGGGGGCACATCATGGTCAGCCATGATTAAGGATTTAGCCGTGGCTGTTTTTGGAAGGAGCATGTTAGCTACCCACAGCCTTTCTGGAAAAATTGGAAATGCCAACAAGGAATCACAAGCCAAGCCCCCTCTGGACCCCACAAAAGTGGAACTTATTATAGGTATAAAGGTGTTAAAGGTTTTTAAGTATATATGCTCTCATAACAAATATCTGACACTGAACTTTATATACATTTCTCTTTCAGACACTGTTTGAAGAAATTTCCAGAAACTCCACGAAAGTTTCTTCGGCTGCTTTACGGAAAAATTGAATGATGAACATAAACTCCTTAGCAGGTTTTACTTTCTAATATATTTGTAATATTTTAAGTGTTATTCATTAAATATTTTGTTTCACATGTCAACTAATCTGAAAGATAATCATTTACAGTTCTTATAATTACAGTACCTTATATTTCAGTATTTATATATGTAGTGTATACTCATATTTCTCAGGCATCATAAGAAGGACACTGTTACGCTGCAACACTGAGTGGTGAAGCACATAAGAGGTGAGGGCAAATTCACTGTTACATATGCATGTAATTATATTTATGCATATTTTATTAACTTATTAAAAGTTAAGGCAAAAATGTTTCTCTCTTTTTTCCAGAGTCCAGAGTTATTGGTTTCTGAAGAATGATGGGCCACGTTCTGTTCAGAGTGTTCATTTTCGTCACACTTATCTCATTTTATCTTTAAGCTCTTTTGACTAATAAATAATTCACAATTAACATTTTCTGAAGTCTTTTTATTTTTGGTGATATTTAAATTTGAGACACAACATTGCTTTTAAAAAGTGTGTTGTTATACAGGAGGTTCTGAATATCCCTTCAGCAATCCAACATGATGAATATACATAATAGTTCATTAGGATTTCTGCAGATGTCCTATAGGAATTGAACACTAATGCAAATTAGATTTCCTGTAGGTTTCCTGCAGGAGTCCTGCATGTTTCCTGTAGGTTTCCTGCATGTTTCCTGTAGGTTTCTGTAGGATTCCTGCAGGAGTCCTACAGGAAAATGGTCACGAAAATCCTGTGGGATCCTGTAGGAATGTGCAGGTATGTGGTGTGTAGGTCCTGCAGGATTTTTCCTGCAGGATTCCTGCAGGATTTTTTTGTAAGGGAAACCTTTTCATGGCACTGTATAGTTATATTAAAACGGTTTATGGTTGAAGCAGAAAATGTGAGATAATAATGAAAATAAAGTGTATTTTCAGTATTTAATTGCAGACAGAGATACAGTAACAACCATGTTCCCCGTGGGATCTTTGGTGCTAAAAAGGAAGCTGCAGTCCTTTCAGTGGAAAACAACATTCACAGAGCGGACATAAGCGCAACCATATCTTAATCTCATGGATGTTACTCAGACAGCCATAATTACATATGACATAATCAAAGACGGTTTTTCGCAATGTGAGAATCTACCTCGTCTTAGTCACAATTACTTTAAACATATTACAGACTTGTGTGACGTACGCTTCCGCCACGAGCTCAGACCGGCCCCAGACTGTCTGCTGGCGGAAGCACGAGTGGCTCGCTCCACGTTGCGTAAAGTGCGTTACGCTTTCCTCGAAATGTGGAGACGGATGCAAGAACGTAACAAGTAAGTACGTAAGTGACGTTGAGAATGGCGTTTCCGCAGTGGGGTCAGAGTTTTGTGCGGTGCGCAGCGTGAGTGTTTTAGTACCGAGCGGAGAGGAGATGCACACGGCACTCGAGTGAGGTAAACTATATAAAACCCGCTTTGTTTTCACACACTCCCACAACATGGACCCGAGCAGCTTCAGATGGGTCAATGAGAGCAGGGCTATTACGATAAAATCGTGCAATGTTTTGAATTATTATTGGTTTTATAGCTTCCGGCGCTAGCAGTGTTAGCTGCTGCCGTTTACATTTATCATCTTTCCGTCGATTGCGCCTTATTAAAGCTGCTGCTCGATTAACGGCGTTTCGCTTCTGTAAATGAACGTGTTTATTGCGAATGGTGTTAATAAAATAGACATTTGTTCACGTTGGCATTGATCTAGATTCAATCCATCGTGGAAGGAAGGGGAATTTTGGGGTTTAATCGCATGCTTGGGCTCCAGGGTCAGTCAGTCATGTGAATAAGTTAAGGGTGTCGTAGTCTTGAAGACTGGTTTATTTGTAAAACCAAATGTTCCTGTTTTGTTGGTTTCGCTTCAGACTATATGATTAATCTCTTTAAAATGTTTTCTTTGAGGTTTCCCCTTGAATCATATTTTAATTCCACTGTTTACAATGTCAAATTAAAGTGGCAGTTAATCTTGAGTTGTGTTTTTTGAATGCTGTAATAATGCGGATTATGCTTCATGCCAGTTTTGTTAGTTTCTTTGTGCATTTTCCAGGCCCTGACAGTTAATGTGCAACATGTTTCCAAATGACCAGTTCTGAGTAACATCTGGCAGATCCAAGTCTGACCACCTAAAAAGTACCCAACTCTTTTCTAAAAATAGCCTGGCTAAACTGGAAGACCAGCTAAAAACCGGTATCCCAGCAAATATTTATATATTTAAATGAAGTGAAACGAAATGAAGTTTGTTTTGTAATGTGACATCAGAAGGGTGTTACTACAATAAACACTTCTAGTCTGTTGTAGGAAAAGCATTAATAAGATACTGGTCTTTAGGTTTTAATGTGGGAAGTGTGACAATTGACTGGACAAATGGCGGTTCTGCTGCAGTGTGATGATGATGCTGTTTTCCTGTTGAGCTATTGCACACCTGCAGAAGCCTTCCTCTGTTTAACCGTGTGTGTCTAACCGCAGAAACTGAACTGGTGTTCGTGGACACGCAGAGCCCCTGCTTGCAGATGTTAATGTGAAAAGGGAAATCTAAGATCTTTAAATCCAAACCACTCCATTAAATGTGTTCATTTGTCAAGGGCACTGTGTTCACCTCCACTGCAATCTCCAAGGCCGGTTTATTTTTTTATACTTAGTTGTGACCATGCAAAAAAAAATATATATTTTTTTTTCTTACATAAACCCAGTGTCTTTTCTCAGTGGAGATACAATAAATGCAATGTAGCCTGTTTTTAAGGTGAAGTGTATGCCCTACCAGAACCCTTAGTAGTATTAGATAATGCAGTGGTTTTGCAACTTTGGATGGATTGCAGTTCTGTCACGGTTCTGTCTGAGAGTCTGTGATGGCCAGCCGGTAGTTACAATATCTTTCTCGCTTAATGGTCATTCAACAAATTGTAACATATCTAAAAAAATGTCAGTAAAAATGGATTTAGTGCAATTTAAAAATAGATGTAATGGAATACTTATGCGTCTTCATAAAAATCCACTTGATCAATAATAGATGTAAGAGTGATATTTACCATTGCTTACATAGATTGTTGGTCCAGTCCAGTGTGAGAAGTAGGTGTTTTCTGACTTGACCACTGCTTTTTCACTCCTCCCTTGACTGCTGGTGGCGACTTTGGTCTTCTTTCAAGGCGAGGTGTTTGACATTTCAGATGAGCTTAAAGGATTGGGACTGTGAGCATTCTTGAGGTGCCAATTAATGTTGTCATTTTCTTGTGGCTGTTGAACCATTAGTGGCATTTAGGATTAGGTGCACAAAACAATCTAGTAGCAGAAATAAGCATTAGCATTAGCAAAGATGGCAGATGTGTCCTCTCACTGTGTCAGCTGAGTAACTGCCATTGAGGTGAATAGGAATGCTAACTCATAGCTTTATCCAGATATTAAATGGATTCTTCCAGTTGACTTTACTGCATTCGCTACAACATATTATTCTTATTGATGATAATCAAATAATATTCAGTGTTTCCCCTATGCGACCGTGGGGGAGGGTTTGTGGTCGTGTCGGGAAAAAAACGTGTTCCGTTTTTTTTCCCGACATAAAAACATTCCTTTAATTCATATTTTAATGAATAAAAATTAAACAAATCTTATTTTTTGGACAATAAAGGGGATCTAATATTGATAATAACATTGAAGACATTGTATGATTATTCCTTAAAGATAAGGTTTTAATAGTTTTAGTAGTAGTAGTCTATTACGTTCTGCCCAATGTCTTCAAGTGAAACCGAACTTTTATTTTGACGGCTTGCCGTGAATACCTTTACATTTCTGCGTGTATATGATATGAGGATAGTTTTTCTCAAATGAAACGGTCAACTGCTCATGAAGTGACTCTCAGAGCAGTTCTGGAGATGTTGTTCGTGTATTTATGTTCTCATTTAGTGAGGCGGCAGACGTTAATATCGCTGCGGGCTTCTGTATGAGTAAACAAACCCGCGCGTCTGCGCCATACATTAGCACAGAGACGGGCAGAAGTCATATTTAAATAGACGTTTTGCGGCTTAATATTTACAAATAGGAGTGGGAGTTTGCTCACTTGTGTGTGCGCTTACTTTTGTGTGTGTGTGTGTGCCCCCCCTAAAATAATGGTATTTATTGTAGGACTATAGAGGATAAACAGGTGACCATGTAGTTGGAGATGCTGGTGAATATATGTCTGTTGCTGTCAGGTTTAACCAGAAAAGACTGCATTTCTGGTTCCATTCTTATGTGATAGACTGATAGCAACAGACAGACATTCCTAACCACTGATACTTTGTGGTACAATCCAGGTGTCCCATTAGATAATGGTGATGCATGCTATTGCTAACACAATTTTATTTTATCTTTAAAGGGTAGTAGTTCCCACAAATTCGTTCAAATCGACATTCTTTCTTTTGTGAAACATAAAAGAAGATATTTTGAATGTAAATGATGACAAAACTGATGGTGAACTCGTTGATTTGTTCTGAAAGTTGAACAAAAGTCTCAAACAAATTCACTTTACAGGCCAGCATTAAACAAGAATTTGTCAAATACGGGTTGGCATTTCATCATGTGACTTGCCTAGTCTTGATCAAACGATACTTGATGTTTGGTAATTACAGCGTATAAGATTGTTCACATGATCCGCTATAGGTGCTTGTACATACTGAGCTGTTAAGCATACAGTCTTGAACAGAGCAATTAAATGAATATGAGCTCTGTGGGTGAGGTCTCAAAGACGTTTTATTTACAGTCTTAAGATTTTAGGGGGCCTTAGCAGGTACCTAAAAATGTATGTTTTATAATATCTCATTAAACACTTTAAGTTGATCTGTTTTACAGCACATTGTGTGGTGGTTTAATTATGCATAAAAAGCCTGTTTAGTACCATTCCTTTGTTCAAGACCAAAAAAAAAAATCAGGTCAACTATGTAGGGTTTATATAGTTTTGAGCATTCAGAGGCCATGTGTATTCAGTGTAGAGTCTCTATATTGTAGCACAGGAATAATAATCTCTATATTTTAGTCAGGAATAAGATTGTTTTGCAACACGCAACGCACAAAGCCTCAAGTCTCAAATGAACTTCCTCCTTTTAATTTTGAAGAAAATTGTTGAAGCATTTGCTTTGTTGAAGCAAAGGGACTTTCAGGGATTAGATCAACAATCCAAAAACAGCATGGTTCAGAGTTTGCTTATATCTTAAGTTTGAACATCTGCATTATTGTCATGCATATTCATCTTGAACCATGCGCTTAACAGTACATGTTGCTTAACTCCCCAACTGATGTAACATCCTGTTCTTAATGCATAAGCTATTAAGCCTAGCTGCAGGAGTTTTAGTGTGATGATTTTTAACATTGGTTGGGTCAGCAGGAAGGACTCTGAAATGTTTCAGGGATTCTTATTGCAATCGAGAGATGAACAATATATTGGCAGCTATATCAGTATTGGTAGATATATTTAAGATGATAAATTGCAGTCATATGATAATTTCTAGATGTCCTACTATTGTTAAAGACAAAGTAAAATCTTTACTAAAGGTTTTCCATCCATGGCGCTAGGGGTGTGCGATACTGAAAAAAAATGATATCTTGATATTTCAGAGATGCAAAAAACAATGCTGTAGCTGTTTGGAATTATTTTTTGTTGACGAAATGGAGCAAAAACAGGCAATATGGTGTCTAAAATGTAAGTCTCTTAATATTAACTTATTGTTTATTGAACTGTTGTATAAAATCAATATCACAATCATGCTTATTTTTGAACAAAAAAACGGCACTCTTTGTATTGTAACTATATGAAATGATATATATTTTCTGCCCTCATATCTTGAATTTTGTGATCATTCTTAATGCATTTTATTAGACTGAATCATGCAGTGAAAGAACACGCTCTAGTCTAGACTTCACGTAATGAATGCGTGCTCTCTGTAGGGGTGTTTTGTTTGGTTTTTGCAAAATACTCGATAATGTCAAATTGCACATTGTTAAAACAACAATTACGATATTATCGCAGATCATATATATCGCACACCCCTACATGGCACACATGCATTTTATTTATTTATTTATTTTTGTAATAACTGTGAAAGTTATATTTCCCATTTTTTTTACAAAAGAGTTGGCAATTTGGCACATAGAATTTCTTTATTCCAGTGATTAGTAGGCATCATTTATTTTATTTTATAAATTTTTTTTGGTGCCAGTTGAAGCATATTAAGAATTATCATAGCAGTCAAAGTTTCTGTGTCAGTACATTCCTATAAAGGATCCTACTCTCAGCAGTTCCTCGCCAACGAGTCTCCCTGTAGCCCCCCGCACCATTGTTAAAATTGACCTGACAAGCGTTAAAAATCCCTCTGATTAGTATCTGGCCTTCTCTTTGATAATCACCTCTCCTTTTCAGATGGTCTGGGTAATAGCCCTCTGGTGTCTGATGGACTTCACAGACTGAAGTCTCACAGGGGAAAAACTACAGCCATCAAAGTATTCTCTCCTACATTGTCCATGAAAACGCTGGACCATTACTTATGGTGCTGGCTTCTTTCTTCTGATATTTAGGCTCTGCTGCTAACCTTTGAAGCCAATTTACAGAAGCTGTTGAGCCGAATCACACGCAGTTGGCTATAGTTTGGCTTTGTTAACCGAAAGCATGGAGAACAAATTGCATGTATTTAGTCCATCTAGTGAAATATGAAGTTCGGCTATGTAAAAAAAAAAAAAAAAAAAGCAGTTTGATGGTTGATTCTTTGTTGGAATATTTGGTTAATGTAACCAGAAAGACCTCATAAGTGATGAGTTTTTCTCAACATATGGACATCACTAAAAAAATCACTATTTACTATATATTTTACTTTATTTGATGACCACTTCAGGCCTGATTAGCTCAAATCTCTCCCTCCACCCACTCCTACACACCCACCTACCAACACTTACAAACACACATGTCCAGTACACCCTCCCCTCTGCACTAAATCACCACACTTGAAGAGTTCAAAACATCAGACCTCGTTCCATATTGCTGTAGAAGAGCGTTCCCTGCCCAAGTTGACAGCGTATGACCTGTTCCTCCACCTCCTGTTGAGACAGAAAGAGGTAAGCTGTCAGATGCACCTGCAGTCAGATCTGCAGATCCTAAACGGATCTGTACGGCACATTTTCAATCGGGCTAGACTGTCAAAAGCCAATCCTAGTTGTGTGAAGATCAGATTTAGCAGTTGAGCAAGGCGACGGAAACACTTGAAGGTGATTAACTTGTTTTGGAGTTGGTGGTTTTGAAAGTTGCCACCTGTTTTGCTTGCAGTGTTTTGGATTGATTGTTTAGTGTGTATTTGACTTGGTATCACTGTTAAAGTTAGCCTAACCCACTCTCTAAATATTTCTAGGTTAATCCAGGTTACTTAACTGATGTTATTTGCTCTCTTTAGTCTTCATGTGATCACAGCAGTTCTGAATGTTTTTATGAGGTGTTAACCAGTTTATGATCGAAATAGGCAGTTTTATGGCCAGGTTACAGTTTAAGTTCTTGCGATTAGGGTGAAAACATTTCTGTTTGTTCTTAGTATAATTAGATAATCTTACATTTATTCTCAACAAATGTAATTATGTTGCTTCTGTGCATTATGGTGCAGGTCCTCCACATGAAACGAATGACATGCTGTTATGGACTTTCTGGAGTGTCTGTTTATTTTAGAGGTGTGTGTGTGTTTGGAGTCAAGAGGTCATGCTTTTCAAGGCTTGATTCTTGACTCCACCCAGACACACACTCAGGCCCCTTTAACCAGTGCTGGACCATCTTATTTGGACTAGATTCTTCTTGAAAGACCTTTTAGATGTCTTTGTTTGGTAGTCTACATCCACTGGACTGAGATTGGTCCTGGTGGAGTTATATATTTCTGTCATTTCCCAGAATTCCTTGTGCTGGCAAACATGTGTAGTTCCCATCTGCTGTGTGGCATCTGCTCATCCCTCAAGCCTTGAGGCTTCTCCTGACATACAAATCTTTTTTCTCTGTGTTGCATGGGAAATATGACTGATTGAATGCGTAGATGTATCAAGGACAGATCATATATCTAGAGTTATTGGTTGAAGAGATGTACTCCCATACAGCTTGGCTAAGCCGCAGATCATAGAATTGTTCTTCAGCCTGCTAAAATTCACATTGACCACTAAATGAGTTGGCACAGGCATGAATCAGGATTATTAGCTAGATCGCCACAAAGTTGTTTGCTGTTGTAAAAGCTGCTTTATTTGATCCAGACGAGTCCCACTGTAACCCTGTTTAGCCCAGCATCTGCCTTACAGTAAGCTAGATTGTAAACAGGAATTTACCGGAGGTGGACTCACGCGTGACTTGTGAGAGATGTTCAGTCTTGGCAGAAGCCTTGTGAGAGTCATATGAGGCATCTTAAGGGCTCTCTCTCTTCCTCTGTTGCTCAGAGGCTCAGGTTAATGTATAATAACAGTTCATGGGGTAGCCCATCAGCTCATTCCAGGAATGGATTCTTTGGAGGGTGATACTCGGTTTTTCTACAAATGTAAGAAAATATAGCTTGTCAGCTTCTGATTCTTTAAGTTTTGTTGAAGCTGGTTACATAATTAATTCAGCACGTAGCAGCCTGTGTCATTTGGAGTTCACCCAGTGTTTTTTTTAGTTAGGCCATGCCATGGTTTGGTCTTTTCTAGAGACCTGGAGCATGAATTTTCAAAAAGATATTGCAGATTTAATCTTTCTTTCATTTATTAGCATTCTTTTTTTCTTAAATTTGTTTGTTCTTTCTGTTCCTATTGCTGTTTTTGTTTAGCTATTCATTCTTTTCTTTCTTTGTTGTCCTTTTTGTCTACTTATTTTTTCAGTTATTATTGTTTGTGCACTCATTCTTTTTTGTTTGCTCTTTTTTTTTATTTGTTAGTATATTTTGCTATATTTCCCTTTTATGTTAGCTATTTGTTTGTTCATTTTCATTTTGTTTTCTGCTCATTCACTTATTCTTTTTGTTTGTTTGTTGTTTTTATTACATTTGTTTTTAAGTTAAGATCATATACAGGTGCATCTCAATAAATTAGAATGTCATGGAAAAGTTCATTTATTTCAGTAATTCAACTCAAATTGTGAAACTCGTGTATTAAATAAATTCAGTGCACACAGACTGAAGTAGTTGAAGTCTTTGGTTCTTTTAATTGTGATGATTTTGGCTCACATTTAACAAAAACCCACCAATTCACTATCTCAACAAATTAGAATACTTCATAAGACCAAAAAAAACCAAAAACATTTTTAGTGAATTGTTGGCCTTCTGGAAAGTATGTTCATTTACTGTATATGTACTCAATACTTGGTAGGGGCTCCTTTTGCTTTAATTACTGCCTCAATTCGGCGTGGCATGGAGGTGATCAGTTTGTGGCACTGCTGAGGTGGTGTGGAAGCCCAGGTTTCTTTGACAGTGGCCTTCAGCTCATCTGCATTTTTTGGTCTCTTGTTTCTCATTTTCCTCTTGACAATACCCCATAGATTCTCTATGGGGTTCAGGTCTGGTGAGTTTGCTGGCCAGTCAAGCACACCAAACACCATGGTCATTTAACCAACTTTTGGTGCTTTTGGCAGTGTGGGCAGATGCCAAATCCTGCTGGAAAATGAAATCAGCATCTTTAAAAAGCTGGTCAGCAGAAGGAAGCATAAAGTGCTCCAAAATTTCTTGGTAAACGGGTGCAGTGACTTTGGTTTTCAAAAAACACAATGGACCAACACCAGCAGATGACATTGCACTCCAAATCATCACAGACTGTGGAAACTTAACACTGGACTTCAAGCAACTTGGGCTATGATCTTCTCCACCCTTCCTCCAGACTCTAGGACCTTGGTTTCCAAATGAAATACAAAACTTGCTCTCATCTGAAAAGAGGACTTTGGACCACTGGGCAACAGTCCAGTTCTTCTTCTCCTTAGCCCAGGTAAGACGCCTCTGACGTTGTCTGTGGTTCAGGAGTGGCTTAACAAGAGGAATACGACAACTGTAGCCAAATTCCTTGACACCAGCCTCAGTCCATTCCTTGTGAAGTTCACCCAAATTCTTGAATCGATTTTGCTTAACAATCCTCATAAGGCTGCGGTTCTCTTGGTTGGTTGTGCATCTTTTTCGTCCACACTTTTTCCTTCCACTCAACTTTCTGTTAACATGCTTGGATACAGCACTCTGTGAACAGCCAGCTTCTTTGGCAATGAATGTTTGTGGCATACCCTCCTTGTGAAGGGTGTCAATGATTGTCTTCTGGACAACTGTCAGATCAGCAGTCTTCCCCATGATTGTGTAGCCCAGTGAACCAAACTGAGAGACCATTTTGAAGGCTCAGGAAACCTTTGCAGGTGTTTTGAGTTGATTAGCTGATTGGCATGTCACCATATTCTAATTTGTTGAGATAGTGAATTGGTGGGTTTTTGTTAAATGTGAGCCAAAATCATCACAATTAAAAGAACCAAAGACTTAAACTACTTCAGTCTATGTGCATTGAGTATGGAGTAATTGACGACAGGCCGTTGGATTATTAGAAAAATAATGCACACCCGGTGTCAATTATTCCGCTTATACTACGGTTGCCACACCTCAAGACATCGATCAGATGAGATATTTCAAGGCATTCGTCCAGTATTTCTACTTAAATCGCTATGTGAGTAGGATTATTTCTTCCGCATTTCATCCAACGCCTCCGTTGCTAGTTCCAAAACTTAATTTTAAACCTAGTAACGGAGGCTTGAGCCGTTGATAACAGATTAATGCAGTTAATACAGTTAATAACTAAGTTATGAGAGAGAGAGAGAGAGAGAGAGAGAGAAAATACCTCTGTGCGTCTCTCAATAGTGTTCGGCAGCAATGTCTCTAGTTATAGTGAAGTTCCTTTTGTTCACGAACAGCGCCGTTGTTGTTACCTCTCTTGTGAGAAGTCATGTAGTTTTTAAGTTGTTTACTGATAAAATCGTCAGAGTAGCAATAACAACATTAGCGCGATGTATGCTAGTGTGTGTGCAAACTGTAACTGTTATGTATGTGCGGCTGTGAGGGAGAGAGAGCGGGAGAGATAGAGTATGTGCTTTCCATACATAATAAAGCGCAATTTTGTGGCAAAAACATGGACATGATCTGTCGTTTTTATCATATTGTTTACTATATTTATTTATTTGGCCAGTGTCGTTGTGGGTCTTGGTTATTTTGCTGTTGTAAGATCTTTGAAATAACAGAAATCATTTGGCGAAGTGATATGGTCATGTAATGCGGTCAAGAGCTGCCTGGAACTACGTTCGCCGTGCGTTTACCTGAAAATAATTGCACACCTTAGAACGTTCGTCAGCCAATCAGATTCAAGCATTCAATGGCCCCGTAGTATAAATTTATTTAATACACGAGTTTCACAATTTGAGTTGAATTACTGAAATAACTGAACTTTTCACGACATTCTAATTTGAGATGCTCCTGTATATGTTAAGCCCGAGACACACTGCATGATTTTAGCAATCTTATAAGATCATTGCATGTCACATGGATCTAATAAACTTGGCTACAACGTGTGTAGACTGTACGATGATGACACCTATTGACTCGTACGAAGAGAGTTACTATAGAAGAATAAAACGTCATCAGCATACACAAGTGGTAAACAAAAAGAGCATGATAAATCACTCTTTAGCAGTTGTATTTTTTATGTGTGCTGAATAAAACTGGAAGAGGCGAAAGAGCCACGATCACAGAAAACGCCGCGATTATTTCACGATGCCAACCTTTGTCTGGGACAGCCAAAAATCATGCAGTGCGTCTCAGGCTTTACCATTCATCAAATTGTACTTAAGTTTGCTTTGTCTGCACTTTAGCACATATTTATTAGGAAATACAGCGTTGGCTTATATTAATAATAATAATAATAATAATAATAATATAAAATTTAAAATGAAAATTCCTTCATTCATCTTCGGAACACAAATGTAATTTTTACAAAGCTACAAGAAAGCTACTTTTTGTGCGCAAACTATTTTTCTCCCCTGTGTTACCATATTCTGCCATTATGGAGAGTAACATAATTCCACAGGCCACAATCATCAACCTGATCAACTCAATGCGTAGGAGATGTGTTGCACTGCGTGAGGCAAATGGTGGTCACACCCGATACTGACTGGTTTTCGGACCCCCTGGACCCCCCAATACAGTAAAACTGCACATTTTAAATAAATATAAGTAAATATTCTTTGGTAGCCTCTTTAGATGGCTTTTAGTTAAGGTCATCACAGACATGCAGCAATGAGAAGAATCTCAGCCACAATCCCTGAGGCCCTGAGTGCTGATTTCAGCCTCTGTGTGTGAGGACACTATATTAACACACCTCACTAAATGGCACACTGCTCTTCTCATATATAGCGGAATGATTGGAACAAGTGGAACGGGAGCTTATGGAAAAATGTGCTTTCAGTTTATCCTTCCCATTACCATCCAAGCACAACACAGTATTCAGAAAGCATGACCTCTGTACTGACAATGGCTCTGCAGACAAAAACAGATGATGTCTCGAGTATCATCTGTTGTGATACAGCATGCATTTGTTCTGAATTGCACTAAATTTTGGTGATTCAAAGGATTGGTGGTTCAACACTAAACATGCATATTTGCTAGTACATTTTAAAGACATCGTATTAGGGTTAGGTTTAACTCTTACTTAAAATAAACTGGAAATTTAGTTTCATGACTTTCATGACATTTCCTTCCATTCATGACATGAACAGATAACAGAAAATTTCCTTAACACTCCCTTTTATGATGTATGAGGACACTACAGAATGTAATTGGCGTATTTTAACTGAAAATTCATTTGAGAACAGTGGAGTGGTGTTTTTGGTGTGAATTAAAAGTTCAATTGAAGGGCCCCTCTGCCTTTTATTCACTTGATCACAAGTGTTTTCAAGCAGAAGTAGTTCTAGTCCTCTAGTATTTGTCTTATGATGTCTCTGCAGCACATGACTATGCTGGTTTTAGGATTTTTTTACAAAATGTTCAGCCAGTTTTGGGATGTCATATAACTAACAAAGAGCATATTGAGCCAGTGAGGCAGGATTATCAGCACTCCTGCCCCATCCTATCTCCTGAAGGGTTCAGAGGTCACTCCACTCTCATGTTTATAAACACTGTGCTGTCGAGAGGAAGGATCATAATTATACTATGTTTTAACCAGCTTCAAGTTCACACACTTTTAACAGGCTGGAGCGCAGGCTGTCGTAAGTACTGCTTACAGGATGTTTTGACTTTAAGAACTATTCAAAAAATTTGATTATTTTGTATTATATGCATGGCTTATTTTTTGTCTATAGGTTTTAGTTTTCCTCCTAGTTGTGGTTGATTTAGACTTGTTCACATGCAGTTGGGGGATTTATTTTTTTTTTCTTTTTACTCTCGGAACCTAAATGCAAGAAATCATAAGTCATAGCAAATCTGTGAAAGCTAATTGCTTTCACACATTGACTTTTGTTTGACGGATGTATGATTCCCTCCAATAGGGAAGTTATGTTTGATAAATGATTATCCGACTGCAATATATTCCTTCACGTTTTACACTCTGCGGCATATAAATGTATTTTGTTCTTAGTGTAGGTATACATTTTTTTTCCCTGTAAACACAATTCACAGTAGATCTCATATTTCCTCAACATGATAAACTCATGAAAGACCGCTGCAAAAGCTGAAGTATGTTGTTGTGCCTGCATATTGTTTTTAATATACCAGATTTCTAGAAAAAGGAATATTGGCTTAATCTGCTATAACCAATTAGCAGAATATAATATGCAGCACAAGCTACAGAAAAAAATGGCAGTGCTTTTGGAATAAAACTTTTGGGAACACTCACACCCAGATCCATTTCACAAACATTTTTCTTATTTGTGGCTCTTGTATGCAGATCGAAGAAAAGACTCTTTCTCATGCTCTGTTTTGTTTGGTAGCAGATTGATCACACTTTCCCCTCCAGGCTCACAGTAGTTGCTGTAGGGGGACCATTAAGGCTTCAGTACTTTTCCAGCTGGGAATCTATCAGTTCCTGGAAAAAGGGATAGATCTAGATTTTTTTCCCTATAATAACATGGCTCTCAAGATTAAAACCCATTTAGATTTTTTTTTAATAATCAAATAAGTGAATAATGTGGGTTATGTGCAACAAACATCTGTATTCTGTTAAATAGGTTTCGGTTCGGGTCTTTTGTAGATGCTACTTTAAATACAAAACTGTTTTAGATTAGATGATTACCGTAAAAGTCCATAACTGTCGCCAGTAGTTCATACTGCTGTTGAAACATTACGATGAGATCAGTTTTCCTTAAAATAAAGTGTGACCAACAATTTAGATGTATTTCTGATGTATTGAGTTGGATTTCTGTTTCTTCACAGAGGTTTCTAAGCGAGGAGATAATGAGAGTTCACACACATACCAGATTCTGCTTTCTCTGCGTGCTGACCCTGCTGTACCATCAGTGCAGTCACTGCCATGAAGGAGGGTCTCACCATCACCACGGGCACAACCACGGTGATCACGACCACATCCACAGTGACCTGCAGATTTCAGAATTGTCCTGCGATGGTTTATCAGACCATTTTGTGCACAGCGGCCATGGCGAATCTGCAGAGAACGAGCAACGTTACTACATCCAGCAGTTGTTCTGTCGGTACGGCCACAAGGATCGTCTGGATTTTAAAGGCTTCCAGAGTCTGCTGTTGAGTTTAGGGCTGGGCGAAGTGCGTGTGGTTGGGCTGGAGCATGAAGACCTGGGCCACGATCATGTGGCACACTTAGATATTCTCGAGGTTCAGGAGGGTCGGCACTCGCATTCAGCCAGCCATCCGCATCCTCATCAGAAGCCCCACATCTCACACGAGACCCATCAACATCCCCACCACGAGAATGAACAACATGGCCCTGCCGAGGAGCTACCATGCAGCAAAACACTTGGCACCGGAGCCGAGAGCACCACTCGCAGTGGATCTGAGGGACATGATCATGATCACCATGACCATGACCATGATCGTGAACATGATCACGATGAACATGAACATGAACATGAACATGAACATGAGAAAGACAGTGATCACAAACATATTCACAGGCATGTTACGGACAGTCCTCATACTCAAGATGACCATGACCAGCTTGAGCAAAAGAGTAGTGAACATGCACAAGAAAATAATGATCTCAGTGACCAAAACCACCATCATCACGACCACCATCACCACAAGCATCCCCACCCTCATCTCCATAGTCCTGACAGCATGGAGCACCACACAGCATCCCCTCATCTCACACCCAGAATACAGCCTTCTGCCCCATCTGAGCTACCCACCACACAACCCAGGAGAAACAGCAGACCACCTAAAGCCAGAGCTCATCGAGGACGCAACAAGACCAGCATCAGTGTTACTCAGGCTGGCGAGCTGGAGACAAGAAGAGATGACCATGACCATAGCAGCCAGGATCACAGCCCTATTCAGTCGCAGAGGGGCAGGAGAGAGGTTCCAGGAGAAGATCTGTCTGTGAAATCACATGCACATGGTGTTCTTCACCAACATGAGGAGGTACATCTTAGTGTCTGTCCTATCGGGTTGTTTATGAAAGGCTTTGCCCTTCAGATGTGCTTCAAGAGTCATTTGAAATGGTTTCTCTTAGTTGGTCTACTCGGGGATTAGTCTATATGTATGGCGTTATTTTAATGCCAAATGTCGAGAGCACGTTTTTGTAGCGCAAAAGCAGATTAATATAATGTGAATCTCCCCGCTCGCAGTCGCACGCGTATTTCTCTCGCACAAAACCGGACAAAACCCCACTAAAAACTTGTCTCTCCTCTCGCTCAAGTGTGCGTGTGCGTGCTCAAACGTTGTCCTGTGCAATCGCAAATCTCTCCGTGCTCTTGCGCTAGATATTAATTCTTTTCACACCTGGATTAAACGTCAAAAGATATCAACCAGTCAGATTTTTCTACGACTGACCCGATGAAAATACTAGGCCTATGTGAAGAGGGAACTGATCCTGGAATTTCTTTACAATTTAATAATATTTAGTCATATTAATCAAATGTATATTAGAAATGGCTAGGAATCGGGTGCTTGGATGATTTATAAAATAAAAACATGTAAAAAAACTAAAAAAAAAAAAAACTAATCGTTCGGTCAAACCCCTCTGACCGATTTATCTAAACAAACAAAAAAGTATATGATTCTTAAAGTTCATGTGGCCATACATGTATTGGGTTGAAATATATATCTTCTGATTTAGGACAGAACTAGGGTCAGATGCACTATTCCTTAAATAGCCTACTTAAGACGTGGAGTCCAAATATAACACTATAATGAATTTATCATATTAGTTTTTTTTTTTTATAAAAATACATTTTTAAATACTATATGATAGTATGTTGTTGTTTTTTTCTTCTTGTTTGCACTCTTTAATTATCAGTAGCTTAAACTGAAATTTTAGTATATAATGTTTTGATATGCAGGATTTCTGCATGTGTAATTATTGATGTATTATTGGTAATTATTTTTCCCATTTGTTTGCAGATCAATACATTTAATGTCATCTTCCTTATTGTAGGATGAAGTATATTTAAATAAAAATGTATTTAAGCATTGTTCATCGATCAGTACCTTTTAATATTTAAATTCTTTTAATACTTAAGTACATTATAAATCAAATACTTTTTTACTTTCACTCAAGTAAAATTGAAAATGAGTTCTTATGTCCATTAACTAGTGGATTTCACACTTTCCTGGTACTAATATTAGATATATTTTATATGTGATTTATATTTCTTGTTTGTGTTGTAAAATGAATAAAGGAGAATCGAGCAATGAATCAAAGTAAAACTCTTTGTCTCTCCCTCAGTGTCTGAATTTAACGGAGCTGCTACACCATTATGGACTGAGCTCGGATTCTCTCATATCTCCAGTGCAGTTCACCTATTTATGTCCAGCTCTGCTCTATCAGATAGACAGACGCTTCTGCATCCTTCATTATCACCACGTTGAGGCTGAAGTACAAGATGAAACATCTTCAGGTACAAGTGATCCTGCTCTAGTACAAGTAGAAAGGCTTTCCTGTAGCTCAAATAGTAGAGCATGGCGCTAGCAACGCCAAGATCATGGGTTCGATTCCCAGGGAAAGCAAGAGCTGATAAAATGTAAAAACTGTAACTTGAATGCAATGTAAGTCGCTTTGGATAAAAGCGTCTGCTAAATGCATAAATGTAAATGTAAACAAGTGATCCTGCTCTAGTACAATTGTTTTTACAAAGTATATTCACTCGTATACAATTTTCATTATCTGTGTAGTTTGCTAGCGGATAAAGAGGGTAAACAGACATAGTAAATGGTTGAGAATCATTGCTAAACCTTATTAAAACAGTTTAATGTTGCTAGAGTTACCTTAGTTGAAACTCATTGAGTTCAGTCTAATCCACTGATTGTGTTTCTGCAGTGTGGGTCTGGATGTGGGGATTTGTGTCGATCACCATCATCAGCCTGCTGTCTCTGCTGGGTGTTGTTCTGGTGCCCATCCTCAACCAGTCCTGCTTCAAGTTTCTCTTGACCTTCCTGGTGGCGCTGGCCGTGGGAACCCTCAGTGGTGACGCCTTACTACATCTACTCCCTCATGTGAGTTCACTCTTTAGGGACAAACAAAGATTTAACCATTGCAAAGGTCCAAACTACACAGCCCAAGTAATCAAACCTTTCTTATACCTTACAGGCTCAAAGTGGCCATGATCACAGCCATGGAGGACTCGCAGAGGAAGAACCCACAGACTTTCTGACCAAGTTTGATGGAGTTTGGAAAGGACTGACTGCACTAGCAGGAATCTACCTCCTCTTCATAATTGAACATTGCATTGGCATGTTCAAACACTACAGGGACCAAAGGGTGAGAGGCACCACAATGCTTTAAACACAGGAGAGAGGTGTTAGAAATCTTGCAAAAGTGGCAAGTAAGCTGCTTTTTACTTCACACATGCTTGTTCAGGACTGACAGAGCTGAGAGCTATGGAAGACTAAAATATAATCCATAATTGCTGCAGATAGTGGGGCTTTTAGTGCATGGACCTTGGATTTTATTCTCAGAACCTAGTGCTTATAAAGGTGCTTGCTTCCACAGGGAAGCCTCTGCCAGAGGAAGAAGAAAGGAGAGCAAGCAAAGATTGGGAGGAAGTTGTCAGATCACAAACTCAACAGGCGTTCAGATGCCGAGTGGCTCCATCTGAAGCCTCTAACAGAGGGTGGGTCTTCATCATTTCGTCATCAAATCCCTGCACACTTTATTTGGCTTTTAAGTAAAGTTGTGAGTGTTGATATCCTGGAGATGCCTTCAAGTCTCTTCCGATATACTGAACTTTTGACACTGGAGTAACTCCTTTCATTCTCTGTTTTCATGCAGGAGAAGGTGCAACATGTGAAGCAGGACACAATGACACTCAGATGACGGAGTTGCAGCCTTTGGATTCACCCAGCAAAATGCCACTCTCCATCTCTGATTCAGATCACGCCAACAAGGAGCCAGTAAAAACAGAAGAGGACAGTAGGCCAAAGGCAAAATCAAAAAAGCATGGACACGGGAACGGACATGGTCACTCCCACCATGGGCACTGTCACTCTGACCAGGAAATGAAAGATGCAGGGATCTCCAGCATAGCATGGATGGTGATCATGGGAGATGGCATGCATAACTTTAGTGATGGACTTGCTATAGGTCAGTTTCTGTACATTGAAAGCATTTGCAGATTTGTTTGTCTTGAATTAAAAGGGTTTCTGTATCTGAGGAACTGTGTTTGTCACCTACAGGTGCTGCTTTCAGTGCTAATATTACAGGAGGCATTAGTACTTCAGTGGCTGTTTTCTGTCACGAACTGCCCCATGAACTAGGTAAGTGGCTTAACCAGTTGCAGTATGTCGAGAGACAAAATGTAGAAATAGCAGATCCATTTTCTTACATTTGACAAATGCGTGTGCAGTAGAAGTTAAAAAGTAAAAGCTTGTCCACACCAAGAATGAAAACTATATTAGTGTTCACATCAAAAAACAATCATGCTCTGTTCGTTATGAGCGTGCACTACAGTTAATGTTGTCTGTCGCTTTAAATGCTCTTTAAAGTCAGGTGGATTTTGATTGGCTGTCATGATTTTAACAATATCTTTCCCTCTTTGTCGTTATTGTTATAGCTGTGGTGTGGATTTCTCTATTCTCGTAGAATTAGAATAATTAATAAAACTTTATCCGTGGTAACTTTGTCCTTGGTGTGAACAGGCCTTAACCCAGAAAAAGGATAGGAACATGTCAGTGAGAGAGGTCAGACTTAGCTTTAGGGTGATGTGGTGGTCCTGTTTTGAGTCTGCAGGTTTTATCGACAGTGAGGTCTCCTTTATCTATTATCGATTTATATCAACTCTGGAACATCAAGGCGAAGAGCTCCAGCTGTTTTTCTATGCTCTCCTTTTCATGTTTAAATGAATAAAAAACAAACAGTCATCTAATACAACACAGCGGCACATACAACTTTTAAAACACAGTAAAGCTTTTTATGAAGTTTTGAGTTTGCGGTCTAGAGGGCCACTAGTTTTTAAATTCCCCTTTTTGTTTAAACAAAAGAACCAGACATTACAATACCACAGAAGCAGTAACATCAACAGAGTATGCCTTTGATGTAACAATGATTTTTTTTTGCATTTGATGTTGTTTACCTTTACTGTCTGCCATCCAGTGGAGCTGATGGGACTTAACACTAATAACGTTTGATGGATCTCCTTTTATTTTGTCTGAGAATCTATCTCCCCATGTTGTGGCTGGAGAAAGACAGCTATAATAAAGTGTTTTTTACTACCCTGCAGTGCCGTTAATTGCCTTTGACGACTGATTTAATTGGGCCAGGTGACACAGAGCAAAGGTCCAGAGTGCAGTTTATAAAGAACCAATGGTCATGAAGGAACCTCACATATATATTCAGTAATTAGGAACAAAGGAGCGGCAGCATAGAATTGCTGAAACACAAGAAAAAACTCTCTTTTGATGGATTTAGAAGGACAGCCTGATCTCACTGCAGTTATTGTCAGGTTTAGCATGGGCTAAACTAACTATACCCACACTGCTGTATTGTTGTTTATTGTACATTAATAGTGCACATTTGTGTTTGTCTCCAGGTGACTTTGCTGTTTTATTGAAGGCTGGGATGTCAGTGAAGCAAGCCATTGTGTACAATGTCCTCTCTGCTCTGATGGCTTATGCTGGCATGGTGATCGGCACGGCTGTGGGACAGTACACGCACAACGTCACCAGCTGGATCTTTGCCGTTACTGCTGGCATGTTTCTCTATGTGGCATTAGTGGATATGGTAAGAGAACCAAAATACGGATTTATTTGCTTGCCAGTTGGGCTGCATAAATATGTTATAATTATTGATTGCTTGAAATGATTTATTTCATGCCATCTTAGGGCCCTTGTTGTTGCATTTCACGGCACTGCTTGTCCATTGTTTTTCTATGTTAACAAGCTCTAGATGGATGTTTGAGCATTATGCTCACGTCTCATGTCTTTTGTAGTGTCTCATGCATGTCATTGTTTGTAAAAAATTTGTTGAACTTATAAAAAAAAAAAAAAAAAAGCATCTCTAGACCTTGCCAATTCTTTTTTCATTCTACAGCCCCACATCTTGAATTTTCCAATGCAAAAATTTGTGTTAATGACCTCTCACACTTTGAAAATAAGCTGACAACTGTTTGTGAATTCATTTAGTGCTATTTTAAACATCAGTAAATATAGTCACTTTGAACCTCTAAACAGCATAAAAAGCACAATTATTCAAGTTTCAAATAAATTCTACACAATATTATTGTCAATATTAGAGCGCTTCTGTTATAATCACCGACGCTGTCAGTTCCTGCAGTTCAGCACAAGCTCACGGAGTTCTTTTTATTTTGATTTTGCAGCCCTTTATCTAGATTTATTTCTCTATAATTTATTGTATATGCAGCAAACCTTGATTTTTGTTTGCTTAGTGTTTGTCATGAGCTATCAATGTTAGAATGTAATTTCTTCTGTTTAACAATATGACATTCCTCTTTTTATTCTTCAGTTACCAGAGATGCTTCATGGTGACAGTGAGGAGCACAAGCGCTGTGAGATGGGTCACTTTGTCCTGCAGAACTTGGGCATGCTCACAGGGTTCGGCATCATGTTGCTGATCGCCATCTTCGAGGATCACATTGTGCTTGACTTTGGCTTCTAGCCGGAGCCTGAGGTCAGGGGTGGCGTCATTCATCAGCTACATTCACACACGTGCTTTGCCTTAAAGTGGCTTTGTTTTGTGATGGTACAGTCTTGCAGGCATGTCTCAAAAGACAGCATCAGTAGCTTACAGTGGACATGGACATGCAAACAAACATGTTTACATTTCATCATTTCTCATCTCTTCCTCTCTACTAGACCGTTCTCTCTTGTCCTTAATCAGTTCTTTTTTTTTCTTTTTCTTTTTGAGTATGTGTTTCCAATCAGACACATCCACAGCACATGAGAAGCACTCCCCAGTATTTGGGTTATCCCTTTAATATTGTAGTTTTTTTTTTGTAGGACTGTGTCCTAGAGAGAAGCAGCTATTCATCAGTCACTCATTCAGTGTCATGTTTAGCTCTTTCATTCATCTGTATTGTATCTCATAGTCCATTCATTCGTAACTGGCGTGTTGTGCTGTGTATGTCTAGTGTGTTACACCATCTCCGTGTCAGGCACAGAACTGTGCTAATATGGTGCAACAGAGTCCAACTGGCATCAACACTGCAGTTTTCTTTTTTTATTGAGAAGTACTGGTCAGTATTGTTTGCCAGGATCATGAAAAACAACACACTTGGTTTGCGCTTTGCTGTCAACATTGACTACTTGTGTATTTCTTACACTATATTTACCATTCGTAGTCCACAGTCTTAGAATTTCATTTGCTTTTTTTTTTCTTTTCTTTTCTGTTATTATTGTCTAAGATTGTACTAGTGATTTGGCCAACTCTGAGTATTGAAGAAATAGGTATGCAACTGTGTTTTGAATAACCTCGTACACGATGCTGCCAAAAGACCGATCACATTCATGAGGTCAGCTGAACAGTGACTGAACATGTCCAGTATTAAAGCTAATGCTAAAACACTGTGATTTTTAAATGAAGAACAACTGTCTACGCATATCTGTCCATCAAGGAATACATCACTTTTCTTTTGGGAAGTCTATTTGTTCATTGATAAAATAGTAATTATCATGATCTAGACTACTTTCAGAGTTGATTTTCATATCCAAGTGGAGTTGTTGTAAATAATGATCTTGTTACAATTGAAGAAGTTCAAGAAATAATTATCTTCCCCAAAGGAGATTTGCTACTGAAGACTTGTTTTTTTTGTTGAACAAGTTGGCATTTTGAAATACCTTTACTTTATTTTAATTTTATGACATGTTTGGTATTACTGGAAAATTCAGAATGTTATTTTGTGAGACATCAGCACCTTTTATACACTGACCATCTAAAAACTTGCTTTCTGGGAGAACCATTCCTTTTTAAACCTAAAAATTGAGTTTGCCATTATGAAATGTTCTTTTTTGACAATCTTAAATGCTCTCGTTTCTTGACACCCTCCTATTATTAAAATTAATGCACACATTTCGATCATTGGCCTTATGTGCAATTGTATGAAACTACAATCAAAGCTACAGAACGTCTGTTCATCTGTCCCCCTCTGATGCGATTCTCGTTAATGAGTGTGCAACATTTTGATTGTGCCAAATATGGGCTGTTTCTAAAACTGCGCACAAGCGCTGCCTGTGCCCGCAGTCGCCTCTACACATTCCACTGGCTGTGTTCGCTGCTTGAATCCTCTACCGTCATGAGTTGGTGGGGCATGTTATGTGATTCATGCTTATCCTGTCACCATGTGACATCCATTTATTTGTTCTCGTGGGTGTGTATCGTTATTAATTAATGGAAACATGCATGAGACAAGTGAAAGTGTCTAGTTTTCATTTCTGTTATACAATGGAGATATGAGAACACTTAAAGTTGATTTCCTCTTTCCCTGAAGAACTTAATTTTCACAGCTTGAATGTAAAGCCAATGAGTTTTAGGGGTCATGTGAGCAAGCCTAATCAGAGTCGTCAGAGATTAGGTCTAAAGCCCGTGTACGTCTGTGAAATGAAGTTGTCCATTTTGTTTAACCGAAACCGAGCTCTAGAGCTCAAATGAAACACCTCGGTTAAGTGGTGCAAAGAAATAACTAAAAATGACGCACACCAATTTGCTTCATGCTTTACAGTGTATTCCAAAAAAGGACCATCCAGATATTTACTTAAACGCATTTGAGTATTGTCAGTTGTTTGGGAAGACATTTATTTTTAAATCCTCTGTTTACACAGCTTGGATGTTAAAGCGTTTTCAATACATTTGCCATTCTTGCTGATTGTCTGTGCATTTCTTTGTCAGAAGTGGAAAATAAAGTTTGCAAAGCCTACTTTGAGTGTTTCAGCTTATTAAAAATCTCTCTGAAAACTGTTCTACTCTCTAAAAACAAATATATATATATATATATATATATATCTCTTTAAAATGTATAATTTATTATCTATTAAAATGCTATTATATATTTTATTCATTTTAGAAGATAGGAAGACTTGTTCATGTGTTTATTAAATAGTATAAATTTTGTCTCTAGACAGATGGTATTTGATGGTATTTCTAAATCTAAAATATTATTTAGCTACAGATACTTTACTCTAGAGTGAAGTGAAGGATACAAGAAGTGTATCTATGAGTTAAGCTGACACAGTAAGGCCACGCCGCGACGGATCCAGTGCTCTGGAGGCACGTCTGAATTCAGGGTCATTGCTATGACGTAGTTGGTGGAGTGTCCAGTGGTGGAAAGGGTTCCACGTCTCTCGCTGGTCTTGTAGACAGGAGAAATGTAGCACTGACGTTCAGGAATGTCCTGCTTCTTCATGGGCTTCAGCCAGATCTGCAGATAGACAGTATGATGTGTAGATGAGAAGCATTTTCTTTGCTCATCCTCTCTCTCAACAATCTGTTTTGATTACTATATAAATATGCATTTTCAGTATAATGGGATGTGGTTGGTTATTTCAACATTTCTAAGTCACCAAGAATATGGTGGTGAATCAACTTTCATTTTTCCCTTGTTGATAATCTAACCCATTTTCCTTGGCTTGGTATCCAGGATAACTGAAAAACAAAGACGACTGTCACCAAAACCAAATTCACAGCCTTTTATCAGAAGCACTTAATGTACCTCCTCTGAAACAAACGGGTACATTAAAGGTTGGCGGTTTTAATATGACTCACGGATGTTTATTTTCAGTGTTTCAGATGAAATGCTTTCAGCTGAAATTAATAATGGCCTTCCAAAGAAATTAGCATTTCAAAGTTTTACCGTAAGTAACAAATGCATGTTTAATTAAGTTCAGCTCTTGTCAAAAAGTTATTTTGGTAAGGAGTTGTCCTGAAATGTCTGAATATTAAACAGCAGTGAATGCATTATTTATTGTGGCAATGTGCATTGTGCTGAATAAAGAGGGCAGAATTAATAGAAATCTTTGTTTTCTCTTCCTGTTCTGTTAAGAATACTTAATAACCTATTTGAATCTCACCTGCTATGATATTCATGTCATATATAGACATAACTAGAACTCCATTCATATACTGTATTTAAATACAAAACAACTTTTTTTATAATGTAGATTTTTTTTCTTAAACTTTCAAGTTTCCCAAGAGTTGGTTGAAGTACATGGTGATGAAAAGAGCTGTCTTCAAGGAAATGTGAAAAATGGGTGTCAGCACAGGCCATCTGCTGGGTGTAGGCTGCTGAAGTTCAGATTTCCCTTAAAATGTATTATGTATGTATTATTATTTGGTACTGAAGAGAGAATAAAGCACTTCTCTAGCTGTGTTGTGGCTGCACTGGAATTAAAATCAGCATATTCACTTTCTTAATACATTATCAGTGGCATTTTGTTTTTGTTTTTTTAAAGTGTGCACATTTGGATTTTAAGCATTATTGTCCCTTGATTTAACATTTTTGCATGCTGCTGTGAAATTAGAAAATCTTTTCTCTCAAAATTGCTTCTTGTTACCATAGTTACTGTTATAGTTTGCCTACAGGCAAATCAATTTTTTTGAATTGCACTGAAACTTTTGAATTGCAAGTATTTGCAGGTTTAATACATTCTTCAACCGACTGCTCATTCCAAAGGAATGACTTTCTTGTGACTTAAATCTCTGTGTAATATGCACCCACATCAGGGGCTATGCATGATGTCGTCAGCCTCATTAGACTGAGATTTTACATTTTGCAGCTTCTCACCACAGGCATGGTGTCATGCAGGATTTTGGGGTAAGACTCTGCCAAGCGCTTTATTCTCCGATCCCATCGGGCACCATCCAAGAAAAGGCCACGGATGTAAACACCTGAGCAAAAATAAAGAAAGTACTGAGGATTAATAATTAGAAAAAATATGGCTACTGCATAAGGGCTTTCGCACTATAGGAACTAGCCACCAGGGTGATCTCCCAATAACTACATTTTCCCCTAGGACCAGTTTCCGCCAGTAAGAACTCTTAAGTGACATAATCCAGCTAACAAAAATGTAATCTGAACAACACTTAACGTCAACAACTGGAGGATGGAGGATGGAAAAGTTCCTGGACTTAAGAGTCAGTCCATCTAATCACTGTTTTCCATATTCGTGGAGTTAGTTTGTGGAGTATATGCAAACTGTGTATTTAAATGACTTTTTAAAAATGGTGGAAGCCAGTGTTTCATATGACATGCATTTGGCTAATCAAGAGCCCGAAAAGAGTATTTATTGTTTGAATTTCTTAAAAGCGGAGACTTTTTCATACCTAAAGTAACCTACTCTGTCTTGTCTGTCAGCTCGTGGTCAGTTTACTCTTTGCTTTGCAATGTGTTTTTCACTATGCAAGAATGTGTGACGTGAGAGCGGCATGGTTTGTTGGACATAGCAACAGTAACGAAGGGGGGCAGGTCTTTGTGAAGGGTCAATTTAGTCCCCCCAAAAGGCATTCCTATAACTAAAATAGTGCCAAGTTACTATAGTGCAGACATACCAAAAAAGCTTGTTCATCCACCATTGTTATAGGAACTATGCAAACGCACCTCCGGAGTGAAAGCCCATCATGAGAATTTTAGAATTTAAAGTAGTAGTTCACCCAAAAATGAAAATTCTGTCATTAATTGCTCACCCTCATGTCGTTCCAAACCTGTAAGATCTTCGGAACACAAATTAAGATATTTTTGATGCATTCCGAGAGCTCTCTGACCCTCCCATAGACAGCAAGGATCCTAACACGATCAAGGCTCATAAACGTAGCAAGGAGATTGTTAAAATAGTCCATGTGACATCAGTGGTTCCACCGTAATTTTACGAAGCTTTACGAAAACAAAAATAACGACTTTATTCAACAATTCATCTCCTCCGCGTCACCTTATAGTGCCATTTTGGGGAGTATCCACTGAACGTAAACAATGTATGCTGTTCTGTGCCAGCAGCACCGTACACGGATACGCTGTTTACGCTTTGATCTGAATGTAAACATATCCGCGTACATACATTGCATACATTGTTTACGCATGTGATACTCTCCAAAATGGCACTATAGGGTGACGCGGAGGAGACGAATTGTTGCGCAGAAAAGGTATTCTCGTAGCTTCGTAAAATTACAGTTGAACCAATGATGTCACATGGACTATTTTAACGATCTCGTTGCTACGTTTCTCAGCCTTGATCGTGTTAGGATCATTGCCGTCTATGCAGGGTCAGAGAGCTCTCGGAATGCATCAAAAATATCTTAATTTGTGTTCCGAAGATAAACGAAGGTCTTACAGGTTTGGAACGACATGAGGGTGAGTAATTAATGACAAAATTTTCATTTTTGCAACCCTCTACAGACACCTTGGCAATTGAATCGCCATTGGCTAGTAAATTTTTTTTGTTTACTCACCTGACTTATAATACTAGATCTATATCTATCTCTATATCTCTATATATATAGCCTACTGTATATGTTTGAAAATGGTACAGCTTTTTAAATATCTGAAAGTACACTCTTAACATCAGTCAGTCAAGCATTATAATATGACATTATGATAATCAAGTATTATTTAATGATAGAACTTTAGTAATTAGAATTAAAAGTTAGTAACCATGTATGAATACATAGACATTTAAACTGAATTTAGGACTGGTGGTGGTGCTTTTTTGGTCATTCAGTGTTAATATAAAAAAAATATATATATATAGGGAAAAAACTGACAAGAATACTGATAATAATAAGAAGAAGAATAATTCTGCTATTAAGAACAGTATAAAACGCACTTAGGATTAACCAGAGCCATAAAAAATAAAAATAAAACTAACAAAAAAACTAACAATAATACTGATAAGATGATAATAATAATTCTGCTAATAAGAACAGTATAAAACGCACTAGGATTAACGAGCTGCTAGATTCATGAATATTAATCAGGTTGTGTGCGTTCACTCTAACTGATTCGCTGAGATCAAAACACGTGAGCACCAGCCAGTCTCTCTATGGCTCTGCAGCCAATGAGATTGCCGTTTGCGTACTAGTTCCGCGAGCGAAGCTCTGAAGCGCTCAGTCATAGTGTTCCGCGAGTGAAAATATATCTGTGCTAAACTTATACTTAGCCTCCAACTCACACACTGGCGAGTAAAATCTTAGAATTTATTAGCCATTGGCTAATATTAGACATCATTTAGTCGCCCAGAGTGAAGATTAGTCGCATATGTGAATTATTTACTCGCATTGTAGAGGGTTGTTTTTGGGTGAACTATACCTTTAACAAGCCAAAAAAAGATACAGTTTAAGAAGGGAGCATGAGAAGGTAGATGGAACCTTTTTTCTTAGTCTCTAAAAATTGACTGCTGAAATAACTTTGGGAATTGTGATTCGACAGTTTGCTTTGCAATGTCCCTACTATGCGAGACTACAGGACACACATTAAACCAATATCATGGAACCTGTTACTTTAAATTCAGAAGCAGCTGATTTTACATAGATTGATCATTGACCGTGTTCACGCTTGAGTCGCATTCATCCATCTTCAGCAATAACTATAATTAAAACATACTGCTTTAGGTCAAACAGTGTATTGTGGTGACTAATGTGATGTCTCTTCACAAGGACACAGGCTTAAATGGATGTCACTGGTTAAAGTTTAGCTGGCAGCATAGTTTGATTGGCTTGTAAGCTCAAATATTTAAGACATGAGGAGCTGCAAAAAATGTACTTAAAGTATCATTTTTACATTAAAAATGTACAAGTAGAAAATCCTCAAAATACTACTTGAATAGTGAAGTACTTTACACCCTTGCACACTAACTAAAGACCCGTCCTATTTTATACACTGACTGACTGAACTATAAAAAATAAAGTAGACACAACAAAGAGTCTATTAAAGTCAAAGGCACTCATAAACAGCCTCATGCAGTGTATGATGGCCTCAGAGAGATGGGGTTCCTCTGGAGAGATGCTCATCATGTACTGATGAAAGAGCAGCAGGGGTCTGATGTCAGAGCACTGTAATGTTGACTCTGATTGATGGCACTCAGCCGCGGCGAGGGGTTAATGAAACTGTGTGTCTCTCTTCCCTTTTGTCACTTGTTACCCATTTCCCTCTCATATATTTTACATTTCATGCTTGTCAATACTCCCTCTTTGTCTTTCTCACCATCCTCTGGGGGGGTTTTGTGTTCCTTGTCCTCCATGACTTCAAAGTCGAAGCTGAGCAGGTCAATTGGGATGGTATATTTTCGGGCATAATTCTGCTGGCTTCCAGTGAGGAAGGCCTGAGTGAAAAAGAACCCGGACATCCAGAACACTGCAGGCGTGCCATCCACATACCAACCCTGTGTGGATGACACAGATGATACTGATATTAAAGACCAAAATCAAGAAACATAACATCAGCAGTCACAACTAATTCTAGAGGCATATCTTGAAGGCCAAAAAGAAGCCTTTGGAATGTAACAGGCTCAAAGTTTTATTTAATTTTTTATTGAAAGGAAGAGTGCTTGTATAATACATTTACAATTCAGTCCTTTGCAGAAGCAGTGTTGTAATCTGAACTCACTGAATGAGACAGTACATCAGCTGCATTTCATGTGATTTTCCTGTGGCTCACAATGCACACTAGAATGCTTTCTGCTTCAACTGCTTTATGTGTGAATGTGCATTTTAGTCTTCCAACAACTCACTGGAAAACAATCGATTTGAAGTAAAGACTTTTATCAATTATTATGATGTATTGTGGTTACATTATTACAGGACTGTGTTTGTGGAATCCAAAAATGTATTTACAGTATATAGCACTTCTATTCAGTTGGCAGTTATTTGAAATATATGTAAATCTTATTATGTAAATTTCCTTACAGTAGCTTTTGGTAAATTTAATGCATCCTTGTTTAATAAAAGTACTTTTTTTCCAATAAAACATCTTATAGACACCAAACTGAATATTAAATGACTGTAGCCTTTAAGACTCAAAGGATGTTTGTCTAAGTGATTACTGTGATTTCCACACGACAAAGTGTGTAGGGCACAACTTAGGGTGGAATGAAAAGTATACTATTATACATGCTTAATGACTACAGAATTTACCTGTAAAAACTGGAGTCTTTCAAGAAAGTCATTGATGTAGCTTCCCAGTGGTTTAAGGCTGGGGTATGACTTCTTCATCCACATGGCAGGGATACGACCCTTCAGAATGCTGCTGACAACTTCCTCAAGTTCAGCAGACATGACCACCAGACCCTATGCCAACACACACGCATTCATTGGTTTTGTGTCCTTTTACCTTGATTGTTTTAAATGATCAAGAGTGTTCTTTATCATTTATTTATTTTTAGAAATACAGTATCACTGAGCACATTTGCAAGACCATGACACCTGTGTGTATTCCTCATAGCAGTCATATTTACAGTATATTGCCATTTTCTCTTCGAGGGAAAAGTTATGTTGTCCTTTTCTTTGTGTCTTTTTAAGTGCTGGTTTCAAAGTTGTTTTTTTTACGTGGTATAGAGATGTATGATCATGAATGATAATGAAAGGGTAAAGGAGAGAGGCTCCTCACAGCAGAAATCAAGCTGTAGTCAGGAAAGATAAAGGGATTATTTTAGGGTTAGATTATAGGATAAAGGTTCACAATGTGCAAATGAAAACCAGGGTTGTGATCAGATCTCAGCATATGCATCCATCTCACCCTGCGGGGCGGTAATGCTAACTGGGATCAGAGCTGTCAGTCAAAGTAAAGGACAAGGAGGCTCAGCTGGAGTGCACAGCATTAGGACATGCCCTGGGGCACAGTGAATTTTCCTCGTATCTTTCAGCAGGGAGTGAATGTTCAAAAGCTTTTCTTAGTTTGCATTGCTTCTATATAAAGGTTTGTGTGGAAATAGTAGCATAATTCAAAAACTGTGCAAATTTGAAACAATGGATCAACGCAAACAAAATCATCATGCCTTTTAGAAAAAATTGCAACTTTCCAAGAGAAAAAACGTGATGCTACCATATACTCCTGAAAGCTAATTGAATGTGGCTAACTGGAAAAATCGGGAGTACAATTTGTGCTCAGACCAGAAAGAACGAAGACCTGGAAACATGATCGACAGTAGTGCTGAACCTTCACAGTGGTTTTGCTAATGTTCTGACCTTGATGGCCTTCTGGATGTTGACACACGAATCCCGGATAGTCTGGAGGAGTTTGTTGAATCGTCCCATCTCCTGCACCAGCACTGTGTTCATGCTTTGGTTGTAGCTGGTGGGGTACTTGCGCATGGCAGCATCTGTATCGAAATCTTGAGGAAGTTTATTGAGAATGTCTGCAGCCACCTCGTACACCATGTCATCTGAAGATGCAGCACTGCCACCTGAAGAACGGGACTGTGAGGGAGAAATGGGGCAAAAAAAATGTACAAACATCAAACAGGTCATTACAGTACTTGAAGAGCTACTTTAAACTAGCTGCTTTGCACCAATAAGTAAATGTGTTCATGCACCTGAGTGAGAAGAATGCTGTCAAACAGCAGCTGCGTTTCCACTTGGTCCTTAGTAATATCAGCATTGGCATTCATACCAAAGATTTCAGGTGAGGGATTTAGAGGAAGTGTCTTCGTGTACTCAATGTAGCTGTTATACTGAAAAGGAAACAATCAGCTTCTTAATGCAAAACTAAATCCAGGATGGCGATGCTAAATAATGGCATGCACTTAAAACAGGCTACCCTTGAGATTGCTGACATTTATAATAATGGCTATGCAAATGACATTCATGAATAAAAGATTTTGAGAGAAAATGCCAAATAAAATTGGGCATAGATTATACATGTGCTCGCAAATAAATCAGACATCACCACTGGCAGCAACCCGCTGTGTTTAGTTATTGAACTTATAGCTCATAATTCCTTTTCAGAACTTTCATAAAGAGGCGGACCAATGCCTCCCCAAAAGATGCAAGTTTTTTTGTTTACCAAAGTCAATTATATCTGTAGGCATTTTAAACACAGCCGTATAATGTGGGAGGGATTCTAACCCATGAGCTGACAAACACCTTGACTGAGCTTGTACAAAGACCAGAATTGTGGTTTTCTCTTAGGCTTTGTTTTGAATGAGAAACCTCAGCTTGCAGAGGTGCATATGGTCTTCCTTTGAAAGAAATATGATGAAGGAAGGAAAATGTCTTAGTTCAGTTTGATTTCCGGCGTTATCGCTGTAGAGAATCTCTTTGAATTTTATATGACAGAAATATTGCTTTAATATTGCAGAAAAACTAGCTTTAATGTCAGCTGTGGAAATTTTGTCTGACATAACCCCTCTAGAACTGGACAAGCTTTTTTAAGCTATAAAATGTGTTCTTTAAGCACTGATAACTTAATCAACTCTGCTGTATCCATCTGCTGATTCTAAAAAAAAAAAAATCTGCTCAATCCACTGAAAAGTATATTTATATTCCTTAATTTTCATGTCTTTGTGTAATTTTCATAGGATGCTTTATACTATATTTATTGTATTTTTTCTTGAACTTAAGAAATAATATTTGACGTGATGCAACTGTTTTCAAAATTGATAATTATAAGAAATATTTCTTGAGCACCAAATTAGCATATTAGAATGATTTCTGAAGGATCATGTGACACTGAAGACATGATAATGACTTAAATTCAGCTTTGCCATCACAAGAATAAATTACATTTTGAAATATATCAAAGTAGGAATATATCAAAACAGTTATTTTAATTTGTAATAATGTTTCACACCCTTCATGCACATAAGAAACTTCTTTCAAAATTTTTTTAAAAACTTTCCAAACTCAAACTTTTGAATGGACATATAATATGACAGACTGAATATGCTGTACATAGTGTGTCTTACATCTCCTTCTGGTGGCGAGTAATACAGGCCACTAGGATCAAACTTGTAGTCAGTGTCAATGATCTCGGGGGTGTAGAAGATAGAAAGGATTGTGCGTAGGGTCCTGCGATCCCAGTCGTCTGTGACACGACCTCCGTAGTTACACTCTCCTGTCATGTAGCGAAGAGCATCAAAAGGGATCTCCTAATAAGAACAAACAAAAAGAGTGAAATTACCATATAACCCAAACTAAACTTAATATTATGAACTATATGGTGGATAAAAACTGTCTTGGGATGGTCAGAATAAGTAATCAGAAACATTTAAAGGGAACAGATGACAAATCCACTTCCATAATGAAGAATTTTTGCAACTCAGCTCTTTTTTGACAGAGGTGAAGCTAATTAAAAAAAAAAAAAAAGTTTGAGTCCTCATGATTACGACTCAGCTTTCTTATCATGAGTGCTATTTATTTTCGTTTTGCATAGTGTGGCTACATCATTCTGACCAGGACTCATGGTGAGGGCTGTGCCCCAACTTTTTCACCCTATTGTTTAGATTGCTTTAAAAAAGACAAGAAAAAAACCCCAATAACAACCTTTCATGTGTCTTAAAAGTATGGCCGCTCAACAAAGGCTCTTTTTTTATTAAGTGGAGTTGCATGTCAGGCTGGTGGGTTCGATATAACGATCTTCAGGCGGGATATGAAAAGATGGACAGAGAAGTGGCAGGATTGTGACATTTCCTGTTGAAATTTCCCTTGCTAATGCAGTGGGTGGCACTCCGTAGCACTGGAGAAATGTCAGAGCATTCAGGGAGGCTCTTGATCAGTTTGTGCAGTCTGCTTGTTTTGAAAGGAGGAAGGGAAGTGTGAGGAGTGCTTCTCTGAAGTTGGGAAAATGTCAAGAATGCTCTTTTTTTAGGGGTGGTTTAAAGGGGCACGCTGGAAAGCATGAAAAGGAAGAGGGTGACGTGAAGATTGTGTGTGTGTGTGTGTGTTTCAAGAACAGTAAAAGGAAATTTGTTTGTGTGTGAATACAAAGATGAGACAGGTACATGTGTGATCTCACCTCATACTGGTCCAAGAACATTTGTAGCTGCTGGACTGAGATCCGCAGGTCTGTCTCGTTGAACTCATAGGGGATGTTCCAGCCTAGAGGACCAAATTTTCTCCTCTCCTGGGTCAAGGCATGGAAGAAGCATAGGCTGAACAGCAGCTTCTTAAAGACAGCCTGAAAACACACAAACAGATGCCACTTTTCTTACACATAACGGAGTTCAAAAATGTGACCCTGGACCACAAAACCATTCTTAAGTCGCTGGGGTATATTTGTAGCAATAGCCAAAAATACATTGTATGGGTCAATTATCGATTTTTCTTTTATGCCAAAAATCATTAGGATATTAAGTAAAGATCATGTTCCATGAAGATTTTTTGTAAATGTCTTACCGTAAATGTATCAAACCTTAATTTTTGATTAGTAATATGCATTGCTAAGAACTTCATTTGGACAACTTTAAAGGCGATTTTCTCAATATTTAGATTTTTTTGCACCCTAAGATTCCAGATTTTCAAATTGTTGCATCTTGGCCAAATATTGTCCGATCCTAACAAACCATACATCAATGGAAAGCTTATTTATTCAGCTTTCATGTGATGTATAAATCTCAATTTCAAAAAATTGACACTTAAGACTTTTGTCGTCCAGGGTCACAAATAAACATTAAGACCAAAGGATATGCATCATATTGAGAGCACTTTAAAAACCCTCTGTGAAAGACCTACCGGCTTTGAGCTACTGTCAAAGAACTCAGGGTCTGATACGGGGTCCATGTTGAAAGAACGGATTATATTGGAGCGCAGCCCCTTGGGAGCCTCATTGGTCATTTTGACTCCGTTTTGCAGTACAGCCACGGGAAAGTTGGGAGAGGGGTAACTGGTCAACCACAAGCGGAAATCTGGGTGAGTGGTATCTGGATTCAGCTCCTGCAGAAAGTCAAAATGCTGCTTCAGAGTATTTCCATTGGTGGACCTTGTTTTATGTTGTAGACATGCACACAATTACTATGAACAGCTACCATCCCATCATGTTTGGATCATCTAATCTTTATGTACTACCTCACAAACACGCTCAAGGGTGGACATCCAAGAGGTGGCCAGGTGGCAGTTCTGTAAAACCACCCAGGTTCCCTCCTTGATGCCAGTCTCAATCATGCTCATGGCGATGGGGCCCTGACCTTGTCCCAGAGACAGGGAGGTCAGTTTGTTGCCTGAGAAACCCTGAACAACAAGGCAGACATGGTGTATTAACAATAGAAAGAGCATCAACCTTCACACAAGACATCACACATAAACCAAAACCCTTAAAGGGGTGGTTGATTGTGATTTCACTTTTTTAGTTAGTTAGTGTATAATGTTGCTGTTTGAGTATAAACCATATCTGCAAAGTTACACCGCTGAAAGTTCAATGCAAACTGAGATATTGTCTTTTAAAATTATGGCAGTTTAATGCCTACAGTTACAGCTCGTAGGGACAACAACAAGCTGCTTCCCAGGTTGGTGACATCACAAACCCTAATATTTACATAAATGTTGCGTTGTTTTAGAGAAGAGGAAGAGTTGTTGCCATGCCATCAAAACTAGGGGTGTATAAAGGTTCTGTGCGATCCTCTTCACTAATATTCTCTGGGTCTCAATCGGGCTCAAATTCATAAGCAATATTGATGACATCATTGTTTACAATACAACTGGAGCATGTGCCACTGAGGTGAGGGGTGTGACGTTTCTGGACTGCACTAGGCTGTTTAGCGAATCACAACACACTGGGCCAGCTAACCAATCTGAGCCCATTGCGTAATTCTGAGTGAGGGGCTTCATAAAACCAGAAAATCATCAGAGCGTTCATAATAGAAGGGACAGAGCGGTGTTGAATAAATGTAAATTACGTGAAAGATAGTGTTTTTAAAAAAAACAAAAAACAAAGCATTAACACGTTAGACTGCACCCCATAAACAGAATCAAGCCTAGAAAAAAGCAGTCAACCAACCCTTTAAAAAAAAAATTACAGATGCAAAAAAATGAACCAAAACCCAAATATCTACAGAGATTTAATGTCCTTAATTGTCCATACCTGTTCCTCACCAAACTTGAGCAGTGCTGCCATGGGATCTGATCCCGGAGACAGAATAAAGATGAGTGGAGCGCAGCAGTGACTGTCGGCAAAAGCTGTGGCCAAATTAAAGGGTGGCACCTCAATAAACTGCTGCCCCAAGTTGTCTGACACAAACTCTTGAACCATGGGAACAATCTAAGATGGGTAGAGAAAAGGTCCAAGTCCAAATGTGAATTCTTACTGAGTACTACACAATGAGCCTCATTCATGAAACACGAACAGAACGAATTTATGTAAATCGTTCGTAAAGCCGTTCTGACGTAAACTTTCGAATTCATGAAAATGTTTGTATTTTCAAAATGTTAGTTGGAACGAAACATTTACACCTGCTCCCTACCACGTGTAAATGGTGTGTAAAAGGTTCTGTGTTCATTTTGGCAAACTGATGACACTGAATTTGATGCACTTCCATTATAATATTTTACAAGGTCGTTTGCTCTGTTTTTTTGTTTTTGTTTTTTTTTGTAGCTGAGATGATAAACTGTTTAGCTTTGGGTAAAACACAGTGCTTGTCACTGTCACTTTTTACCCAGCCGTCCAATCAATGGAGAAGGAGAACAAATACTACACGGACCAATCATCCTAAAGTTACTTGTACAACAACAATAGAGAAGTTAATATTGCTGGCTACTGCATTTTTAAATTCAGTAATATTCTTCAAAATGAGATAATAGTAGTAATACATTACTGCCGTTGATATTTCAAATCATTGCAACCAAAGCATCTCAGCTGGAAATTTCCAGCGTTTTAAAACTGTGCCATCAAAGCATTCTTAAGCACCACCAGCTGGTTGTTTTAAGAAGAGCGGCTGACATTTTTTCAGCTTGCTAAAAACGCTTTGGTGGACACACGTTATTGAATATTTATTGTTAGGCATATGGCCTATTAGTGTTTTTTGCATTTATGCAATATACTGGAGCCAAACCTGAGAAAGTAGACCAGAATATTCCACTGCTAATTGTGAATGAGGCCCAACATTCATACACAAATTCTTACATTTGTACTACACAGTATTACATCTAACAAACACAACAGTAAAAAAGAAATATTGTGACATTATTGCAATTTAAGATTACTGTTTTCTGTGATGGCAAAGCTGAATTGCCAGCAGACTTTATTCCAGTCTTCAGTGTCACAAGATCCTTCAGAAATCATTTTAATATGCTTATTTCTTGCCCAAGAAACAGCTCTTATTGTGCTGTTCTTTTTCTGGAAATTACATTGGATTACATTGCATTAATTCAGGTTTCTTTAATGAATAGAAATCTTTTGTAACATTATGTCTTTACTTTCATGTTTGACCTAATGCAAATCCTACTGACCTCAAACTTTTGAATGGTTGCAGATAAGTCTTACTAATGTATAATTAGTTAATCATTCAATTTTAGACAGAATTCCAGACCGTTTTATTTCCTGATCCAATCCACGGTGTATTAGTAAAATCAATAGAACGATCCTTACCTTGTCTGGCCGTAAGCATCTTATAACCAGCATTCTCTGGAACTGTCCTAGTTTTTCTTGCCACTCTGAAGGGAAAGCAGTGTGGTGGGGGTCCTGCAGAACACACACACAGACCATAAAATGAAAAATCTGGTGTTCCTTTCATACTTCCCCTGTCCATTTCACACCACTGAGCAGAAAAGAAATAGTGTGTGCTTAATCTCAATGGCACCTTGCTATCGTAAACCTCTTTCCAGCCCTCCCGGAGTCGAGCCAGGTCTTTCCGCAGGCCTTTAAAGTGCTCCATCTCATCCAATCGACAGATCTCATCCCAGGATGTCTTAGGCAACCAGGTGCAGGGGTTCGAATGAGGGTTATCCAGACCCACACCGCCTGTCAGGAGAAAACGCCATTCCTTCTCATCCACCTTAAAGAGAAAGGAAAAGGTGGTAAGAGAAAATTGTCCATGCATAATGTCATTCAGTTATATCTACAATGAAAATTCTCCTTCACTTAGTTTCAACACAGTTTGTTTTTCAGCAGTTGTGCTTGATTAAATATCCAACTCAGAAGAACAAAGCAACAGTGAATGAGTCTTAAAGTTGCCACCAGAAAAGCCGCAGTCTATGAAAATAAATGTACTGATGCATCGCCCCCACACCACTTGATTCAGGAGCTGACAAAACTACTGACAGCACAATAAATGGATGATAGACACTTGCAACTTGTGTAGCAGCTCAGGCATGGAGAGCCAATGTGAAGAACACATTATAAATCACTTAAACTTCGATTAAACCGGTTAAACTCGTGTTTATGTGGACGAATGTTACAGGATCATTTAAAACAGGGATGATATAAACATTGTCAGACTGATGCATGCAAGTCATTAACCTTAAGAGGCCTTGTGTGAGAGTAACCTCTTCATTCTTACTATTATTTATCAGATGAAGTACTGTCTTGCCTTAGCTTATTGATTCAATAAATCACAGCTGTGTGGAAGTGGAGGCAGTTACTCACGAGCTTGTTGTGTTTGAGCAGGTTGACATTGAGGCAGAAGGAGAAGAGTAGTTTGTCCTTCTCAAACAAAGAGCGACATATGTTGACATAAAGCGAGTATGTAAAATGGTCCTTCAGAATCTGGAGTCTAAATACACAGAAAGCGTAGCAGAAATTGGTTCATTGAGAAGCATTCTGAAAGCATCTAAAGAAAATGTTAATCTAACAAAAATAGTTTGAGTGATCTGATGTACACTGAACCTGTAATTCACATTTTTAAGATTACTTACAGGTGCATCTCAAATTAGAATGTCGTGGAAAAGTTAATTTATTTCAGTAATTCAACTCAAATTGTGAAACTCGTGTATTAAATAAATTCAGTGCACACAGACAGAAGTAGTTTAAGTCTCTGGTTCTTTTAATTGTGATGATTTTGGCTCACATTTAACAAAAACCCACCAATTCACTATACAACAAATTTCTAACAAATTAGAATACTTCATAAGACCAATAAAAAAAATAAAAAAAACTTTTAGTGAATTGTTGGCCTTCTGGAAAGTATGTTTATTTACTGTATATGTACTCAATACTTGGTAGGGGCTCCTTTTGCTTTAATTACTGCCTCAATTCGGCGTGGCATGAAGGTGATCAGTTTGTGGCACTGCTGAGGTGGTGTGGAAGCCCAGGTTTCTTTGACAGTGACCTTCAGGTCATCTGCATTTTTTTGGTCTCTTGTTTCTCAATACCCCAGGTCTGGTGAGTTTGCTGGCCAGTCAAGCACACCAACACCATGGTCATTTAACCAACTTTTGGTGCTTTTGACAGTGTGGGCAGGTGCCAAATCCTGCTGGAAAATTAAATCAGCATCTTTAAAAAGCTGGTCAGCAGAAGGAAGCATGAAGTGCTCCAAAATGTCTTGTAAACGGGTGCAGTGACTTTGGTTTTCAATAAACACAATGGACCAACACCAGCAGATGACATTGCACCCCAAATCATCACAGACTGTGGAAACTTAACACTGGACTTCAAGCAACTTGGGCTATGAGCTTCTCCACCCTTCCTCCAGACTCTAGGACCTTGGTTTCCAAATGAAATACAAAAATTGCTCTCATCTGAAAAGAGGACTTTGGACCACTGGGCAACAGTCCAGTTCTTCTTCTCCTTAGCCCAGGTAAGACGCCTCTGACGTTGTCTGTGGTTCAGGAGTGACTTAACATGAGGAATACGACAACTGTAGCCAAATTCCTTGACACGTCTGTGTGTGGTGGCTCTTGATACCTTGACCCCAGCCTCAGTCCATTCCTTGTGAAGTTCACACAAATTCTTGAATCAATTTTGCTTGACAATCCTCATAAGGCTGCAGTTCTCTTGGTTGGTTGTGCATCTTTTTCTTCCACACGTTTTCCTTCCACTCAACTTTCTGTTAACATGCTTGGATACAGCACTCTGTGAACAGCCAGCTTCTTTGGCAATGAATGTTTGTGGCTTACCCTCCTTGTGAAGGGTGTCAATGATTGTCTTCTGGACAACTGTCAGATCAGCAGTCTTCCCCATGATTGTGTAGCCCAGTGAACCAAACTGAGAGACCATTTTGAAGGCTCAGGAAAACTTTGCAGGTGTTTTGAGTTGATTAACTGATTGGCATGTCACCATATTCTAATTACCGTATTGACCCGAATATAAGACAATGTTTTTTCCTTGGAAATACATCTGAAAAAACGCGTTCGTCTTATATTCAGGGACTAGACTTTGACATGTCAATAATACACCTACAACAATAGGTGGCGCCAAAAACGCATAAAACGAGTGTGCCATGAAATATGTAATGTAATGTGTGTTGTAAAGATCGCGAATGAAAACAAATGAAAAAGAAAAGCTTACAGCAGCATGATTGTGACTGTCATGTTAGCCTGATGGGACCAAACTTCCTCTGTAAGTGATTTTAAAACATAAGACAGTACCCAGATTTGAAGACTACAATAAGATTTCACGTCTACTGATAATAACATTTTGGTAGGCTACTATGAGTTGGATAGCCTAATTGTTATATAATTCAGATGGGCTACCTGTTATTTCAATGGTATATCAAAATTCATGTCATTGTTGGTACATTTTACCAGTATTTACCATACTTTCAAAACAAAAATTAGAATTGGAAAAATATGCAATATGAAAATAATTTAACAATAAATGTGTTTTACAGAGAGAGAAAAAAAAAGAAAAGAAAAAAAAACAAGATTTGGTTTTCAAAAAGCCTTTTTCCAACAGGTACATCTGGAAAAAGGGGGGTCGTCTTATAATCAGGGTCGTCTTATATTCGGGACAATACGGTAGTTGAGATAGTGAATTGGTGGGTTTTTGTTAAATGTGAGCCAAAATCATCACAATTAAAAGAACCAAAGACTTAAACTACTTCAGTCTGTGTGCATTGAATTTATTTAATACACGAGTTTCACAATTTGAGATGAATTACTGAAATAAATGAACTGTTCCACGAAATTCTAATTTATTGAGATGCACCTGTATAGTCGTATAAGTATGTTTGCTATGAAAGTTTTCCTATTGCATTCTATCATCAATGGAATATATCAATAACCTTATAGATTTTACATTTTATGATCATCATATTGGTGTCTATTGACTAGATGAGTGGTTCTAAACGTTTATTCCAAGGCCTCCTATTTAAGTTGATATGTATCTCTGGTACTTCTGCTGTAATAAAAATAAATAAACACAAAACTATGTTGCTGGTTTCTATGTTTTTGCATTTTATGTAAGATTATGTTAATTCACCTACCTATTAATTTTTATAACTAATATAAAAAAAAATTCTGGTTATGGCAAGCTTTAAAATACTGCGTAAAACTAAATAAATAAATAAATAAAATCTTTTAAGAAATGTCATGGGTCTTCTGAATATTACTATGGACAGTGGGATGCCCTGGAGTCAAAAAGGTTGAGAACCACTTCCCCAGTGGGTCCCGGCCACCAGGTTGAGAATCACTAAACACAGAAACTAAACAACTATTATTTTTTGTAAATGTCACTTTAAATAAAAACATTTATTTATATTTAACAAAATAAAGTATTAAATGAACACCTGCTGCTACTGTAGCAGAATTTTAAAAGGCACTCTCTTAAGTTTTAGAGATCTGGTTTTGGTGTCTCTGTCCTCTAGAGAATTGGCACTGTGTTCTTTTAACCAGAGGATTGTGCCCTGGGCTGAAGTGTCATAGTATTCCCACAGCTCCCAGCTATCAAACTCACATCAGAAAGCCATACTGCCCTAGTAAGACAGTGCTGACGGTAAATAGTCATACAGGGAAATAATGTCTTCACATTCTTTTGTAAAAAAGCTTTCCCATGCTAGATATCCAGTATACCACAGAACCCATGTCAGAGATAGTCTCTCTGGAAAATGTAATGCCTTTAAATGGATTTGCTTAGCATCATGTCATTCCAAAACATGTATGACCTTGTTATTCTGTGGAACACAAGATAGTTTGAAGAATGTTTCAACTGTTTTTGGCCATATAATGAAAGTCAGCGGGGTACAAAACATCATTAAACCAATGACTTTCAATGTATGGACAAAAAACCCCAAAACAAAACAAAAAAGTGCATTCTGTGTTTCACATAAGAAAGAAGGTCACAGAAGTTTGGAACGACATTAGAATGTGTAAATTATGATAGACCTTTAATCTGAGTGAACTATCCTTTTAAGTGTCAATGTGAGCTAGATATTCAAAGTGCCTTATAGCTGCAACTTTGACTTTTTAAAGCATGATACAAAACATGAAATGTCCAATTACATAACAGACAATTTAAATGTAATATCTGTAGTACCTTTGTTCGACATTGTCATTTTTTTGGGAATTATCAATGGACAGGATGAAGAGGTTGATGAACCATGTTAGAGAGTACTGATACATAGGCTCGATGTTGGCCAGGTCAGCGATGGAGAAAAACAAAATAGCAGAGTGGACAGCGATGGGGGTGTAGCCCAAGCGTGTCTGATCAATCTTCAGCTCAGTAACCTCGGCAATGGCCTGTTTCTCAGAGATCTCATTGGCCAGAACCTTAGAAGATGAGAGGATCTGAACAGCAGTTTCATCTTCTAAAATGTTCCCCTCTGAGGCAGAGAGCACTTCTAAGATTTTATCCTCTATTTCTTTCAGCTGTCTACAAACAAAATAGAGAAAGTACATGGTTAAAGACACACAAATGTACTATAACTGTTCATTTTTTACATGACTGCACTGCATGCTGCTCTTTGCCCTCACTTCATAAGGAGATAATTATTTACCCAACTTGTCTTGCTTGCTTTTATAGATAATATTTTAAGTGAAGAACCCACAGGACTAAACTGTCAGGTTAATTATGTGTTTAGGTGGTACCTCTTGTTCTCAGCCCCCTGTACGATGAGGGCTTGTTTCTCCTCTTCAAGGTCAGGTCTCTCTCTGGCCACCACAATGCCCAGCAGCTGGTCTTGCATCCCCTCTGGGGTGATCATGAAGTTCAACAGGGTCACCTGAACAGAACAGGAGCAAAACACTGTGCTGAGAGTGCTGGAGGCGGCTGTTCTTAGAATCCTATTTTTTTAATGAGAAAAGACCCTTGTGTTTATTATTTGCAAGATAATCACAAGGCTTTTTTTCCATAAGGCTTTGTGGAAATGGCATAACCAACCACTTACTAATGTAAACGATATCCTCCAAGATTTTGTGACTGCTTGCTAATATCAGGCCTAATATTTTTCTGATTACTCGCTAAGACACATGTGAGTCTGTGGTGCAACACATTTTGTGGTATGAAGAATGGTAATCCTGATCTTCCACAACAGTATCATTTGTTTTATCCTGTTGTGAACACTACATGCTCATCCTAAAAGGAAATTACATCTCATGCTCATTAAGGAGTCTAGGTAGTTGTGAAGGAATGCAGATATTTCAAATTTTTGCCCAGCATCCAGACCAGCCTGACACAGTAACATTGACTAATGTGTTTAGGGCATGACTATTTGTCAGATTAAGGGAGTGTTCAGGAAACCACTTTACAATTGCTTTTGGTGACCCTAGTGGCAAATAAATTACACACTTCCCCTTTAATTTTAGCCACTGGTCATGTAGACTGACAAAGTTCAGCTGTAAAACTTGTCTTCTATGTGCATGTTTATGTTAATGATAGAACAGGTAGAATAGGCTATGTTCTAATGACATAGCTAGATGCTTTTTTAAGTGTAATGAAAAAAAAAACTAATTTAAAGCAGATTTTATGTAAAAGATTGATATGCTCTTAGCTCCTTTGAAAGAGACTATCAACCCTTTTAAAGACAATTTAACATTTAAGAATTAAATTCTAACAGCATATTAAAATGATTTTTGAAGAATTATGTGAAATTGAAGACTGAAGATAATGGCTGCTGAAAATTCTACTTTGCCTTCAAAGGAATAAATTACATTTTAAAATACATTAAATAGAAGGGTTATTTTAAATTGTAATAATATTTCACAATATTACATATTACAGTTTTTACTGTGGTTTTGTTAAATAAATGCAGCCTTGTTGAGCATAAGAGACTTCTTTCAAAAACAATAAGAAATTCTATCAACCACAAACTTTTGACTGGTAGCGTTCATTCTGGTTCAGCTATCTTGCTCTATTCATCCAGCCCATATAGACCTGTCAGTAAGTGTGAGCTTAGGAGTGTTTGATTAATTTGCATGTTTGATACAGTATGACAGACATCATGTTTTTATTTAGATGATACATTTTATATGACCTTGTTTAGAAGCAGACAAATGTTTGAGTGTATCCGTGTGTGACTTTACCAGTAAAGCAGACTCACCTTAACTGAGATCTCAGGTAAATAATGTGGATTTCGTAGCTTGGTTGTTATGTAAAACCGGAAATCTGGAGCATATTCAATAGTGGAATCGCCCAGCCGGATACAGACACTGCCACCCTGTTTAAAAGTCTGTTTCAGCAGCAGGGGCTCAAGTATGGGGTCTAGCTCTTCCCCAACATTTTCCAGCAACACTATAATACACAAGAGATGAATGATTACAGTTAAACCAAACCAAAAATTACAATAAAACAAAACAAAAAAAACATAGATCTGCAGAAGCATTTATTTGACCTACTCACAATAAAACAAACCCCCAAAGAACAGTCAGGTAGTAGAAGTGGGAACTGAACGAGTGCAGCAGAAAAACAACAACAACAACAAAGAAATTAATAAATAAAATGAATGCGTCTCCTAGAGGAGAATGGTAACAAAACAATCCACCTGAGACAGCTAAGCACTGGCCTGCCTACGCAAGCTACCTTTCATCCTAGAGCAGCACTGATGAGGAGGAGCTGAGGATGGAAGACACAGGCACCTAAGGCCAGATTACTCCGCTCATTTGCGTATCTCATGTTGCACTTTGGGTCCACCCCAGAGCCTTCTTTGCGAGTGTAAAATTAGACGAAAAAATTGTGCTTTCAGGCTTAATGTGTAATGTACAAGGCAACTATGCTGCTCCAGGGAAAGAGAGACAATGTGTGCATTTATCAACAGATAACATTCACTGGTTTGGATCGGTGATTTGTGCCTTTTTTCCATGGTGGAGGGGGACCCCTGGGGAGAAATACTGGTATTGCACCCTGAGAGAATTTTTTTGTGTTGGTGTTTCTTCCTTCATTGACTTTTAAGTTTGATTTTATCAAACTGAAAAAAAAAAATGGCTTGATTGTCAACCACGCTGTTTGATAATGCCTGATAATGATAATGCTTGAGTGTTATAAAAGTAAGCTTTATTTGCATTTTCCTAATACTGCCGTCATAATAAAGTTTAAAAGCTGGCAGCATTTCTCACCTGGAGTGCCAAATTGGATGCAGTTTTCTAATGTGCGCACAAAGTCAGCATCACTGAGCTTGATGATGTGGAGACTGTTGGATTTCTCCATGTTCTTCAGCCACTTGTTAGCCTGGCCCTGAGGATCAATCATTAGAGGCCACCTCCTCGCATTACTGCAGGCAACAAGAAAATCTTAAGAATCCTTCACAAACAAGAGCTTCCTGGCCATGACAAATCATCTCCATCATTCAAAATTTCTAATAACTAAGGTAACGTATTCAACAATATCACAATATGTTTCACCAAAACAATTACGGTATTCCTCTACCTGACAAGTCATCCAAGAGTCACTATTACTGGTAGATAGTAGTATTTAATAACAGTGTGTCTAAAAGTTGTATTTTCTGTATTAATCAATCACAGCAATACAGCCTATTAGTAATCGTTAATTATAATATACAATGCAAAAAAAAAAAAAAAAAAAAAAAATATATATATATCCTTTTGTCCAAACCTTGTATTAAACAGAGCTACAGAGTGCAATTCTATATCTTCTGCTAACCTAGTTGCTGAAGACGCAGAGGATTAACGTTACTTTCATTTTGAAGGGAATGTGCCGATCCCTGATCTACATAAATGTGCCTATGTTTGTGTGAATCATTCTGACCCAGCTTCAACTACAGTAGAAGTGAGTATAAGGGTTTTTATGAATCTTTGCAAATCGCCTTTCCTAATATATGCTAGTTAGCCAGTTTCGCGGCTTAAGTTTACAGTCTTTTGCTCGTCACTCCACGGAAGAAAGGGGCGGGCTGAGCAGAGCTCATTAGCATTAAAAGCAACATGGACTATAATGGCTTGATGAAAACAGAGCTGATTTTGACAGGGTAAAGAAGGTGTTTTTTACACTACCATTGAGAAATTTTGACCAAAGTATGTTATAGACTTTTCATTAAGACCCTAAAGAATCATATCAACTTGTGTAAAATGGGCATCCGATGACCTCTTAAAAGTAAAAAATATTGGCAAAAAAACTCTCACGAGATGATGATTGCGTTGTCAATGGAGAAACTGTCGGAAGGGAGGCCAGCAATGGTCCAGCTGCGGATTTTCACCGGCTCACCCAGGGAGTTCATCAGTGACATGTTCTTGGAGCAGGGAATTCCTCTTGTCTTACACATGTCAATCCACTCCTCTGTAGCTCGCTGTAGGTGTCAGACACAGAAACACACACACGGCTCAAGAAAGACAACATGATCACAGCTGCTTTAGACAGTCTGATCCAGAAACAACCACTGGTAGGCCTACTGAGACATGTAAGAAGTTTTAATCCTATTTGAAAACACAGATCCATAGATTCAACCTTATCTGTTAGTTTCAACCTAATAATGGTATTGTGGACAGAACTATTATCGTTTCTATATCTTTGTTTTTGGTTTAAATCTAATAAAGACTTACTGCACAAAGGTAATAAGCTGTGTGTCATGTACCAGCGCAAAAGCTTATATAAAAAGACCCTCTTCTGGGAGAAAAGATATTGCTTTCACAGAGGGGGAAATATTAAAGTGAAACTACTCCCTGTTCCCTGAGTGCTATTTCAAACTCACCATAGCAATACCTGGTATTGTACAAAGTGTTTTCACTGAGTTCATTCATTTTTTATGGACCCTGCTCTGCTGTTAAGAGTAACCAGCTGACAGGGGCAAATGTGTACAAATAATAGCTATAGAAGGATATCAAAAACACTGTAATATTGCTCCACCTGAGACACATAAACTGTACTGAATATGAATATGAATTTCACTCATGTTGCAATGCTTAGACTCAAATGTAATGGAAAAGCAAACAAGGCTCAAGGTTATGTGTCAAATGCAGTTCTGTCAGACAAATCCTCTCCCATATGTCTTTCAATGTTAAGTATAGACTCTCTTCTACACTGGAAAATACTGCCATGATTTTGCAACATTTAGCTATATCTTTGGACAAAAAATATTACATTTAAATATTTACTATGAAATCGCTTACAGTACACAACCACGTTTTGCAAAACGATTAATCGCATCCAAAATAAAAGTTTTTGTTTACATAATATATGTGTGTATACTGTGTATATTTATTATGTGTATATATATAAATACAAACACATGCATGTATATATTTAAGAAAAATATGTTATGTTTATATATTAAATAGATTTATATATAATATAAAATATAAGAACATGAATATATAAATGTATAAATGTAAATATTTTCAAAATATATACTGTATGTGTGTGTATTTATATATACATAAAATGTAAACAAAAACGTTTATTTGGATGCGATTAATCGCGCTTAATCATTTGACAACACTAAAATAAACAAAAAGTCTAAGGAGTTTAAATGTACTAGAATATATGTGTGAATACAAATGCTCAATGAATTTCCACTTTGAAAATCATTTTAATTAGCACCCTTTTTAAAATCTGTGAAGATATAAACAATGTGGGTTGATAAGCACATGGCTTGGCAGGAGAAATGGACTGTTTTATGAGTTGGCACACCTGTCTAAAACTGGAAGTAAAGGCACCCAGATAGGCCACTATAGCAGCAGAGATGAGAATGTCTCCGGTGAGGTTGTTGTAGAGTTCACCTAAGTTATAGGCTGTCTCACTCCAGCGGGTCTTCTCTCCTCCTAACCCACCAATGAGCTGCTCTGCACGCTCTAATTTTTTACTACACAACTCCACCTACAGAAAAAAATAAATAAATAGTCACTTACATACATACAGACATACATTACAGTTTGAGGTCAGTAAGGTTTTTAAAGTATACTTTTATTCAGCAAGGGCACAGTAATTTGATAGTAAAGACAAACGTGATGTTTCAAATAAATGCTGTTCTTTTAAACTTTCTATTCATCAGAGAGCACTGAAATAAAATATCAGTTTCCACAAAAATATTGAGAGCAGCACAACTGTTTTCAACACTGATAATAATAAGAAATGTTTCTTGAGCAGTAAATCAGCATATTAAGAATGGTTTCTGAAGGATCGTGCAACACTGAAAACTGGAGTGAAAATGTGTACAATACTGACTAAAGGCCAGTTCTAATTATGTCACCATTTTATGATGTAAAGCAGCATCAGCACATTTAACATACTAAAACAGGTGCTGGCATCAAAGATACAGCAGGTTAAGTGTGGCTGTCATCTGTATTCAGAGATAATCAGCCATTCGCACAGTTTAGAAAAGGACGATCAGATATGACTGCATTTATATAAAACATTTGTGACCATAAATGAATGTTTACTACACAAACATGCTTCTAAATCAAGCATCTAATTGAATGTCTGATCCACTAGCGCAGGCCCTCTTTTATCATCACAGAAAAATGGATCTTTAAACCCCCAGTTTGGCACCAGAGAAACACAGTCTTTGTTTGAAATGACAGAGTGAGCCTGCACAGCTACTGCAGAGAGTGATGGGAGCTCAGCGCTTGGGCACGAAGCTGACAGCACAATCACTAAACAATCCAAACATCTTATTCACTCCCTGTGATGGAACTTCACTAATTCTTTGTGACACTGCTGCATCCAGCAGCATGACACTTCATGCTCTTTGAGATGAATTCCTCCATAATTCCTGATCTTTCTAACTCATATCCCAAAGTGAGAAAACAATTTAAAAGAGACCGTTCCAGTGGAGCTTCAGGAACAGCATAACAGGTTTGCCTTAGTGCATTCAAGTGCCTTGATTCTGGCCATGCTTGAGAGAGCATGGCATAAACAATTTCTACCCTCCAATAGGGAAAACAGACAACCTGAATTACAAACATGGAGAAAAGGGGGAAAAAAGAAGGAGAAACATGAAAGGATGTGAAATAGGGCAGAAAACGGCAGAAGGGCCTTGGTGATGCTTGGTTTACCCAAACAGGCGCTAAACTGACAGGCAGTCTCTACAGACAAATGAGAACACAGTGTGTGTGTGTGTGTGTGTGTGTGTGTGTGCGTGTGCCCCTGTGTGTTTTCTGTGTGGGTTTAGAAACAAAGGCTTCACTCTTACAACTTCAAAGTTGGAACATAAAATGATCTGAAGAAAAGTAAACAAAGAAGAAAAGGAAAACATTCCCTCAACTCCTCTTGATGTAAAAACACTAAATAAACAAACTTCCAGCAAAGAGCGGACATTTTAACAGGGTTGGGCCGCACTGGAGGTTACAAAGAATGTCAACAGAAAAAAATTGTTGAACAGTGTAATACGCAAGCCTTCAGGAAAAGAAGCCAACCGTTTGTTGACTGTCAGAATCTTGCGTAGCCTCTTTTGTGACTACTGTTCTCTGCTTACCTGATTTTCAAGGTCAGCCTTTTTGTTCTTGTTGGCTTCCAGGGTCTCCTGTAGTTTGGCCAATTTGTCCTGGACCTCCTTCAAAGCAGCCTGTTTCTTCTGGAGACTCTCCATGGCTACCTTCAGCTTCTCTTCTGCAAGTGCCAGCTTCTCTTTCTTAGGGGCCACTACCTTTGCTACTCTGTGAAGGAAAAAAAGTTTACACCATGAAATGGCTCTTATTAATAAACATTTTTACACCTTTAGTTCGTTAAGCTATAACTCACTTATCATAGGACTCCATGGCACAAACCCATTTACAGAGCCCCTCTGCAGCAGCGGAGGCCGTGCGGATCTTCTCCGGAACAAAGTCTGGGTTGGTGATGTATTTGTTGCGGATGACGCTCATGTAGTTGGCTGGAATACTGTCTTTATTGTACTCATGAAGGCTCTGGAGAAACTTCATATCTCCTAGCAGTTTTTTCGCTGGGCCCCAGAAGTCCTCCACCTTCTTGCCAGAGCCTGAGGGGTCTGGGATACGATCGGGTTTTATGCCTTTCAGGATGCAGATGGCTTCCATCACCAGCTTGACACCAGCTGGAGGATTTTTCATGGATTTAACCAATGTTATATCCTACAGAGTGTGACACACACATTGATTTATTGGATATTGGCGGTATGCAATAGTTTAAAAAGTACATAGTAATAACAATCATCAAGTCACCAAGAGACACTGCTGGTGTTTATTTCTCAAAGGGATAGTTCACCCAAAAATGAGAATTCATGTATTTATTTACTCACACTCCTGCAATTGTAAAGCTGTATGACATTCTTTCTTTTGTGAAACACAAGCAAAGATATTATGAAGAAAATTCTCAGTTTTTGTACATCCAGTGGAAGTCAATGGTCACCAAAACTGTTTGGTTACCAACATTTTTCAAAATTATCTTCTTTTGTGTTTCACGGCAAAAATAAAGTCATACAAGTTTTGGAAGGAGATGAGACTGAGTGAATGATGGCAGAATTTAACTCTCTAAATCATGCTAGAATGTGTTTCTTTGGCCAAAAACAATCTGAGAGCTTTTTGTTGCTATAAACATTTTGTATGCATCATAAATAATAATTAGTCAGTTTTAGTTTCCTCCGACCTGTGTGGTGAGAGTATTCAAAGCAGCCAATGCAGCTTCCAGAATGGGCACAGCAACCGCCAGATCGGCATCACATTCATCTTTAATGGCCTTGGCAGCCATTGCCTGCTCATTAGCCTCTGCTTCATCCACACGGACCACTTTCTCTGTCTTGGACACCTCCACAGACTCTCGCTGGATGACCAACATCATCTCTTCTACCTCTTTACTGGCCACACGCAGCTGAGGCTGAAGGGCCTCCAGCTCTACCTGCATTGTGGACACCTGAGTGGCAGCCGATTCCAACTTCTCGAGACCAACCTCATAACGACTCTTTAGCTTCATGACCTCACTGAAGCAACAGAAACCAATAACAACATCATCATCACTGGCATAAATAATGCTTATCATAGAAAGAGTTCACATGCCAAAATGTGACACAACCTAATTATTCAAACCTAATCAGTCAGTGATTCTCATGTAAAGCCTCTAAGAGCAGGATGACTTACGCTCTTTTTCCCTGGAGTAGATGCTTAAACATAGAGATGAGCTCCAAATAGGAGGTTGGTGTGACATAGTTGTAGCGTTGCAGCTCCGAAAGGAAACATGCAGAGAGATTGATGGTGGATGTGTGGAAGCTTTTGCACATGCTAATACAGCCTTCACGAGCAGTGTCTGTCATTTCAACGTCTTCCAAGAAACGAGACGCCACAGCCTGCAGCGCATCTTCTGGCCAGCTCTTTTGGAACATAATGATTCATTACGCTTTTAATTGTTGACTGTAACAATGCAAAATTGAAATTAAACATTGAATAATTTGTTTAAAACAAGTGTTTAACATTTATATCACATTTTGGGAAGGTAAAGTCAATACAGAACCAGAGTTATTATTGTCAACTAAAACTAAAACCACTTGAAATAAAATAAATGTTAACTGAAATAAAATCTAAAAAACCTATTATATTTAACTTATTTTATATCACATTTTCTTTTTTTTAGGTTAATGTGAAGTACTAAATAATTAAAACTGTAATAATAAACTGAAAAAAATAAAAAATAAAAAAATAAAAAAATGACAAAACAAATTTACTAAAACTATAAAGGGTCATGCACTGCTTTTGTTTTTTATTTTGTGCAGTTCTCTGAGGTCCACTTATAATGTTATCAAGATTTTTACATCAAAAAACATCAGTAATAAGCTATTATTTATTTAGAAGTAATAAGCTATTTTCTGTCCTGTTTTGACCCCCCTCATCGGAATATAGCTGGCACACCATTGTCTTTTAGTTTCAATCTATTTGAAAATCCCATGTTGAATTGAGCCTTGTTTGTAAACGAATCCGCGGTAAAATGAAGTGAACAAAGGACCAAGTTCTTACTGATGCGGTCTGGAACTTCATTAAAAATAAAGTTCATTCACTCTTTCCTAACGCTGGGATCAGAAGGAAGGCAGCACAAACACTGTTTTTCTACAGCTTGGTACTGCACAGCATCTTGTTGTATTCGGAGCCATCTTGATCGTTTGGTTTCTGCATAGACCTGCGCGTAAAAACTACATGCACTCTCATAAAAACTCTTTCGTAAAAACTACACGCGTGAATCGGTGGGCGGGGCTAAACAGACAGGAGGCAGTGATTATGCACACTATTACATCATAGTGTAGAACATTCCAAAAGCTGTCGTTTTGGCAAACGCCCTTCAATATAAGCTGTTTTAGACTAACAACAAAGTTTTGAGTTCTGAAACTTACAGGATGTTTTTATAATACAATGACCTGTTATATATAAAAAGATCAAGGGAATTTTGGATTCTCAGTTCATGACTCCTTTAACTAAAATTTAAATAAAAATGGAAAATCTAAAAATAAAAACAAATTCAAAATTTTATACAAACTAAAATAGTATATTAATGATACTAAAAACATTCACATTCACACCAACCTGAAACCAGTCAATAGTGCAGCAGTTAATGAGAGCAGGGAAACGTCTCAAGCGGCTTCTGAAGGTGTCGCCAATAGGACTCATGGCCAGTACCACATGCAACTGGCTGCGGCAGCGCTCCAAAAACATGTTAAAGAGAGCCAGTGGGCTGCCGTCCGTCTGCTTAACACGCTCACGCTGACGGTCCAAGACGCGCATGCGCTCACAAATCTCCTGCTTCTCATCTACGGCAAAGAGATTGGGAACCTCACCAGTGTTTAACAGGTTACTCACATCCTCCAAAAATGACTCCAGCTTAATTTGGGTGTCTGTGAAAAGGAAGACTCCATGAGTTTCCCCAGATGTCGATTTTTGCATGATGAGTTTAAGGTCATCGCGCCATTCTGTAACCCCATAACTCTTGGAGATCTCCACCTGGAAGAGTTCGGCTTCAGCCATGTGGGCGGCCAAGCGTGTCAATGACTGTCGGCCACTCCCTCCGACTCCTACTAAGAGAGCGTGACCACGGGGCTGTTTGAGAATCCGGGAGATGCGACATACGTGTTCAATGGCGAACCGGAAAAGTACAAGATTCATGGGAGCCTTGCTGATATTGTTGTACTCTTCAAGATGGGTCTCCACCACCTGACGGAGCTTCTCGGGATCACCCACCTCACGGTAGTTGCGGTCCTCACCCTTGGGGTCATGGAAATCACAGAACATGAGGCTTCGAAGGTCATCTTCAGTTACATTCCCGTCTGTGTCACTGTCCAGATGTTTGAAGAGCTGATGGAAGTCTTCTTTCAGGTGAGACTTGGATACTTCTTGCAGGAAGCCCACCATCCATGCACAATCAGACGGATGCACTAAGCGGTCATAATACACCCTCAGGACCTGCATGAGAGGCATGTTCTATGTTAGTTTATTGTTCTAATTATGATATGACCTATTAAACTGTGTCTGCAGTTACCTCATGCACCCATAAGCGTTTTATGGCTGTAGGGTCGTCAGCAGTCTCCGGTCGTGATAAGCAAATCCCCTGGATGACACGGGAAAAATCTCGAAGGTTGAAAAGGTAGTGGGATTTGGTCGGGGTTGGTAGGAGGTTTTTAGTGGCCTCCTGGTACACAGACATGGTGGCACTGATGATCTGAGAGGTGACGCTGGCGAATGGTTTGGGAAATGGAAATCTGAAAGCAGGTTAAAAACAGGAAATGTATTTAACAAATTAATTTATTTATTAAGTACATTGGTATGGAGCACCATTACCTAATGGTCAAGTGCCAGTCCAGAATTGTTGAGAAGATGGTGAACATGGTTTTGTCATCAAATTCATTAATGGTCACTGTGTTGAAATGGCGTAAAAATCGAGGAGTCACAGGGTTCCTACCTCCACCTGCATGTGACAATGAACATGACAACATGTAAAAGCAGACTTGTTATCCACTTGCTGGTCCATCCTATCATATCAGGCTTGTTTACTTCCTTTGCAATAAAATAATTATCTCAAAGTTGCATACAACTATGATTTGATTCGTAATGCTTGACACATTTGTTTTACTGCGACCAATAATATTTAACTTTGTTTGATTTATGTGAATTATATTATTTTATAATCTTTATTATTGTCATGGTTTATCCCCAAGGTCTGTTTGTCTTCTTGTCTATACATTTATATGCTCCAAAGCAATTTTGGCTTGCGATACTGAACTAAACACTGCTCTGAAAACGATTTTCTCTGACTAAAAAATGTATTAGCGTATATAAATGACATAAACTCACCAGGTGGACCCATGGCACACATGATCTGGATGTCCACTAAGTTGATCATGGAGCAGTCCTTCATGTCATACCAGTTCCAGTGGTCGAGCCACTGACGCAGGAGCTCCACTGGAGGCTGGGCTCCATAGGTTTCTCTTGCTGGCATGTTCACATCATCCACAAACACCACCTGATCAAAGTAATCGAAAGACAAATTAGAAAAAGTAAAAAAAATGACAGGAATATTTTTTAACATTAAGGTTAATGTAATTTTGAATGCTGTAAGATAATGTGCTGTTAATGGCGATTAAATACAGGTGAACTTGTGAATCAAGAACACAGTTTTCTCCCATTTAATTTAGAGGCAATTAAGAACTCATTTTCACTTTGCAGTTAGAATTTTGGGCACAAATTATGGTCATAAATGTCTTTTGAAATTCTATGAAGGACTGTTTGGTAAAAAGTTATTGAGATTTAATCATAACTACTCCAATAACAAAAGGGTAATAAAAAGATGCTTAAAGTATACCATTTTCTTTCCCAGAGGAGGACCAAATACTCCTTTCCTTCTCTTATCGAGTTTAGAAATAATAATGTTTTGGGTCTGTGCTGCTGTTGTTTGGGCTGAGAAGTTGATCAACAGAGGACTGTACACATCCTTCTCCAGATGATTCAGCAAAAAGTCCTGTGGGAGATTTGGAGACACTTAATTAGCTCTAGTTAGCACAGATGTTGCATCAAAATTCAGTTGCTGTTTTTTTTAGCAACACTTCCAACTGTGTTAGAAGTGTTGAGAAAACTGTTTCTACTGTGAGCCTGTCACTACCATTATGAAAGATGCTGTAAGTTGTTCATGAGTCTATAAAACAGTTTTATAAAACCGTTGCACCTGACATAATTATGCTTCCGTTTCAAATAAGTGAGTAGCAAGCAAACTGAATAACTAAATGTGTGCTAAAAAACATTGCAATATGGATGAATTATATCTCTTTATAGTTTAACAGTTGACCTAAAGGATGAAAATCAACAACATGCACAACCAACATAAAAGCTCTTATTATGAAACAGCCACATGTCAACTAATTAATGTAAATATATGCACATTTCAGAGAGACCTCATTCATTATAGTTTGAGGAGCCTGTGAGTTGCTCCACTTAAGCCTGACACATACAATCTCTTTCATTCCATAAAACTCTGTGAAAGAGCCATGTGGCAGAGTGTGAAGAATGATGATTTAATATTCATGTTCTAAATGAGAGTGATGAAGTCATCGGCACCTGCAAGCATTTCATACTCAAAACATGCAGACTTTTAGAGTCCTTCAAAATTTTGCCAAAGAATCACAAACTGTGAAAATATTAAACAGGAAGAGAACGCAGAGTGAGAACATATGAAGTGAGTGGGTAAGTGACTAGAAAGAATGAAGGAATCCTATTAAAACAAGTTCTGAAATAAACAGTGATTTTGAACAACATTACTCAGTTTCTTCAGTCTTTTCATAACACAAGATCAGATGTCTAAACTCCAAACTATGGTCTGGCACACATGACCGTTGTGACGGCTGAGATTTTGTGTTGATGCCACTCATGTGTATATACAAAACAAAAGCATAATGATTCCGGTAATAGATTAAGCTGTCTGGCTTTCTAACCACCAACCAAAATAAAAGCACAGAGTGTGTTCAGCTTTTGTGGAAAGGGTGCGGGGATGCACAGTGGGCCACAGTTGGTCTCGAACCATTGACTAATTTATCATTAGTCATCCTTCAATGCATACACATTCATGTTAGAGGTTTCGTGCTCAGCTGGGCATATGTGGTATGTAGGTAGACTCTAGAGACAGTTGTGTCATGCACCTATTTGACTTTGGACAGGGGCACCAGTGGCACTTGCTGAGATAGGTGAGCTTATACAGGACCAAAAGGTGACAGACACCTTTATGACACGTTTGTCTAGTTGTACATTTTTCATTCAGGGGGCAAGGGACAAAAGTTCAAATCCTGACTAAATACATAATACTTAGTAAACTTCTTTTATATGCGCAACTTTGGATGGAAACATAGCTAAAGTGAACTAATTAATGCTGAACTGAGTTTTAATCATTACATCGCTCTGAACTGCAGTAAACTCCCCTCATGGCACAATCAGAATTATGCAGGAAATATAAAATATATCACAGCATGCACAAAATATTCTAAACAAGGAGAGTCAATTTAATGTGTTAATTTCATACAATTTTTCAGTGTTCCAAATTAACGTCAACTCATGCCCCTTACTCATACACAACTACAGACAGACCTTGTCTATTCAGTGTCATTCTCACATGACAATAATGTGGCATCTTAGCAAAATATCGCTGTAAGTGATTGCCATTATTTTGATTAATTAATGAGCATATCATGTAATTATTTCAATAACAATTTTAACGGATTGACAGCCCTATTCTAAATATATTCCTGACTGGCGAGTCATTGGTAGACTGATATTCATGGTGGTTCAAAAACCCTGAAACACTCACTAGAATGTAGACGCTCTTGCCAGTCCCTGTGGGGCCGACAAAGACAGTGGGCTTCTGATGAGTGATGAGCAGCTTCATGAGAGCAGTGTAGCGTACAGTGTTCTCCGTAGGCACAATTATTTCGTTGAACTGCACATCTTTGGGGATGGGGGGCAAAGCCTTCAGCTCCTCAGTCCACAACTCCCATTTGCCTGGACCCTGTTAGAGTATCATTGTTCATGTATTTGTTAATGAATAAAAATTTCAATAAATCTTCTTGTTAGCTTTTTTTTAATGGGGTTTTGTTTTCCTGTCCTTTTGTGTGTCTTAAAACAACAGTGTATTTTAACACTGCATTGTTTTCAATTCCACCATCATGACACCCTTTGAAATTTCTTCATGGTGCAATCTTTGTAGAAGTCTTACATACAGTACACCACAAAAGAATTATGGGCTTGTTCATGGTTCTGTCTGTTCAGAAAAAAAGGCTTTTATCTACAGCAGAAAAATGTAAGCAATGGATAATCCATTTCTTCTCTAATAAATGACATTTTCAGCATTTAATGAGGCATGAAATTGGCAAATTAGTCCAGGTTATGCCTGAAGTTTTATTACACAGAGATAAAGCTTTTGATTTACAACAAATAATAAGACAGATTACCTCATTCAGGATGAGGAGGGTGTGCTTCCTGAGCAAAGAGTGAATTTGCTTATTAGGATTTCAGGATGAAAAATACAAATAATCAAATTCACATGCCTCAAGCTCCAGGAATTAAGTGGTTGATTTTACACTTTGTATATATTCTAAATATAGAGCTAGCCAAGATGGCATTTTAATACTAAACCAGACTGGATATTAGAATTGCACAATTGCTTTCTAGAAAGCCAAATTGGGAAAATATCTTTGAGAAGCTGCAGGAAAGTGGAGATAATTCTATTTAATACAGATACTATAGATACAATATTTAATAATAATTGCAAAAATATTAATTTTGGAATCTATTATTACATATATGTAGTTTATTGATTTCACTTTGCCCATATTTCATTATATAGAACATATATGTGAATCTGATCCTTTACTCAGATTCATCAAATGGGTATGTGACATAACACGTAAATGGGCTTTAGTTTAAAATGTATATGAATTAATAAGAGAAAGCGTATATCTTAGCTCCTGTAACTTGTTACTACCTTTTGACTATTTATATACAACAATTAAACATGCTTTATTCTAAATGGTCTTTAAATTTTTTTTAATTACTAATAATCCATGTATTGAAATAATATAAGGACTTAAAAGATGAATGTACAGTAATTATTAAAGTGTTAACAGAATGTTGTTTAGACGCAGGCATGAATAGATTTAGATGGAGTACAGTCTTTCACATCTTAGGACATCAACTTTCAAAAAGTATTTCATGTCAGCTACCTAATTACCCCCCAAAAAATTAGGACAGGAAAAAAACTTCCCAGAAGAGCCCAATCTGTTTCTCTCTACATATCCGCCCAAGTGTGTTGAAGAAACTTCCTGACCTCTTTGAGGAAGCGGTATTCATAGAGCGTGCCCTCAGTGGGTAAAGGCACCGTCAGCTGCTTGGCGGGAGGCTCCACGTGCTCCAGGATTCCATGGCGTGTGCGCGTCTCTTCACTAAGGCCACCTGCCAGCATCTCCCTCACCAAGCCATCAAACTTTACCCTTCCTGCTTCAGTGCAGCTGGCCCCGACTGACCACACAAGGCAAAAAACAAAAATGCCCTAAACAGAAAGGAAGAAAAACAATGTTTTCATGAAATAGGAGAGGTCAAAGCTAGTGGAAAGCTTTGTTTTGACTAAGAAATAGCTCAGTAAGATCTTAATGTTGACCTCTGATAAGCCCAGTTTTAGGTATCATATATTGGGTTTTTAATACATTTTCTAAATCATTACTTCCTCCATTGTTGTTTTTAATCACTACTACCCACTGCTGACCTTCCCAGAGCTACTAATCCAATCAATTATTCAAAAATATTCCTTTACAAACTCAATTGCACCTTTAGATCAATCTGCTGCAGCAATGACAATCTATACAAACACAGCCGCCATTGATTTGGGGCAAAATGCTTTGTGCTCTTTTGGCGTAAACAAACAAACAAAAAAAAAAAAAAAAGCTTTAAGAATGTGCAATACTCTGATGACCAACTAGGAGGAAGCAAATAAAGTCATTACTATCTGGGAGGAGAGAGACTTTCTAAGCATTGATCCTGTACCAGTTAATCAATGAGACTCTCCGTCTAGGTTGGCAGTTTTTGATCTACTGATATGATCTCCGTCTCAGAGGAGCAGGTGGAGAAAGATTATTACCTTTAGAGGAGAAATGCAGACAGTATTGACAGACTTCAGACAGCACAAAAAATGGCAAAAGTTGCCTTTGGCTTAAGAGATGACCTTTCAGGGCACTAAAGCTGAGATACTTGTAACAAACAATTAATATGAAAAATTTGCAGTGGACAACACAAACTGGAAAAAAAACAAAAAAACAACAACTTGCATGCTTGTGAGGACTAAGTAAAACTAAGCAAACTACATTTCAATTCATTAGCCATGAGATGAAATTGAAATGAAATATGAGGTCCATGAGATATGGACACTAAGTATATCCAGTATATGGCATTTCTCCTATGTATTTATAACCTTCTACACCCTCTCTTAATGCATATTAAAACTCCAGCACATACTAATTTATCACAATTAGATTTAGAAATTTTTGATGAAAATGTGAGTGGTGCTTATGCAAAACAAACCTTCATGAAGCAAGGTGTTGTGGGTGGTGGCTAGGACATTGCTACTATGTGTTTGCTAAGACATTTTGCTCGGTTGTTATTGAACTGCCTCAGAGCGGGCTCAGCAGAAGCGTGGATTGATTTCTGCTACATAGGGAAAGCTGCAAGCATTGAGTGTCCAACATTCCACAATTCATCTTTTTACTTTTTATCTCCTTACCTCAAGCCAGGAGCACACATCTTTCTCACTCATCCCCTTTATCTGGCTCTCCTCTCTGAACTCATCCATCATGCAGTCCATCAGATTCATCAGAGACTTCACCAGGCTCGTGTTGGACGTAGGAGATAATTCCTGAATGCCCACACAAAACACACTCCATTAGTCTGGACCAAGAACCCGTGGCTAGATGATTAGTGGTATACCATTATACTGGGCAAAACTATCTTAAAGGTGCGCAAGACATTCTGTGATTTTGGTTTGCAGTGTGAGATAATAAATAATAGCTGGCTAGACAAACAAATGACAAACAAGGTTGTGAAGAAATTGAAATAGAAAGTGCTAGTCTGTCTGACAAAAACTGTATTAATCAAAGTTCACTGTAAGCACTAAGAGACAAAACAGGACTGTCAGGAAAAGTAGCATTTAAAAAAAGAAAGCACGTAATTAGTGCTTTATCCCATTCTGAGCACAATGCATGCATGCAAGCACAAAAGAACCCCTAATTGCAGAAGCATGTGATTATTAAAATGCTGTATGTAATGTCTGTCGTTAATCGAGACCATGCAAGAATTTCCTATTCCTTCGAGAGTAATAATAATGTCATATAAAAACTAATGGATGTCTTTTCTGTAGTATCACTGCATTTTTATGAAAAGAGGTCACAAACTCTTCTTCCAGCTTTACCTAAATTTTAGTAAGACCAGGAAAAAGACAGGGAGGAAACAGGAAAAATCCAGGCAGTTTGAAGAAAAATTATTTTAGTTAATGGATCATCTACTACAGTCATCATCACAAAATAAACCTCAAGGCCTTCTCCATAATTAGCACCCAATGCAAAGTTGAAGGGTCTTGTATAATCCTAAAGGGGTTTATTTTGAGCTTAAGAGAACAGGGAACTGGCTGAAATAATTTGTCAATGCTTCACATGAGAAGAATAACAATTTATGAATGTGCAATTTAATATCAGTTTAATTAATGATGCCTTTTAATTCTGTGGCAAAGCACTCCTCATTATTTGCAGCATAGTTACAGCTGTACCTTAGTGCCTTTGCGGATGAGCTGAAGACATGCTGGAAGCATGCGGTCAAAGAGGCCAGTGATGAGGTCTTTGTGCATGGAGCTGAGAGTGGACGGCAAAGTGTTGAGCCAAGACAGCATCAGAGGCCGCCATCCCAACATGTGAGGCTCCATGTAGATCATACCACAGCGAGATACCTGCACAAAAAAGCAGTAATGTCCCAGCTTGATAAAAGAACAGATACACTTCTGTTTAAAAGTGTAAGATCAGCAAGATTTTTTATAAATGTTTTTGAAAGAAGTGTCTTATGATTACTAAGGCTACATTTATTTGATAAAAAATGTATGTAATTAATTTGCAATTACAAAAAAGTCTTTACAGTCACTTTTGATCAATTTAATGCATTCTGGCTGAATAAAAGTATTAATTTCTTAATCATACTGACCCCAAACTTTTGAACAGTAACATTTGACTAGACAATGTGACTTTTGTAAATATCAAGAAGCAAGCAAACAGCACTCATTACCACAGTAGTCCTTTCTAAAGGATGTGGACACACAACTCCAAAGGGTACAAAACTTTTTATATATTACTTAGCCATCTGGAATGGTGCATAGTTCAAACAAATTGCATTTTATTCATCTGCGCGGCAGCTGCGCTGGGTTACTCATAAAGATAAAGGTCCTCTGTGCTTAATGATTTGATGAATAGCACATCATCAAGGTTACGTGATGGAAACAGCTGTCGGAAAGCGGCTCCCATGAAAGGCCCATGTGAATGGTAGAGGTGTAAGTGAATTGCAAACTGGGCGCTTATGCACAGGTGTTAAGCCGGAGGAGACATCTGGGTCAAGCATGACCTCGAGAGCATGTTAGCTTGTTCAACTGAATTCTCATTGAACTTTGGTCTAGTTTGCAGCAGGCCAGATGAGTCAAGCATCGATATATAAAAAGGAGGAGAGCAAGACAGAAATTGCGAGAGACAGATATGGGCCAAAGGGAGATGGTTTATGCTATAGCCAGGCTTCTTTCGTTTTCTGTCAGACCGAGACAAGATATTCACACAAATTTGATCTCTGTCTCACTCTTTCCCTCTGGCTCTGTCTCTGGCGTCTACTTTGATCTGATCTGGTGACAGTCGCAAACAACACAAAAAAACACGCAGACATTCACACACACACATATACACTTTGATATTTTCACACTCTTTCCTTCTCCATAACATGCTTGTTTAATCTCTGCCATAATCGCCCATTCTTTTGCATCAGAGCATTCTGCCCACACTGGGCCAGAAAAAGCTGGGATCCACAACTATAAGAGCCTTTCCTCAGGCTGGGATGTGTGAGGCAGAAGCTCTGTCAGATACAAAGCCATCTTAGGAGAAGACGCTGAGATAAATAAGGGGAGGAAATCGCGTTGGTGTTTCTGAAAGAACGAAATCCAGTAGCGACATGCCATTATGCCATTCTTGAGCAGGCTGGGAGAGGGGGTGGGGGAGCGTGGTGTGGGTGGGTTATTGCCAGTGAATTGGTAAGTCCTCTTTTGACAGGTTTGCTGCATGACAACAACAATCTCATTTGATGGTCTACTTTTTTTTTTGCAACCCAAAACATCAAAGGCAGCCTCAGAGATGTCTCGTCTGATAAAGATATAACAAAATGTGTTGGAAAATGTGAGGATATATTTTCATCAAATTTCATCATTTTCATACTGTATTGTATTTAAAAGAAATAAATATGTGCACTGTAGGTTTGCCTTTGTAGGTGGAATATATTAAAGACACATATTATTGGAATATATTGCAAATTCCTGCTGAAGCGATCCCAAAGTTAGAAACAACCGGATGAAGTTTTTTTAATAAGATTCGTGATCCTTACAGTCTTTCGATCTTACTTGTATTGTAAGCCTGTCACAGTAACGTCATGTCATGTAATGGAGGCCTTGATAAGAGGTTTTTATAAAGGTTGAGGCTGCTATGAACTAAATTGGACACAAAAGTAAATTTGCAGCCCATGTGTGAGCCCCAGAGCAAAGCGATTTTTTTTAAATGTGAGAAATAAAAATGATCTCTTTAGTAGAATATTAAAATCACACTACACTTTTCTTCCTACTGACATCCATTCATAGGCATGCAAAGACGAGACACCGGAAACACAAGCTTACATGTCACGATATGTCACGGAGTGACCTCTTAGATAAATTAAAAGAACACAGATGTTTTAAGCTGCAGGTTTGCACCATTGCAGGATAGTACAGCAGACTGTATATTTTTAGATTTTGTATTTACTATTAATTGCCATATGTTCACTTCGTTTTTAAAAAAGATGCCCGCAGGTGTGACATATCATATCTCGACTGCTGCAATATCTGAAGAAATTTTGGATGCTCAGTGTGATCACAAATCTTGCTGAACCACATAGCTATCATTGAAATGGTCATCTCACCGTGGCTGGTGAAGCCACCTCCAGGTCCATGGGCTCAAAGATAAGGCTCATCTGTGGGGACATCTGGATGATCTCTCCACTCATGAGACAAAGCTTCTTGTTGTCGTCCAGTACAGTGTTCATGTTCTCAATCCACACTGCGTCCACAGGCCCATCAAAAATCAGCCACTTTCTGTCAGGACTCTGGTGGGGAGGCAGCAGACAGTCACTTGAACTTGAGACAGACTCAAACTGAACAAACTAACTTTAACTTTGCTGTGTGTGCTGTGTCTGTGTCTCAATAAAATAGGTATAATTGCACATCATTATTTTTTTTTACCACTTGGAAAATTAGAGCTCACTGGCATAACACTTTTTGCTGTAGAACAATGAAAGATGACAATTTTTCCTAGCATTTTCTAAAATCTGTTCTGACTTGGATGTCTGAAGTTAAAAATGAGGGTAACTAACATTTCCCCAATACAAGAAAAATAATTATACTAAAATTTCAACAATGTCACATTTGTTAAAGCTTAAAATGCTTGTATTGTTTTAACCTAGTTCTTTCTACCGATAGTTTTTTCCCGCTAAAACGACCTCAATTTTGTAACAAGCCTTCATAGCCTCCAGCAAAAACAGCAGCAATCAAATATGAAACTAAGTGTGAAGCAAACATTTGACACCTGTCTGCTCTTATTATGTTCCTTTTTATTTCTCAATTACAGCTATTAGAGGATCAAGGTTCGCTCCCCACTTCCCCACAATGCTCTACCATGTCTTCTGCCAACATCTGTTTTAACGTAAACATTTCTATTGTAAGCCGGTGAAACAAAGCTTCAAACTGTAATCCTTTGTAAATGAGGGTAGGATTGCACTCTGAACAACATCAAAGTCAGTGGGTAAAAGATGGCACAGATTTAGGCTTAGTGTTACCATGGTAAAGAAAATATAAGAGCTGCTGATTTCAAGCAAACAGCACTACTGTATGTGAATGCTCTTTGTTTTGAGATGGCTTTAGACTGAAGGCAGTGAATTTAATGTTCAATGCTATTTTTGGATCTAGTAGTGACTTAAACACATTTTTCTGTACACGGAGAGACATTATTACTTTTTACTTAATCTTACAAGATGTGCACTAAATGGGATGGAGCGAGGGATGGATGGATGAACAGATGAGCATAGAGAAGTAAATAATAGAACTGATGCATAGAAGGAGGGAGGGATGCATGGAGGGATAAATGTATGGATGGATTAAAGAACGGAGGGATTAAAGGAATGTAATTACGGATGTAAGGAGGGATGGATGAAAGGACAGAGGTAGAGATGAATAGATGGATGAAGGGAGAGATGAATCAATGGATGAATGGATAGAGGTATAGACAGATAGATGTATGCATGAATAAATGGACAAATAAGATGACTGTAATGGTAAATGTACCTGGGAAGTGGCGAATGCTCTATAGCTGACAGCCAAGATGCCATCTGACCACTCATGCGACACAGGATCAAACTGTCCATACAGCTGGCCCATAGTGATAGACTTTGGGTTGATAACAGTGATCTGAACCCTGTTCTCCTCCATCAGTCTCTGCATTCAAAAAAGGGTTACGTTTGACTGATACTATAACACAACACTTCCACAACTTTTTGCAGCACTGTTTTCAATTGCATCATATTAGCAGGTGTATGAATGTGCTTCACTGCAGTGATTTATAGCAGTACCATCACTAAATGTGTTGTCTGTTCTCTGAAAACACAAGAAATCACATTTCCTTTCTATGAAAACATTCTACTGACATTTTAAGTGTTCTATTATGCAAAAAGAGCAGTTTGTATTGTGGTATTGTGATACAAATTCACATCCAGTTGGAACTGCTTGAGGAATGTGGGAGTCTTTGAGACTTTGGGAGTTCACATCCTCTGGGTACAAGAAAAAAGTACTCGAAAACAGTCAATAAGTAGGATAAAAGAACAAAAGTTTGAATCTTATGTAACAGACATACAATGCTGAATGCAGAAAGTTCTACTCCCACTGTGACGGTTTGAGCAACACTAGTTTTTATACACAGTTGTCCATTTACAGCACCTTCTCACAGATGTCATGCAGGGCTGCGGCGAGCACGCGGTAGGCAGACGTCTTCCCACCGAAGGGTTCTCCCACCATCATGAAGCCGTGACGTACAATCATCATTTCATAGATCTGCAGGATCTTCTCAGCAAAGAAGTCAGTGACCTGCAGGTTCATCTTAGCGCTGTTTTCATTAATAGCCTCAAGCAACACTCTGTAGTCTGGTTTTGGAAGCTTGATTCCAGGGAATAGATCGGAAGTGATGCCCTGGACAGATTTACAATGACTGATAAGTTAGTGAATATTAATTGGAGAATTATACATACATTTTAATGACTGCATATGTAGAATATATTGATACAGATGTTATACCTCAAATAATGGAAGGTCATGAGCCAGAAATTTCGGGAGGTTGACATCAATAATAGATCTCAGCAACAGAATATCCTCATTCTCCTCTGGAAACTTCAGCTGTGGCATGTTAAACACAGGGAGAGAAAGAGGTTTGACACGCAATAAAAGATTTGCTTGTGCCGTCACTTTTCCAGGGTCTCTAGGGGGAGAGTGGCATTCAGCCACATTGTCTTTGTTCATTCTTTACCCTCACAGTCATTTGCAACTCAGACCTGAGGGGTTTAGAGCATGCCTTTGTCTCCAGAAGTAATTTCAAGATGGCAAAAGAGTGCAATCTCGGGTGTGATGGTGCAAAGATTGCTGTGAAAATGACACAGGCGTATTCATTTCTGAGAACAGCAGAGATGACACAAGCAGGCGCTATTCAAATGTGGCAAAAAGAGAAAAGCGAGTGGGAGCTGCCAAGGTCAGGTTCCTCCTCTGCCTATTTCAGCTCTGTGAGATTTGGTTTTGTGGCTTTAATATTTCAGGCTCCTTATTGTCACACTATAAACACACGAGGAAGAGTAACAGCCATGTACACATTCCAGTAAAATACAAGTTTTCATTCCTTTCTTGAGTGCTTGTCCTGTTTTAGTCACCATATTTAGTTATTTAGGCCAGTGACTAGATTCTACAAATAAACTCACTCCCTAAAAATTCATACAGTAACAGCATTTTAATTAAAGTTGTCATATCATGAAAAATCTGTTTTTTCTTGATATTTTGAATGTTAAACTCTTAAATCAACAGTACACTTCCTTCCCAGTGATAAAAGACAGTATGTATTATGGATGATACTTGGTATTTTAAAACTACCCAATAACAATGAGGAAACAAGGACAAACTAGTATAGATACTTTAAATCATAATTCACTGCAACTGCAGCTCTGGATATCTTCTGATGAATCCCAAATAAGAGTGTTGCAATATACCAGTATTGACAATGACCGTGATATTTAAAAAAAAAAAAAAAAAAGATAAACATATAATATTTATATATCATAATAATGTTATGTTAGTACACCAAATACAATATTATTGTAAATCCAGCATTAGCAATATAGCTGACACCTTAACATAGTAGGTGGCGGTAATGCACCTTAACACTGGTTGCCACCTGATAGAAAACAGAAAAAAGAAGACACAGTGTGTTGCTACTACTGCTGCACAAAATCACATCAGAGGAGATGACAGACGAAAACAAGAAACTCTACCCACACCCAAAAAAGTTAGCTCGGCAGTGTGTAAAAAAGATGGTTACAGACACCACAGTCTGCAAGAAGTGCCAGTCAACAGTACTTCTGGTATGTTTTTTTCACACTTTTTGTTACAAACACACTCTCCATCTCCCTATACTCCCTATTTATTTAATTTGATTAATTAATTTATTTATTTTTGGTGAATACACAAAATAAAGCATTATTTCACTAATTATTTTCAAAATTTCTATAGATATTGCAGTAGTATTGTTATTGCGAATTCTTTTGGTGATGAGACTAGTGTAGTGAAAATCTGATATTGTGACATCCTTAATCCCAATGCTAGAAACGTGGCTTAAGTTTCTACTTTCATGTACATTTAACCTGTCACAATACAATGAACGCTTTTCTTTGTGACTGTTATTGAAGGATGCTTCTATTAATAAATGAAAAGCGAGAATCAGTGTACCAAAGTGCTGTTTCTTGTCCACCCTAACTGGGCTTAAATTTTGATTCAAAAATCTAAAGGGTTCGAGGGAGGGTTAAAATGGTAGCCTGATCTCATTAGTGTTCATAGGATTTCATACATATGTTGATGTGTAAATTTTTGAGCATTTGGACATATGCTGTCAAGTACAATATGGCCATACAGATGCATCTAAAATCTAAAACTATGAATGCAGACGCAACTTTAGAAAGTCCTCAAAAATCCTTTAAATATTCATTATAATTTTATTATAAATTTATCATTTATAAATTGACATTTCTTTCAAAATTGTATTAATGCAGTGATGTGACTCGAAGAAAAAGTGTATTTACAGTTCCTTGTTTACTAACAATTGTTGGACATTAAAACATTAAACATTAAAATACTTCTCTAACTTTAGTTTGGACAGTAGCTGTTGGCATTTTTCTTATTTGCAGCCACAAGATGCCAAACTGCTGCCGTGGTTACTATGTCAACCACTGAGTTCGGGACAGCAGAAGTGACTCTTTCATTCTGCACAAACACAGATCAATAGAATTCACTTCTCCAAATAAATGCAGCTGCCACTCCTAAAACTTTGCAGGGAGTGAGTGGCCTGTGTGACTCTGACAGGAGACATGGCTTTTATTTAGATGGTGCAGTCTTATCATAGTAGTAGAGTAAATGGAAAAACAGCATTCATCTTGCTTGAGGCATATTGTGTGCACTGCAGTTGTTCCTTTGACCTGTCTTCTCTGATGGCCTATGGCTGTTCTCAGTGTCTGAGTGCCAGTGAATGACAGCTGTATGAGCATATTCCCGTGTGCATGCTAAATATGCTTTTAGGGAAAATCAGTACAACAGTAATAAATCAAAGATCAAAGAATGAGCTCAGGTAGGGCCACCTATGAACATGAAAATCACTGTGTTCTGGCCTTGCTTCAGGGGATCTGCTCATACTGAAATGAGCATACCCTATGGTGCTCTGTACTCAAGCATTGACTGCCTGTCTAGCAATCAAATGGAATTATAGTATAACACATGACAACTGCAGTTTGCATTGACATTTAATCTGAAAAGTGTGCTGTTTGAAATCATGCTTCTTCACATTCTGTTCTTTACACATTAGAAATGACGAGAGAGAGAGAGAGAGAGAGAGAGAGAGAGAGGTGTACTGATTGGAGCCCATAATTCTTTAGGGTCACACAGGTTTTAGCAAAGTTCTCAGTTTCAATAGTTTGTGTTTTTCACAGATCTGCAATTCTCCAGGCTGCTGAATTGAGTGTGAACACTATTTATATTCAATGTCAGATTCATTTGGCTTTGATCCACAGGCGAAAAGTGGCGAGAGGGAGAGAGGAGAAGGAGCGTGCAATGGGAATTGAGATGAAGTGGAAATGTTTCACTCCTCTGACCCTTGGTAACTCTGTGCTGATAACAGTGGCAGGCGAAGAGGAACTGAGCCAATTGCAGTTGGGAGTCATTCAGAATTGCTTTAACAAGTTTATGAAGCGCTCAGAAACAGTGGCTCAGCAGAAGCAGCAGGAACCAAAACATCTAGCTACTAAATGAAATGAGATGTTAAATCAAAACAACAAAGGCCTTCACATTCAAAGACAAAATGAAATCTGATTCTTCAAATAACATCATTATATATTCAGACCACGAATGTTGTAAAAAAAGGGCCATGATTTGAAATGCAATTGTAAACACCACAGAGTAGTTCTCTTGTGACTTTAATCAGATATGCTGAATTAATATATTTTATATTATGTAATAAATATTTTAGATGTAAGGCCAAACAAGTCCACAAACTATATGCATATATGTGTACTGTATGTCACTGCAAAGTTAAAGCATATTATGTTTAATTAAAATATTTAAATCAGCATAGTGATAAAAATGCAACAGGATTTTTTTTTGCAGACACAGGTCCTACCTTCAGGTTCCCTGCGGCAGTCAGAACAGATTTGACAGCCCTCATGCCGTAATCATAGTGGTGCTGGGACGAGAGCTGCTCAGAGCACAGTCTATACGTAGCTACAATCTTCACTGAGAGCGGTCGTGCTCTGACAAATCCACAGGAATACAGCACAATCTCAGCTATCAGAGCATAGTCTGGCACCATCATAGCTACAGTCCGGAAGAGAGCCTGCAGCAGACAATTACACAACATTCACAAACACAGAACAAGCAGTATATGCTCCAATAAAACAGGACAGAAACACAGTGAACAGTGACAGCAAGAAATAAAGAAACATTATAGAAATACTTTCAATGCACAATATGTACAGAATCATATTCATAATCAAAAATAACTCATATTCATAATGTAAAAATAATAATAATTAGATATTCTGTAACACTTTGCAGTACTCTCTAACTTCTCTACACTAACACCCTTGCTTATGTTAACATTAACATAATTTTTCGTATATTATTTTCAGTGAGGTTATATATATTTATTTTCCTCTGGAAATCTTTGCATGAACTAGGTTCTCTACATGCCTTCAGGTTGTCAGGTAGTTCAGAGCGTCCTGCATAGCCAGGGTTCATTGTGATAAAGACAGCACAGGTAGGGTTCAGTTTCAGCTCTGTCCCCTCAAACTGCAGCATCTCAGCATGGGCAGAAATACCTGAAGAGAAAATAATAATGTATGCATCCAAACCCATAAAAAGAAAGCTCATTAGATAGAATGATTGATAGATTTATGCAATTTAAGTATCCAAATGCTTCATTTGACTGGACTCATCAAGTTCAGATGTAGGCATCTATTAAGCATATAGGGGGTTTGGAGAAAATAAATCTGTAGCTCCATTGATTGAACCTTAAAATCCATTGACAACACAGTTGACATTTAACTCAAAATGTGCACACAAACACACACCTCTCTGGATGGTTAGAATTTGCTGAGCCACCACTGAAAGCACTTCCAGATCAATACGGTTGAACTCGTCAAAGCAGGCCCAGGCACCGGACGACAACAAGCCCTGGAAGAAACCAAGTATCTTTACCGTAACTTAAAGCAAATGTAGTCTGAACACTCCTGTGCTGCAAGATAACTGACAAAGGGTGAGCAGGATGACATTAAAACTCAAGCCCTTTGCAATTCTAAGCTCTCTGATTAAGATACAGCTGTGGCTCCCTGATAGTCCTGAGGCTGTACAGCAAAAGCATTGCAATCTTTGCTAGCATACCAAACTAAAAGGAAAACTAACATGCATGTTAAATATAGACATAGTATGCCCAAGAAGTCTAAGACCATTAGAGAAAATAATTATATTTTGCTTTTATCAAAATTTTTCTAATACAATCTTTTTAAATTAAAAGGTTAGTTCACTCAAAAATGACAATTCTGTCATTAATTACTCACCCTCATGTCGTTCCAAACCTGTAAGACTTTTCATCTTCAGAACACAAATTAAGATATTTTTTCAGAACGGTCCAGAAAGGTAGTAAGGACACCGATAAAATAGTCCATGTGACATCACTGGTTCAACAGTAATTTTATGAAGGTACAAGAATACTTTTTGTGCGCAAAGAAAACAAAACCAACAACTTTAGTCAACAATTCTTCTCCTTTGTTTCGCTGTCCGCTGCCATTCATGAGAGTACCATGAATGGCAGCGGATGGCAGAATGTGCATTCCTCTGCTCGTAAACAAGGCGCAGCATGTTCTAGGCGCATGTGTCATGCTACTCTCATTTATGGTGGCACATGGTGACGCAGATGAGAAGAATTGTTGAATAAATTTGTAATTTTTTTTATTATTATTTGCACACAAAAAGTATTCTAGTAGCTTTGTAAAATTAAGATTGAACCACTGATGTCACACGTACTATTTTAACAATGTCCTTACTTGAAATGCCGGAGTTTTGTTCACTGTGCGTGCTCGTTGACTGATTTCTTCTCTCTGGCGAATTCGCTCATCATAAACAACAAAGTGCAGATGTGGGTACGAATGTAAGTTAGATATTCATTTCACAGTGTGAACAGCTTCAATGATTTTAATGGTAATTTTTGAAAGGGCTTGAACTCTGGCTCTTTGATAATGTAAATATCCTTTGCTCTCTTTCTATGAAAGTGTTACAATTAGTAACTTGCAATGTTTTTATTAAATTCACATTAAATACAAAGTCAGTCGTATTAAACATATTTTATGGCATGACATCCATATCTGGTACTTATAAAAAAGGTGGGTTTTCTCTGTGTAGTTAATAAAAACTATTAGGCCACTTTGCCCATAGCCCATTATAGATCAACTAACATGATCTATAAAGGTGCAAAAGGCATTTACTTATACATATTTAAAAATCGAGATATTTCATGATATAGTTAACACGTTTGGAAATATTTAAAAGAAAAAGGAGAAAATAAACAGAATATAAAATTATATAAGTTATGCAGTGCTATCGTGGCTGCTATGTGTCCCATGACAAGCTTGACGAGGCTTCCCCCAACTTCACTCGTGACCCTTCAAAAATAATGAGTGCATGGTCTTACGGGTTTGAAACAACATGAGTAATTAATGGCAGTAATTAAATCCCTTTAACATTAATTTTAAAATGGCTTAGTATTTGTATATGCTCCTCTTCTGGTTTAATGACAACAGAACTCAAACTTTAGAGGAGCATCTTGAGTTTCAATGGAAGCAGTTTATTTATTTATTTATACATGGTCATTCTTATAATGAACTAGAAAATATTTTTTTATTCATTAAATGTTCTTTTTATAAAAGTTTTTAAATACAACTTTTTATTTCCCCCAGAGTAATGTCTAACGGAACTTTGTATTTAGAAAAGCTCAATTTAATTAGAAATATTTTTGTGGAGTCAGTAATCTGGAAGACAACACAAGACAAGAGGAAACAAGACAAATCTCATTATGTACTATTATTTCGAACAGTTCATAACCCCTTTCTACAAGCAAACATTTTTTTCTTCAACAATTCTGGCATTCTGAATACGTGTTACTATAGTAACCAGTGATGTCCATGTCAGTCAGTGCTGTGCTGTTCTGTTTGAGAGGTTTTTTTCTAAAGACACATGATGCTTGACCTCATGTGTGTTATTAATTATCATTTCATATTAGCATTTTCCACTAACCTGATGCCAAATACTGTTATATTATTATATGTTCTTTTTTTTTTAAATATAAAACTTTTTGCTGTGAGCTGAATAATTCTGATTTTACATATAACTTGGCTAACTATTCATGACATGCATCATAATTATAGACTTTGTAACACTAACCTTAAAGAATTTGCCCAGTGCAATGTAGTCCAGGCCATCAGAGCAGTTGAAGACTACACACTGCTTAGCTATGGCTTTAGCCAGATCTTTGGTGGTTTCGGTCTTGCCGGTACCTGCAGGACCCTCTGGGGCTCCACCAAGATGTAAGTGTAAAGCTCCAAATAGAGTTCTGGTAAAGAAGACATTTTGAAAAGGTGAAGCCAGGGTTTATATCAGGGGTGCCCACACTTTTTTGTGTGGGGATCTACTTTTCAAATGAGAAACTCACCGAGATATAATAATATACATATAAAATAAATAGGCCTAAATAAAAAAGCTTGTTGGGATGTATCTTTATATTGAATTAATTTAATTTCTAATTAAAAAAAATATATAGTAATAATTAAATAATGTTCAATTCTCAGTACCCCCATAGGATAAATGCAGGCACAATCCTATGGGGGTACTGAGAATTGAACATTATTTAATTATTATTATATATTTTTTTTTAATTAAAAATTAAGTGGTTCTCAACCTTTTTTACTCCAAGACCCCCTCCTCTCCAAATCAATATTGAAAGCCCAAACTTTTCTATTCACTAAAACCTTTGTATTTTCATGTGATTTTTTTAAACAAAGCAAATTCAAGATAGATTTAAACATCCCATGTTCTTTTTTGCAAACATACCTCGCAAATATGTCACTGCAGTCTGCAGATATTCTATACAACCTAAAAGTATGTAAAAGTATGTATATTCTGAACTCAGCGATCTAAAGGCAGCTCGACGCCACAGTGAATAGTTCCTCTGTCAGAACAAGCTGTTTGGAGCTTCTGATGCCCGTATGTACATGAACACCACTGATCCTCACAAACTTCTCCAAAACACACGAGCATCCAAAACACTCGCTGTATTCAACTCCGTGAATATACTGAGCTGTGTTCAAGCATGAATATGATGTTATAGTGATCAGTGCACCGACAGCGCACATACAGTACATGGTTCGTTTGCGCATCAAATAACGGACATAACGCACGCCTAATTGATGATCCTGTATGTCACTGTAATCATCTTTACCTTGATTAAATCCATTAAAAATGTTGGCTACTAGTGTGACACTGGCTTCTTTTATCCAGCCTAGAGCTGTAGTTTGCGTATCATATGCTCATGCAGCGGTTTTGAGCCGTCGTTCAGTCTGTAGCCTATTTCACACAGCACGACGAGAAACGGTTTGCTGCTCCGAAACACAGAATACATAAAGAGGTGGTGCTGTTATTTATTTATATATATTTTTACATTAACATATTAGTCATAACATTATTATATATGTTATATTTTAGTTTTAAGTTATCTCGCACCCCCCGTTTGAGAAACACTGACCTAAAGCGCGATCTACCGGCATTGCCATCGCGATCGACCTATTGGACACCCCTGGTTTATATTCACCAAAAAAATAAAATAAAATAAAAACATTTACTGAATTTAATAATTGATCATTCAGATTGTTTCATTTTGAGAGATGAAAATAACAAATTACTATTCAAAAGTTTGGGGTTTGTAAGATTTGTAAATGTTTTTCAAATAAGTCTCTTATGCTCTTTTTCAGCAGCGCTAAATTTATTTGATCAATTATCCAGTAAAACAGTAATATTGTGAAGAATTATTACAATAAAAAATACTTTAAAATGTAATTTATTCCTGTGATGGCAAAGCAAAATTTTTTAGTAGCTATTAGTCCAGTCGTCAGTGTCACATGATTTGCTGTTCAAGGAATATTTCTAATATTATGTTTAATAGAGCCACGCTGAAAATTATTGCCTTTGGTCTTTATGCATAAAGTGAAGAATTCTCACCTATAGCAGCGATCAGTGAGAGGGGTGATGACCAGTCGTGGTGTGTTTCCAAGATACTCATAGCCGTATGCCAAGCCTGCATTGATCATCTTTGTCTGAAGCTGGTTTTCCTTCATAGACAGGGTCAAATCAAAGAGGGGAAAAAAAGGAATCAAAGCAGATTATCTGAGTGTCCAAAACAAGAGCAAGACACAAATCATTTTCAAACATGCTTACAGATATTCAAATTGACTTACAATCCAATAGTAGCGTAGTTGGCTGAGCCACTCAAAGTTGTTCTCATCATCCACACCCTTCTGTACCAGAGAAGCCAACACGTCCCGGGCGTGAACGTCAAGCACCACCAGCGCTCCAAGTGTTACTCGGTTCTGTTTGGACAGCTTGCCACGCACCAGAGTCACAATGTCATCTATCTGAGTATTGTTCTGCTCGAGATAGGCCTGAAGAGCCTGAATCAGAACACAGAAAAAAAATGATGTACAGTAAGACAGCCATTATTGCAAAATAAACGCAACTCGAAATGAGGCAGATAATGACTACACATTATCCTGGCTACACATTATATATGGCTAATTGGCAAATAACTAAATAGATAGTTCTATTTCAATTTATTCTATTATATGAAAAGAAAAGAAGACATGAAAATATCATATCAGCTATGTGGACAACAGTCTAGTTTAGCAGGTTACTATGCACAAATATATAGCAGAATGCCATGAATCACCAATAAGAATGAGGTATTCCACAGAGCTGTGCAATAAAAGATTATATTGCTAGTATAATATACCTTTGGTCCCTTTGCAATGGCTTCATGAATGTCCTTTGTCCAGTAAACCTGTGACACACAGAGCACTGTCTGACCTGGCCAGGCCCTGACCCAGTTGATCCTTAGGTCTTTGGGATATGCTTCAAGCGCCTCTCCAATCACCTGACAGCCAGGAGTCAAGAGAGCTGTTAGCATTTTACATTTCTAAGAATGGCAGAGACATGAATATGAAGACTGACATGAAATTCATCCACTCTAACTTCTTCAGATTTTATTTAGTTATAGCTTGTAACCATGATCTTAAATTGAAATTTCCATAATGTTTAAGGTAAATAAAGTTGAGATTTTAATGTTTTTATTTTGACATCCAATTACAGTTTTTTTTTTCAGCTGCTTACACACATTTTCAAAACTTTACACACAAATCCAAGAATTGCAAACACAAAATGCAAAATACCTCACATCTCTTGCAAAATGAAGCACTGCATTCAAAATATGACAAACACATCTCAAAAGTAAACATTTGCAAACACCTTTGCCATTATACAGTTTTTCTCGATTGCTTAAACACATTTCTTGAAATTATGCCTCTTCTTGGCGAAACTCTAAACACAAATCCACAACTTCTAACTCAATTCTACAAACTTCCTATATTCAGGTCAAAATGAAGCTCTCCACTCAAAACAACTCAATCTTGCTGAAAAACCAAACTTTGTTCTCAGATATGACACACAAACCCTCAAAAACACACACACTACAACACAGTCTTACACACTGATGAGATCAATTCAAAACAATACTACAGTAATAAGTGTTGTTTTATTCCTAAATTTATTGTACTGTAGAGCACAGTACAATACAGCAAATAACAACAAAAATAATTATTCTGCCCCAGCATCCCATCTTTGGTCTGGGACAGGCCAAAGAACCTTCATCAATCTGGCCAGGCAGCGGGGGTAAAATCCTCTTGCATGCCTGAACCAAACCTGATACGCATCAACTAAAATATCTGAGACTGCTTGTCTTCTTGCCCTTGCCCTTCCTCTTTCTCTTCCATGTTGTCATCATCCTCCTCCTTCTCTCCTCCTCTTCCTCTTTCTCCTTCTCCTCTTCCTCTCTGTACTCCTCCTCCACCTCCTACTCTTCCTCTTCCTTCATTTCTTTCTCTACACCCTGCTCTTCTCCTACTCCTCTGTGGTGTCCTTGACCTCTTCCTTCACGTCTCTCTGGATCCATTGTTTCAAACCTGAATACAGTTTTTCTCAGTCGCTTTTGTGCATTTCTCGAATCATCCTTACTGTAATATTTGCAAAGTATGTGCATTTCTCAAAGCAATTCGTACAAACAGCACCACACAATAGATTTCCTGCAAAAGTCTGTAACTTACTCAAAATCTTTAGTTCATCTCTCAAAAGTAAGTATTTATGTCAATGATCATATCAGTGCCATCAGAATGAAAAGTCCTTGTGTCATTGTTCACAAACAAAATCCTTAATCATGCTGTCAATATAACAGTGCACTCTGTTAGTATTACAGTTTTTTTCAATTGTTTACACGCAATTTTAAAAACCGGGTTCTTTTTTTCCAAATATAAGCACAATTATCCAAACACCACACTCAATTTGCATAATTCCAAGATTGTTTGCAAAATGACACACTTCAGTCAAAACATACACACTTCAGTCAAAACATATACACATATTTGTGAAAATGCTATTAGTTTTTATTTAACCAACACAGTCCTCAATGATCAGACACTATTGCGGCCAGTTTCACACTGCTGTGATAAATAAAAAACACATTTGTAAAAAAACGAATTTTAGGAAATAGCATGTGCTAGATTTTTGGCCAGACATTGTTATGTAAGGGATCATTTAGATGGGAAAAATATTGTGACAAACCCACAACATTCTTCATGATTAGTTTGAGATATAGGGAGAATGTACACAAATAGGCCTATAAAACTTACAAAGCACTGCACAACACTGATGCTGCTGACTGAATATTTCAAGTATTTATTTCAATACTTACAATATTTCTTACCATAATCAGTTACAGTAATCAACCAACAATGAAATCAATGAAACATAAAATCTGTAGACAAATAAAAATTACTGCATGAATTACAGTACATACACTTTGACTCTGAAGAAAAGTAAAGTAAACAGAAATTACAGAAAACTACTGTAAAAGCAACAAGAATACTGTAACTATTCATCTCTCCGTCTGGCTGGATCAGGCCATAAGATTTCATCCACATCACAGGCTATGTCTTCATTGGCAAGGCACCGTTGGAAGAATCGCCTTGTGTGACGAATCCACCCCTGCACAGAAGCTGCTTCAATAAGATCACAGGCCTGCTCCATGGCCTGAATGAGGGGCAAACGGTCATAGGGCCACAGGTCGTATACCTTCCACCGCCACGCTGAAAAAAACTCTTCTATAGGATTCAGGAAGGGGGAGTATGGGGGAAGGTATAAGACTTCAAAATCAGGGTGATCATGGAACCAATTCTGGACCAGAGCAGCCCGATGGAATGAGACATTGTCCCAAACGACAATGTACCGCATATGGTCCACTTGGTGTAATGCTGTGACAATCTCATGCAATCGGTCAAGAAATGCAAGAATTAGATTTGCATTATAGGGTCCCAGATTTTCATGGTGGTGGAGGACCCCATTTTGTGTGATAGCAGCGCAAATGGTGATGTTACCCCCTCGCTGCCCTGGCACATTGGTGATTGCCCTGTGTCCAATTACATTTCTCCCTCTTCTTCTACCAAGGCCTCTTCCTCTATCTCCTTCTCCTCTTCCTCTACCTCCTTCTTCTCCTCTTCCTCTACCCACTTCTTCTCCTCTTCCTCTACCGCCTTCATCTCCTCTTTGAGCTCCCCCTCTCATTCTCACTCTTCTTCTTCTTCTAACTCCTTCCATTTTTGTTGAAGACAGGTGAACTCACCTGCTGCCTTTTATAGCACAACTGAGTGCTGCGTTTTCAAATTAGCACATGTGTGCTTCCACACCTGGTGGTTGTGATTATCCAATTCGTTCATTTGTGTGGTCATTGGCAATCCAGTGCTTTGTAATGACAAGGAAGTAACCTCACAATCCTTATCTGTGTCTAAGGTGTGAAAATGTGTGTAGAGTTTTACAAATCACTGTGTGTAATGTTTTGCAAAAAGGGTGAAGCAGACATTGTGTGTAATGTTGTGCAAATCTGTGGAGGTAGAATGTGGGTAGAATTTTGCAAATTGCGTGGAAATTTTTATTTTAGTGTGTAAACAATCGTAAAAAACTGTAACTAATGTAAACTATGGCAACAGTTTGGATGATATTACTGTATTGAAATGCAGAAGGCTGCACTTCTTATGTATGCCATATATCCATTTCAAAAGTATAAATTTACACATTACTGTATGTGGGATGTTGATTGAAAAAGAATGGATATGATTCACAATTACACTTTTACAGTTTTTCTCAGTAGCTTTGGTGCATTTCTCAGATCAGAAATGAAATTTTCAAAACAACTTGTTCAACCTCCACATCATCTAGGCACTTGTGCACATCATAAAAGCAGTTTCTCATTCTTTTGAACAAGTTGCGATTGCTTTGGTACATTCATGCAACTGATTATGTACATTTGTCTGCGCTTTCCTACATTATCAGTTGTTAATATTATGTTGCTCAAAATGTATTATATAGTTCTCCGTGCAATAGTCTTACCTCTCAAAACATCAAGTCATTAGTTCATCATATAAGTCATTATGAAAATGCAAAATGGTTGATCTAGTTGTCATAGAAATGTGTAGAAAATATGCTTGACAGTTTATTAGAGTTTTTGTAAATTTGTGAATCTTGACTTTCACTAATGAAGAGAATATACCAATTCAGATCAACCAATTATAAACCACTTCTCTGAAATAGCTCAAAGGTGCATATGAACCTTCAATTGGAAAGCATTTATAGACAGAGGACAACACAAGAGTTACAAATTCTGACAATGGATGAACATCAACGATCAGGGTCAATAGCCGAGAGGAAGAGGAGTAAAGATGCATGGTGGAAGGGTACAGAGGCAAAACAGAGGAGGAGGCAGAAGAGGCCAAGGATAGAGGTGCATATCAATCATAGCCTTACAGCTAAATATTGGGAGATCGACCATATCCTCAATAATTCAAACATTTCGAAACAGTCTCTTTGAATCAATATCCCACATACAGTAATGTGTAAATTTGTACTTTTGAAATGGATATATGGCATACATAAGAAGTGCAGCCTTCTGCATTTCAGTACAGTAATATCATCCAAACTGTTGCCATAGTTTAATTTACATCAGGTAATACTAACAGAGTGCACTGTTATATTGACAGCATGACTAAGGATTTTGACTATCTTGTTTGTGAACAATGACACAAGGACTTTTCATTCTGATGGCACTGATATGATCATTGACATAAATACTTACTTTTGAGAGATGAACTAAAGATTCTGAGTAAGTTACAGGCTTTTGCAGGAAATCCATTGTGTGGTGCTGTTTGTACGAATTATTTTGAGAAATGCACATACTTCTTTGCAAATGTTAAGGACGATTCGAGAAATGCACCAAAGCGACTGAGAAAAACTGTACTAGTGGTTTGACCAAAATAAATAAATAAAAAACATTACAATGTCATTGTGAAATTGAAACGAAAAAGAAATGTGGGTACAAAGGTGAAAATAAAAATTAGAAAGTCCACTGTCAGAATTTGTAACTCTTGTGTTGTCCTCTGTCTATATATGCTTTTCAATTGACCATTCGCAAAACCCACCCACCCTTAGTCACTGTTGCCATGACAGACCGACAAACAATGCCGCTCTCACACTACACTCATGTTCTCACGCAGTGAAAAATACATCACAGAGCAAAGAGGAAACTGACAACATGCCGACAGAGAAGACAGAGCAGGTTAATTCTGATATGAAACAAGGTCTGAGGACCCTCAGCTTTTAAATTGTCATTTTTAAAGAAATTCAAACAATAAATACCGTTTTGTGGCTCTTCAATGTGTCGTGACAGATCACTGTATTGCCTTAGTTCAAACATGTGAACCAATCGTCTTTTCATATTTACTTAAAGCATGAAATGAACATGAATAAACATCAGAAAGTGTTTTATTTCAACCACGGAACACACCATTGTTCAAGTGTAAGTCCACCGAAGTTAATCTACTCTCCTGTCTAAGTTTCAATTCAGTCTATCTTCTTTACCCCGTTTTAACATGTATTTCTATGGAGACAGGCCGCAGCTGTCGGGCAAGATAGCGGATAGCAGCGGCGGCACATAATATCCACGTTCTGATTGGTCAGATTGCCTGTCAATCAAGCTCTTTGCGAATGGTCAATTGAAGATTCATGAGATGTACCTTTGAGCTATTTCAGATAACTGGTTTGTCATTGGTTGATTTATATTCTCTTCATTAGTGAAAGTCAAGATTCACTTGAACAATTCATGGCAAATTTATAAAAAGTCTAATAGAAATGTAGGGATGTGTGTGTAGAGTTTTGCAGTAACATTTCACCAAATCTGACTCATGTGTCAAAGCAGGGGAATAGTGTTTATAGTTTAGGGAAATGGGTGTGCTTTTGTAAAAATGGCGTTATGGTTTTGAAATTTTAGCTCAAAAGCCTGGTTATAGTGTTTTAGCAATCGAGAAAAACTGTAATTCCTGTTAGATTTTTGTGTGTTACATAGAGAATTGTGTGTTGTGTTTTGCAAACAGTGTTTTCTGAAATTGAGTCAAAGGCCGAGAATTAAGAGTATGATTTTGCAGATTTGGTGTGTGGTTCTGGTGTTTGAGTGTCAGGTTTCAGAAATTGTGTGACAAGTAAAGATTTTGTGTGTAAGCAGTTGAAAAAAAACTGTTGTAATTCTGTGGTGTGGAGAGGAAATTTAAGTGTCTGAAAAGAAGGCTGTAAACACATAACATTTTCTTTCACTTTGATGTTATAAAGCTTTTGCGTTCATAAGTAGAAAAAAACAATTAGATATATAGCCCTAATGCTTCAAAGTGCTTCCAAAAATCCAAAGTGGGTGAATGTTTTTAGAGGCACCGTATATCACTGTATTATTAACTCTCTCAAAAACTGTCATTGTACAGCCACAACAAGCAATTACCCGTGCAAAGGATTTGTCAACAGAACCAATTAATGTACAAACTAGACTAAACTAAATCGAATCCAAATAATTTAAATTGTTTCCATTTCTGCTATTCAGAAATCCACTGACTCAGAGAAAGTTCATATACTTCTGTACCTTGTGTATGGAGTGGAGCATGCCAATCTCCAGCTCCAGGAGCCATTTCTCCACCTGCCCACGAGCTTTAGATGTAGAGATGATATCCAGCAGCTCCACCACCTCTCCTTCACTGCTCCTCATATGAGTGATGTCCAAAACGTCAGTGAACACGACGTTAGCAATACCCTCAAAACACTTCTTCAGGTGGGGCTGCACCCTGGAACATAAAGCCGACGGTGAACTGTTGCCCGTTTCCAACACAAGTTTGATATTTGATTTGAGGTGACATGCTTCAGGAACACATAGATGTTCAGAAATCTCAGGTTCAGAGAAAAAGCAATACTCAAATGTGTAACACTGTCAGACGAAAGCATGGACGAATTTTCCCTGAATCACGTCGAGTCAGTGACTCTATTAACTTCATTCATTATCACTTCCACCCTCTGGTACTTTGTGAAACACACTTCAGCAAAACAGCTGCTGCAATTCGGATTTTTTTATTTCTATAAAGCTAGAATTTCCTTTCAAATATAATAGAAATGTGGGAGACACAAAAGACTGAAAGAGTGAGAATGACACAGCGAGGGTGAGATAAAGAGAAAGCAAGAGAGAGGTGATCAGAACTGGTAATAGAGCAGAAAAGCAAGGCCAGCCAAGACCAAAATTCCTAATTTGTGAAACCAAAAGCCCTATAGTTGTACAATTTGAACTTGCATTTGAGGCATCATCATTCACCATTAAACAAATACCTGGGGTGAAATATAACAAGATTTGCTTATACGTTAAGGGCCTGCACAGGGGAGCCACAGCAGAGAAACTAGGCCAGAGTGTCACAGGAAGAAGAAAAAGCACTATAATTAAATTCCCTCAGTAAATACTGGGTTTTAAGGGGTTCAAATTGGGTTTTCCGAGGCCGAGGTGAAGCTAAATTGCTTTTCATTTGTCCTTCCCTGTTCCTTTTGAGGCCTCACATACTAAATGTTTATGTAGGCAGCAGTGGTTAGGTAGGCGGCGTAACATCAGTTGGATTTGCCCTGGGAGACCTGCCCAAGTAGGCTATGTGAAAACATAAGATATATTCATAAATATCACAGGCTTGAGATTAAAGCTCTGCAGAGTGAATGCTGTGTGTCTTATTTCATGTTACAGTAAATTACATCTAGCCTACATTCTACATCAAGGTGAAAATTCTTGCATATACTAAACCCTCAGAAATCTTGGGTCTTTGTAGCAATTTGAAACTACTAATATCCAATAAATACTACTAGTCATCTGTTTCAAAGCTATATAATAAAAATACCATGTGAGTAGCGATACAGTTTCACTCACTGTTATTCTTATGAAAAAGGAAGCATAGCAGCACCGCACATCAAAAATTGACCCAAACTTGCATCATCTTAAGGTTTTTTGAATAATTGATATAACATAGAGTGATCTACCATAGTTCTTTCCGACATTCAGTCACACAGCCTGGCCTTATTATAAAGCAATCTATCAACAAAGCGAATCCCAAACAGCAAGAATATTGAAAACAGAAGACTTCAAAATCAGATCCTCTTAACCGCTGACAAACAATATTCCTCAAGCCTATAAATCATGTTGCTTCCAGAAATGTCTCCTTTAAGCCTCTTTTGCTTTGAGGATATGGAGAAAGTGTGAGATTACTGTAACTCACACCACACTAAAAGTGTAAACCCACAGAAATCCTGACACTTCCTATAGCTTCAGCAACATTTTTTGATGGTCAGTGCCTATACTTACATTCAGAACGCATGATCGCTGATGACAGTTACAATGCCAATATATTGTATACACAACCATTCAAAAGTTTGGGTCAGTAAGATTTATTTATTTATTTTTTGTTTTAGAAAAAAAAAAATTATTTCATTTTAGATAAATGAATCTTTTAAATACACACACAGCTTAAAGTAATCCTTAAAAAATAACAGATCACAGCTTCCAATGTTATTGTTATTTACTCAAAATTCACAAAAAAATCGATTACCCACTGATACAGCTATTAGCAAAATTTAGAAATATATGACCAAATATCAGCCAATCTATCAGACTGTCATTACTGAGTATTTTTAAATGCTCCCCTGTACCTGGTTGGATCCTTAGTCTCTGAGAGGATCTCCAGCAGCTCGTCATTGGACAGGAAGAAGAAGCGGGGGAAATAGAGTCTCTTCTTCTCCAGGTATTCATTCAGACCCTTGAGAATGAGTTCCAGCAACTCGTTACTGCTTTTCATCTTTTCTAGCATCTTTTCAATGGCCACCACCACCAGGACATGCTTGTCCTAAGAGAGAAACACGTAATATTTAGCTATGTTATAAAATTCAAATGAATGATATGGGGTAGCTAGACTTACAGTCTTCAGAAAATATGATTGCGGCTTACAAAACATGTTACTGTGATGCTTGGTTTGTTGTAGGCAATCCGCAAGGCATTGGCATGCAGTTTTTAGGTGCTCTCATAGGTTGCAAGAGTGTGCTTGCCAAGCCAAAAGATACCACCAACAAGTCACTACAATATTCTGGTTCTTAGATATGGCTTGGGTTCTTCCTTCAATGTACAGTAAGTCTATGTGATTCAACAATTTTCAACACCTCTTCTCAACAAGCCCCACAGTAATTACTATGCCAATGCAAATTACACCCTGAAGTTTAATACTTAAGGGTTCATTCAAATCCCTTCCCCCATGTATGAGAAATATCTTTCATATCAAGCACCACTAATAAGTTAGTAGATCAGTAAAGTGCATATTTGACCGTAACGGGGCATATTAGACTGATCTCTAAAGGAAGACTCTGGACCGTGTGTGATGTTTTCAAGTTCAGCTGCAGTTGAGAAACTCAACAAGCCTGAAAATCATGGGTAATGAAATACCATCAGACTGCTTTTAATTCTCTGCCCTCAAAGTTCAGACAAATCCAGTGATGAAAAGATGATATTCATAGCCAAATTTCCCTGCTTTCACAAAAGAGTTCATTTATGAAAGGTGTCTCCCACCAGGAAAACTCATCCTATCTTTCGCTGTCTGATTTTCAAACGTTCCTCCAAAGGTTGTATGAAGGCCACGTCCTTCATTAGAGAGAGAGGAAACAATTGGATACCCCACCCCTCCCTTTCCACCCCTCACAGATGCTCCTCACCTGTAAAGAGATAATAATTGCTTTTTCCCCTTTTCGGATTGCTATTGATTTTCTATTACCTACGGTGACTAGACTTCACGTTCACAGAGAGATTGAAGTTTAACGATCATTTTTGGATGACAAAAAGACCTGATTTCTTGACAGGGACTGAGAGGAAGTAATGAGGGGTTGTTAATAACCAAAGCCTACACAAAATAACCCTTTTAAAACATGAAAAGACACCATTGGATGACTCTAATGAAAGAGAGAGGGGATGTTTTATGGCAATTACTCTTTTAATTATTCTCCCTCTCCGTCACGCTGAATTACATTAGAGTGAGAGGGTGAGTGCTGCCGGAATGCGTCTGAATGAAGGAATGCTGAAAATCATCCGCTTCCTTTCACAGGGTGCAGAAACATGCAGGTGGGCTGCTCAACAGAGCCAGATATTCCGTTACTAGATTGCGTTTTCTTCACGAATGCATTCCCTTTCATTTACAGTAGCATCATGCCTCGGGATCCAGAACAGCTTCATATGTCCCTTCTTGTGTCTTCAGCAAAATAAAAACTGGGCTCAGATCTGCATGTACCATACCGATGTTTCCCCCAAACACCCCACTGATATCATAAGCATGCCTTTCTTTATGTACTGCTGTTTCCTGTAAAGCAGCAAGATGGCAAAAGCACCTGCCCTCCAACTGAAATAATACGTGTTTGCTTTTCCAAGAAGAGCCATTTACGGTTCGTAATGTAGAAATAGTGGAGTGGTGTAGGAATTATTCAAAAAGAAAACATCCTTAAAGAAAGCCAGAATTCTGAATTCAATTACAGAATGTTTATCTCCGTTTCTGTCAAAAGGGGAAAGTTAGAAACACATTAGAAAAGAGTAAATAAAATCTGGAGGCAATGAGCAGCTCTGTGGGTACAGTAGATGAAGAGAGACACCTAGTGGACAATCTGATATGACAGTCTGTAGTATTATCTGATTACAGCTTGATTAAACTCAAAGCTCTTTTTCAACAACATGCTTATCGACATAATCGCTTTAGATATATGTAGAACAGAATATATGACTATAGCGAGTTTCCATTTCAGAGAGTGTTTGTCAACTGTCAGAAAATTGTCTCTGAAGAGTATGTGATGAATTAGGATAGTGCCTTTTAACTCGCATAAAAGTGCTGAGGTTTTTTTTTAAACTATGGACACTCATTTTTTCAAACCGCCTCGTGATGCTCAATGACCTTGTTTTCCGCACACTCCTAGATTTGAGTCCCTCCAGACAAAATCCATAATTCCTATTTGATGGTACAGCCAGGCGACTTTTTTTTTCGTTTAGAGGAGAGACAACAGATATTGATGTCTCTCAGAGCACTGAGACTGGGCTTGCCAATTACTTGCTGAAGAGTCTCTAGATGAGTGACTGTGTTTGGGTGCGTGTCTGATAGCCGTCTCATTTGTCATGAACACACTATAGTTTGATATGTCAAGAACTTTTTCTTTTCAAAGAGTTATCCTCAGTTCTAGATATAAACAAACCCAAGTTTGTTTTTATATTTTTCAGCATATGTAGGGCTTTCTGACTCACCAGGCTGACTTGTTTCATAGTGTCCCTCCAGGTTTTATCCACAGCAGTAAAGCGACGTCCCTCTTCGGGCATCTGGGCCATGATGTCTGGGGAACTGAAGATGGGCTCAAGATAGAGCCAGGTGCCCTGAACCTTTAACCACTCATCCATAATTTCCTGCAGCAGAAGCAGCTTGCCCTCCCAGTCCCTGAGATACATGCATACAGACACACAGTGTAAACAAGCAAGACAAAAAGCTAAATACCAGCACTTTTCTGTACCAATTTGGGCTCACTGATACGGTCTCTTTTTCAATTTTGGTGCTTCAAAATCAAGATTACTAATCAAGATTATTATGTATGTGATCAATCACGAGACACTAAAGCTATTAAACCAACAGGGAATTAGTGCATGTACGATTTTGTAATCATACCATACTGAATTGTGTTCTAATGGAAATGTTAATGTCACTGTTACTCACCTTGCACAGAACCTTTCAGCCTGAATGTTGGGAAAAAACTGCTTGAATCATAGCTAGACCCCTTTTAATGAGGCATAAGCCCCAGTAAGGTTTTGCTGTGCCCCAGTAAAATTGCCTTGATTATTGTCATTGTCTGACGAAATAAATTACAGCAGATATGGCTGAAAATGAGATGTAAACTAAAATACATTTTAGCAGTGCTCTTTAGAGTAAATTAATCTGTAAAATTTAAACTAATGAAATTATCTGCACCACATATTTACATTTTGTTACATATTATGATTTAAATAAATAAGTAAATAAACCTAGAAATTTAGAAACAAACCCCCAAGAAATTTAGAAGTACATTTGTGAAATTCTTAGCGGGCCTGTGGCCCAGTAATGATCAAGCTCTAGAAATTATTATTATAAGCTAATGTGAATAAGCAAATATGACAGCTGCAATTCTGGCCAACCAACAATATGTATTAACTTTGCATATTTGCATACATGTTCATATTGACTGCAAAATGTGCACAGACACTCTTCTCTCACCGTATCTCGGCCTCAAATGGCTTGATAAATGGTGAGCCCCTCATGGTCTGGGTCTTAACGATATGGTCATCCAGCAGCATTTGGATCTCATCCAATGAGGACAGAATGGAGGTTCCAGTTTCACGATATGGCAGGAGAGTGAACTCCATCTCCTCCCATTCACTAGCCATGCGCTCCATGGCCTTTTCAAGGCCATGTTCCTTACTGGCCCCTTCGCTGATGGTTTCAAAGGCAGAGAGGTGAGCTTCCAGATGCAGAGGAAGAAACTGGGCCACACAGGCATCCTCCTCTGAGGGCTTGAGGGGGAAGCCGACAACTGCAGACATTGCCTCCCAATGGCGCTCACGGAGACCGGGGTTACAAAGCACCTGCCGAAATCATCCCATAATTAATGAGCAGCCCGGCATAGAATTCCCAAGAAAGCACAGCAGATTTCAGCACCTTGCATGTTCTTTATTAAATATAATTTACAAAGTTTTCATCTACCAATAAGAGTGAGGTACCGTCAAAAATGTGGGATAGTTGGGACAGTTGGGATAGTGACTCAAATGAAAAGCATCACCTGCACTAGAGGAATGTGTTCCTTAAAAGATTCCACTTCTGCCTTCACAGAGGTGGCGATTTGAAGACCTTTGGGTGAGTCCTGGAAGCTTTTTTCTAGCTTGTACAGGGAACGGCTGTAGTTACCCACGTCAGCTTCCACTTTGTCCGGGTTGACAGCTGAGAGCGGGCCGTTCACCCACTGACGGTGCTGATTCTGAAACTCAGCTGCCGTCTCATACAGCCGCAGATAAGGGAGCAGACAGTCTTGGACAGTTTTGCATTGTGGGTACTGAGAGACAGGCCAGCCAAAGGCCTCCTCCTCCTGGTTGAAGCCTCTGATCTGATGGATAAGAGAGTGAACGAGTTCGATTGTGCAGGTGCAACAATAAGAGTGGCTATTCTCAGAGGCACTCTAAAACTCTGACAAATCCAACTGACAAATGTCCTACACATTCATTTTGGCATTTCCATTTAGCATTTTTATGCAATATTCCAAAGTTTCATTATATTATGTGGATGAAAACCTTGCTAATGAAGCAGTGAAATAAACCATAATGCTTTTGTCCAGAGTACACTGTACCTTTTCCATTACCAAATCCAGTTTGGAATTGAGGGCCTGGGCTTTTTTCAGATATTTGTTGAGCTCAGAGACGTCACCAAAGGTCATAAAGTCCTCCACTTGCTGTTCATAGCTCTTGAGATCCTCCTCAACCCTCTCACATCTCAACTACGATTTAAAACACACATTATTGTATGCATTAGTGCCAAATTGAACATCAAAGTTCATAGTTTTAATTACGTGTTATTGGTGAATTTATGTTTGAATTTCTGCTTAGATTTGACTTTTTGTGTCTATGTGTGTATTTTGATTGTAAATACAATCTGGTAAATACACTTTTTCAAATGTTTTGTCACTGCTAAGTATGGAATAAATGTTCATGCTTGGGGGGTTCTTTATTGTTTTCCTTAATTGTTGTTTATATATGCACTATATAATGTACAAAGTGGTGCATAATGAAGATTCAATGTGTCTGGGTTTGCAGGGTTTCCATGTTTGGTTTGATCAATTGTTTTTAGGGTTGTCTGTGCTGATTGACCAGCATGTGGCATCTGTGGCATACCTTCAGGCCATTCTGGAACTGGTTAGTCTTCTCTTTGATAATCTGGCGGTGCTGATCAAAGACGGAAGGCATGCGTGCATGACACTGGAAGGTCTTGCTGTTCAGCTGAATGTCTGTGAGCGAGAATGTGACATAATCCACCAAGAAACACAATCTGCTATTGGACTCCAGGAGCTTCATTTCCAACTGAGGCATTTCCTCAGCCTCCACCTTCATCACATATGCCTGTGACAAAAAGGAAATGATATACTGAAAGATCTTTTGTTTGTTGACAGAAACTAAACAGAGACAGGTTCAAAGATAGAGATGGAGGTCAGTATTACCATAAGTTCCATGAGTTCCTGTGTGTTTGATGGATTTCTGAGGGCTTTATTTGATATTGTATCATATTCCTCACACAACCTAGAGAACAGTGACATGGATTACTAACAGGTTACTGACAAAACGTTTTGGAAATGTGTCAGTGACTCACTTGCTATTGAACTCTTGATGACCCTGCAACATGTGAGTGACCAGTTTCTGCAGGAGACCCTCTGCTCGCTTCACAAGGGCACGGACCAGATCATGGGAGTGCACTTCAAACATGCCCAAACGTACCACCTAAAACACAGAACACAATAAATTAAGGTTTTGGTCATAATTCTGGAAATGCTGCTAGAATGTGTGAACTGGCACAACTGATGTAAATAACCATCAACCTTCAGTGTGTTGTATTGGATCTCATCAGCCAACTGCTGGTAGCGTGTCACCTCCATCATCAGCTCCTGGAAGGAGTGCTGCTCCTGCAGGAACTGGGTAACATCCTCCTCAGCTTGCTGGGACACCAGCGGAGCATACTTATCATAAAGACAGACATGCTTCAAAGGTTCAGATCTTTCTGCGCGTATTACACCTGTGATCTTCTCCTGCTGGGCCTTCAGGATCTCCGGCAAGATGATGGGCTTCAGAGTATGATGTGTTTCTGGGCCAGGCTTGAATTAGCAGAGTATGAATGTGTCATGACACAGAAATTACAATAATCAGAGAAAAGACTTCTTTTTGAAGGAATGACAACTGTGTTTGGTTATAGTGGCTGATATTTAGCTGATGCAGAAATATCAACTATGGGAAATATTTGTACAGCGTTAAAGAAGTGATATCATACTTTTTTTTAAAATCCCTTTTGGTTACACTTTATTTTGATAGTCCACTTTAGACATTCTACTAACTATAAGTAACTTTGTAACTACATGTCAACTAATTCTCATTAATTTGCAACTACATGTCTACTAACTCTCAGAATAGACTGTTAGGGTAGGTTTAGTGTTAGTAGAATAAGTTGACATATACTTGCAAAGTTTCTCATACTCGGTATGTTGTATGTTGTGGACCCATCAAAATAAAGTGTTAGAAGTTATTAAGCAGACAGTCTACTAATACTCTAATGACTGCTAGTTGACATGTAGTTGCAAAGTTACTTACTGTTAGTAAAATGTCTAAAGTGGACTATCGAAATAAAGTGTTACCAATATATACAGTATCTCACAGAAGTGAGTACACCCCTCACATTTTTGTAAATATTTTATTATATCTTTTCATGTGACAACACTGAAGAAATGACACTTTGCTACAATGTAAAGTAGTGAGTGTACAGCTTGTATAACAGTGCAAATTTTCTGTCCCCTCAAAATAACTCAACACACAGCCATTAATGTCTAAACCACTGGCCACAAAAGTGAGTACACCCCTAAGTGAAAATGTCCAAATTGGGCCCAAAATGTCAATATTTTGTGTGGCCACCATTATTTTCCAGCACTGCCTTAACCCTCTCGGGCATGGAGTTCACCAGAGCTTCACAGGTTGCCACTGGAGTCCTCTTCCACTCCTCCATGACGACATCACGGAGCTGGTGGATGTTAAGAGACCTTGCGCTCCTCCACCTTCCGTTTGAGGATGCCCCACAGATGCTCAATAGGGTTTAGGTCTGGAGACATGCTTGGCCAGTCCATCACCTTTACCCTCAGCTTCTTTGGGGTCGTTACCATGTTGGAATACTGCCCTGCGGCCCAGTCTCCGAAGGGAGGGGATCATGCTCTGCTTCAGTATTTCACAGTACATGTTGGCATTCATGGTTCCCTCAATGAACTGTAGCTCCCCAGTGCCGGCAGCACTCATGCAGAACCAGACCATGACACTCCCACCACCATGCCTGACTGTAGGCAAGACACACTTGTCTTTGTACTCCTCACCTGGTTGCCGCCACACACGTTGACACCATCTGAACCAAATACGTTTATCTTGGTCTCATCAGACCACAGGACATGGTTCCAGTAATCCATGTCCTTAGTATGTTTGTCTTCAGCAAACTGTTTGCGAGCTTTCTTGTGCATCATCTTTAGAAGAGGCTTCCTTCTGTGATGACAGCCATGCAGACCAATTTGATGCAGTGTGCGGCATATGGTCTGAGCACTGACAGGCTGAGCCCCCACCCCTTCAACCTCTGCAGCAATGCTGGCAGCACTCATACGTCTATTTCCCAAACACAACCTCTGGATATGACGCTGAGCACATGCACTCAACTTCTTTGGTCGACCATGGCGGGCCTGTTCTGAGTGGAACCTGTCCTGTTAAACCGCTGTATGGTCTTGGCCATCGTGCTGTAGCTCAGTTTCAGGGTCTTGGCAATCTTCTTATAGCCTACGCCATCTTTATGTAGAGCAACAATTCTTTTTTTCAGATCCTCAGAGAGTTATTTGCCATGAGGTGCCATGTTGAACTTCCAGTGACCAGTATGAGAGAGTTAGAGAGATAACACCAAATTTAACACACCTGCTCCCCATTCGCACCTGAGACCTTGTAACACTAACGAGTCACATGACACCGGGGAGAGAAAATGGCTAATTGGGCCCAATTTGGACATTTTCACTTAGGGGTGTACTCACTTTTGTGGCCAGCGGTTTAGACATTAATGGATGTGTGTTGAGTTATTTTGAGGGGACAGCAAATTTACACTGTTATACAAGCTGTACACTCACTACATTACATTGTAGCAAAGTGTCATTTCTTCGGAGTTATCATATAAGATATAAAGACATAAGATATAATAAAATATTTACAAAAATGTGAGGGGTGTACTCACGTCTGTGAGATACTGTATGTTAACAAAGTTAACCGAGTTCTGTTTCAAAATGAAAAATCTTTGTGACTCAGTTTCAATAAATGGTCTGTTTTCACTGGAGGAAGATGTTTTGAATTCTGAACATATAGAATGTTTTCAAGTACATTGAACTCTTTTATCTCAAAAGATCAAGGAAAATTTGATTCCTCATGATATGTTCCCTTTAATATTAATATAGCTATCAAACAACACAGCACAAGCGAGATGTAAAATAAAATTAAAAAAACATATGTTTACCCATTCTGAGTACAGCTTCGTCTCTACTCGAGGGATCAAACTTAAAGATTTCAGCATCATGTCATACACATTTAGCAGAGTGACTTCAAAGTCTTTGAAATCAGGTTCAAATCTGATAGTATTTTGATCCAGCACCAGCCTTAGGACGAACCCTGGATGCTCATAGGCTCGCACTGACCGCTTCAGTGGGTAAAAAAAAAAAACATATTACTTCATAGGCCAAAGGGGATTTATAAAGGCTGTAAAAATGTAAATAATAAAACATACACTGAAGCAAAAAATATTCCACAGTGATATAAAAATTACATTTGTGCAAAGATAAAAAGGTTCAGAGTTTACAGTGGTACAGATCTTACAGGGTCCTGGGCAATGAGGTGTGTGTAGTCCTGAATAGACTCCAGTGCCAGGCTTTGGAGCTGGTAGGTCATGAGCGTGGACAGACAGTTGTAGAAAGACTGCAGCCGAGCAACACTACTGTTGCTAGGGATCAGTTTGCGCTTGCTACCAAGACAACAGATTTGCTGCACTTCTGGTATCCACCTGTTTGATTCAAAAAAAGAAAAGAAACAATTGGAGTTGCATTGTTTTTGCAGAGTACAGTCTGCTAAGCTTAAGAAAATGATTTGGATTCTGTTCAGCTGTCGACAACTTATAACTCCATACCCCAATATTGAGTAGTAAGCAAAATCATTAATTGTCAAGTTATTGTCTTCATCCATGAAAAATTCAACAGATAGCTGGGATGGATAATCAATTCACGTGGTCGCTGATGAATTGACAAGTATAGGAAAACAGCTGAGAGTGCTTACTTTTTCAGAAGGATGCCTGTGGCATATTCAATGTGTTTGCTGACTAACTGCTGAAAAGCAGACAACTCCACAGATTTCTGCTCGTTGTGGAAGACCTCCACATCAACAAGGCGCAACTTCCTGCAGCAGAGAACAAGACAATATAATCATTACGGAAAAGGCTCTTTGTGATAAAGAAGTGCGCTTAATGTATTGAATGTGCACTCCTAAAAGTATATTTTTTAAAAATTGTACTTGGAGATAATATAATACTAATGAAATAAAGGAAAATTAAGTGTACTTACAGAAAGTACACTTTCATCACTGTTTCATTATACAAGGTACACTTTGTGATAATGTCAAACTTACTTTAAATGACATTTTAATTACATTTAGTGCAATAAAGTGTCTAAAAATATTACATTCCGTTTGCACTTAAATCGTTTTAAAGTGTATTATTACTGTAATAAGTGCTCTTTTACTAACAGGTTACTGACAAAATGTTTTGCAAATTTGTCAGTGACTCACTTGATAACCAGTTTCTGTGTGATACAAAAGTATGTTTTTTTCCACAAGGGGCTTAATTTGCTACAATGCAGTACAGCGCATTCAGCGTTCAATTGTCCAGTCCCACAGTGTCTTCATGGTCACTTGACACTTACTTGAAAGTCACCTGCCACAGATCAAGTACTGCAAGCATAGTGGGATTGATTGAGTGAAGCTGGTTTTTCATTCTTTTCTGGGCCTGAAGAAATGATTTATTCCATGGCTTTGGAATAATTTCCATTCTGCAAGAAACAAAGGGGGGATTCTGGCATTTAATCTGGCATTTAATACACAATGATTGACAAAATATTGAAAAAAAACATTATACATGTTTTTTGTTGTTGTTTTTTAACGAGGCTTTTTTACCAATAATATAATTTAACAATAACACTATTTTCAATATTATCATAATTCAAAACGCTTTCTGTCATTTTGGCAGATAAGAAAAGTATGAACTACTATTTTTCTGCACATTAAAAATCTTGTAAAGGATGCTAATAAGGATTAGAAGAAGGGGATTAAACAAAGTTTTAAAGTACTAATACCACAGAAGTTCTTGGTACATCAAAGTCACAAATCACATAATGTAAGGCTAAATTTGGATAGAAATTTAGAAGAAAACAAGTACTTTCAAGAATCTGCATTATTTTGACAAATATACACCATTAACTAGAATGCCTTATGGTCAGTTTTATGCCTGAGACACTCTTTTTGTCTTTATTTAGCAGGACTCACTCCTGTCTGTGTGGAGGGAGATCTCTAGCTTTGGGCTCTTGATTCTCTCTGGGGTCTTGCAGCACAAAATCCACTACATGGAGAACAGAGGACAACAACACACATACTTGGTCATGGCATTTAGACAGTAGCATAGAGACAGTAAGAAAAGCTGTTAAAATAAATGTACAGTAAAAAAGGATTCAATTCATTCATTCATTAACAGTTAAAAATTATTGTTCATTAATAATGACAATAACCTATATCTTAACACCTAATCTAAACATCAGATTTTTTTTTCATAGGTATTGATTGAAAAATGTTTCTCCAAGATCTCTGTGCTTTACTGTGTCTACTTTTCAAACTGCCAGATTAGCCAAACAGAAGACCATACCAATGGCCTTTTTGACACTGAGCAGATAGTCTTCTCTCATCTCATCTGAGAGAGCCTCAATGGTTCCACTCAAACTCTTCAGGTGTTCTGGGACTAAAGCAAGAACATTCTTAAGCCAAGAGTCCTCCATGGCTGCCACGTCCTCTGTGCCTATCCCATTGCGGATGTAATAGTAGTATCTCTGAAAGACAGTAAACAAGACACAATGTTTGTGTTAATACAGGAATGACTACCTTTTATTGTAATGCCTCACATCTGAGATGAAATGAAACTGAACTAAAATGGACATGCAGATAAAAGGTCATTTCGTACCAAAATGTCCTTCTCTGCAGCAGTAGGCGATCCCAAAGTGGATGGGGTGCTGTCTTCTGTGATGGACGTAGCAATGGCATCTTCACGATGCCTGAAATCATATTGTTCTTTTAGTGATTATACTGTATGTGACAGGTGCAATTTGTCATCAAGAACTCATCTTTATGCAAATCAAACCCACATAATAATGCTGACGAGAGCACTGCGAAACTGCTCACGATCCCTCTTGGGTTGGACACCGCCACGATGCCTGTGTGAAAGTCCTGAAAGCCCTCCATCTTTGGTCCCCACATGCTGTGGACCTCGATGACGAGTCTGACGCCAATGTACCCCTGCTCCTTGCACATCTCCTTAAGGGAAGTTTGAAGTATATTCTCACAGATAATATAGTCTGGATTGCAAATGTAACATGTGACCCTGGACCACAAAACCAGTCTCAAGTGTCAATTTTTCGATTGAAAAAGCTGAATAAATAAGCTTTCAATTGATGTATGGTTTGTTATGATCGAACAATATTTGGCCGAGATACAACTATTTGAAAATCTGGAATCTGAGGGTGCAAAAAAATCTAACTATTGAGAAAATCGCCTTTAAAGTTGTCCAAATGAATTCTTAGCAATGCATATTACTAATCAAAAACAACGTTTTGATATATTTACAGTAGTACATTTTCAAAATAGCTTCATGGAATATGATCTTTACTTAATATACTAATGATTTTTGGCATAAAAGAAAAATCTATTATTTTGACCCATACAGTGTATTTTTGTCTATTGCTACAGATATACCCCAGCGACTTAAGACTGGTTTTGTGGTCCAGGGTCACATATAGTTTATGTTTTTCATAAATCAAAATATATTGTATCTCATACTAGAGAGCAAAGAGCCAAGGGTGTCCTCTTGAGATGGTCCCTGAAGTCTAAAGCTAGGGCTTGCTTCATGCCACCGAGGTTTTGACCGAACCTGAAAGTCACAAGCCACACTGTTGTTGGTTGAGAAGTCATAATCTAGATTTAAAAAGATATAGTGGATCAGTGCCTGGCTTTACCTGCTGTATTTGTGGTAAAAGACCCACAGTGTTATCTGGTTTCTTGGGGGGCTTCTTTTAACCAAAGGGAAAAAAGGAAAATGTTAAGTGTGAATAATTAGGAATTTGTGTTGTAAGTTAATAGTGTATATCATGCACTTAGTGTGAGAGCCATTCTAAGATAAGTTATTCATGAGAAAGTAACACGAAAACATTATATGCGCTTTAAATAAAACTTCACTTTTCACTCACCGGCATCTCCATGTTCAGCACTTTGGTTTTCGTCTTTACATTGAACTGGTCGGAACTGGAATTAAACTGGTCGTTTTCACATTTTAAAATGAAGCAACGCCGTATCTTGCAGATGTCAACACATCCGTGAGAAGAGTTTGGCACATTTTTATAAAAACACAGCTCGTCACCTGTCCAACGGTCTGCAGATAACTTCTTTCTAACCAATTTCTTTGGTAATGTGTTTGGAAGTTGTTGTTAACATAAGTTTAAAGGGTTTTGTTTGTTCACATTACCTGTTTTCGTTCACTAACTTATCCGCTTAAGTGTGTTGGCGTTGCTAGGCTGGTAACCAAGGAAGCGCTGCCTGGTCTACATTTGACGTAATGTGACAGTGCCCGCCCCATGCACGTGTATGGAGAAGAGAAGCACATTTTCTGTTTTCTGTGTGGTCTGTTATCGTATTTTAGCTGGTTCATAGATGTTGAAGTAAAAATAATTGCCAAAAAGGAAAGAAAAGAACGGGCTCTAGTTATTTTGTACTTGCAGTCAGTCAAAGCAACTTCTGGTGCATCATGCCAGCGAAGATGAAACGGCAATCGAGAGAAAGTAACGTCTTCGTAAATAGGTATGTAACAAAATAAGTAAATAAAGCAACATTTTAGATAAGTCACATATTCTCATTCAAATAGATGATGACAGAATGTAGATACGTTTTAGACACAAAGGTAATAGCCTACATATAAATGCACCTAAATTAACATGCACACATATACTTGTCTTCAGCCTCCGTTTCTTCAGTTAAGCATGGTATTAGTCATTAACGATACAATTAATCAAACAGCTTGTGTCATGAGATATGAACTAGAATAGGGTGACAAGTTTTTCTTTAGTTGGACACTTAGGCCTAAACTCCAATTCACACAAAGATGCCACACTTGCAGTGTTTTGGATGTCCGGGTTCTTCATTTTCTTTCTTCCTTACAGAACTTGCAAAACTTGCAAATACACTATCCCTGGTCACTCAATCAAAGGAAAAAAAACAGCAACCTTAAATCATAGGGAGAAGGAGTACAGAAAACCTCCAGAGGATGCTGAGAAAGACGGAGAGTGAGATAAAGGAAATAAACTACTGACAAGCATGAAATGTTTGAAATGAAGGGATATGCATGATAGGGAAAAAAGGAAAGAGAGACACACAGTTTCATTAACCCCTCGCCGCGGCTGAGTGCCATCAATCAGAGTCAACATTACAGTGCTCTGACATCAGACCCCTGCTGCTCTTTCATCAGTACATGATGAGCATCTCTCCAGAGGAAACCCATCTCTCTGAGGCCATCATACACTGCATGAGGCTGTTTATGAGTGTTCTTTGACTTTAACACATACGTTGTGGGTTTTTTATTTTTATTTTTTTTTTTATGGTTGAATTCACTATATAAAAAGGCTGTGCTCTTTTCTTAGCTGGTGCTTCTGGAATTGCCCCGAAATCCTGCTTGACACCATGTCTGTGATGAAAAACTTTAAAACGCCCTGTTGTAGAAAAGGAAATATAAACGCTATAAAATTTAAATAGGCCTACTATGCAACAGAATGCTGAAAAAAAAAAAAAAAAGTTTATTGTTTTATTTCACTTCCTAAAGGGAACAACACCTGCTCCAGTCCTGTCACCACTAGAGGGAGCGTTTACACAACTGAAACACTTTTTTTTTTTTTTTTTTGGTAGACTCTGAAACATCTTCCATTATATTTACATTTTCTTATGCTATTGTGTGCATAATTTAACTAGTTAAACGTTACAAAATGTTATATTATATTTGTTATATAGGCTATTGTGAACGAGCGTTATACTTGATTTGTTTTATGCTGTGCATAATCATAAAACAGAATGCTAACGAATCTAATGAATTTATTTAAAATTTAATCATTGTAAAATGTGTATAATCATAAACATTTCTGTACTAAACAATTTGAAAAAACGAAATCCTTATGAGCAATTTAATACTTTTTTCTTTAACTCTTTAAGTCAGCAAAACTGACTCAATATCTCTTTATTTCCACACAAACGCTTTCTTACGCATTTCTCTTCACCCAGAAATGGTTTTACTATTCTGGTTTATAATCTTTTTCATATTGTCTCTGTGTTGTTAGCACTGCCTGTGGGTGCTGTAAGTTTTGCTCTCATGCTCTGCTATATCAAACACTAGGGACTTTGGCTAACGTTATATCGATAGCCTAATGCTAACGTTAGCGCTCGAGCATCGCGTACGTATGTTTCTGAACAATTAAAGTATTCAGTTCGTTTCTTAACATCCAAAACATTTTGAAATAGGCAATGCTGCTTTAACTGAGATTTCTGTATGCATATTTGAATAAACCAGCTGTTTTAATGTGAGTGAGAGAAGCTGATGTAAAAGATAGATTGCAGAGAAATGGACAGAAAGGCATCAGTGCGGTGGGTGACGTATGTCAGGATGGCCGAGCGGTCTAAGGCGCCAGACTCAAGGTTCAAACCTTCCTGTGAAGCGGGCTTTCTGGTCTCCGAATGGAGGCGTGGGTTCGAATCCCACTTCTGACAGTACATTTTGTGCCGATTTAATAATCCTTTAAATAATAGGATTCAGCTTTCATTTTGAGCATTTCTAGATTCCATCCTGATGTTCTTTTTCAACAAGTTTAAATAGGACACTTTTTCTATTTAATTGCCTGTAGATTTGATTGTTTTACTCTTGACTCAGACTTTAAATCTTAGTCTTAAATCCTAAAAAATAAATACAATTATTATATAATAATAAATAAAATATTAAAAAAGTATTTTTTTATATTAAATAATATAAAATGTAAATTCGACCACAAAATGCTTTTAAATACGTTCCATAATTTGAGATGTGGTGGAAAAAGATCCAGTGGTGGAAAATGGAGGGGGGGAAACATTTTGTATTGTCAGGGAATAAGAATTGAATTCTTCAATTAGGGTGGCAAATGAGAGGCATAATTTGTAAAAATGCTTGTTTGTTTTTGTTTTTCTAATAAAATATATTGCTATGCATTTAAAATTAGTTTAATATGCTATATCCATTAAAATGAAAGCTTAAGAACATTTGAATTTTTAAATAATTCCAATCAAACACTGGTGACACAGCCACTTATGTCTATGTCATTTTGAAGTAACACCACAGACTTTTTTTTTTTCTGGTGTTACCAGAAAAGACAGTAACCACAGACAAATCAGCCTAAATCCAGACTTTTCTAAAATGGAGGCTGCCATCATGATGATTTCAAGATCAGGGGACATTTTGGGAATATTAACAAGTATGTATTTATCAAAATTTGGATTAAAATATGTCAGATCTGCAAGTTATCAACATAACACCACAGACACTAAAGTGCGACACATGCAATTGTCAGAAATTTAGCTGACTTTAAGAAAATGAATGAAAAAGAATGTACTCCCCATGCACCCCTCAGATCAACCAGTATCTGTAGTGACCTTTATACACAGGAAGTAGTCCAAATAGATTCCCCCCTTTTCTTAAAGGGGTGACATCCATGGTTGTAACACCACAGACATGAATTTGGGGGACACAAATATTTTCATAAATATAACAAAATATGTATTTTTTTAAACAATTTAATAAAATTGTACATGTTAAATAAAATCTATATTCACAATATATTTGTGTTAAAAATGTTATATTGTTGCAATTACATTCCATGATACCTCTCTAAGGTATGGCAGGAACATCCATATTTTGTTACAAATGCAATCACTAAAACGCAATTAAATATGGATTTTAAAACAAAAAATTTAACTTTTAACAGTGCAAAAAATTGTGTTTACCCTACAGAATACAAACATGCAAATATTTTATGATATATTGGTATTTAAAGTTTATTTCAACTGTTGTAAAGTAGAGGGACACCACTTGCCACCACAAATGAAGAATGACCCACAGATTAATTTTAATGTCCAAATTCCAGCTATGTGTTTTCAAATCTGAGTGATCACATTCTCTGGCACTCAAATTAATCCTCACTCTCTGTAACCATTCAAAATATGAACATAATAGAGGTTGGCACGTCTCTGTGTTCACACATTGCAATGCTTGTTGCTTAATGGAAATGCAATATCCAAAATGAAAATATATTCATCTATGCTTTAGAAAATTACAGCATATAATGCATGTCAGTAGCTGAACAGTCCAAGAGCACTGAACACCTGGATATTTTTTACACAGCTTTAAAATGCAGTGAGGGACATGCAGGAGAAGTCATAAATTGATGTCTTCCTGAAGTTTCTTTCGTTTTTGCAGTCTGGCACATTTGGGACATGTTTCATCACGGAAACATGAGATGTGGAAACAGGCTCTGCAGTCTGAAGAAAGAAAAAAATCCAAGGTACAAGGCAACTGTCATTTTATGAAATACAGGAATGGCCTTATATCAGCTTACTCTCATTGAGTTCTCATCTTCTACTGACTAAAAAATGATTAAGCATTATAAACCAAGGTGGACAAAAACATTGCTTCCAAATGTCTCAAGACTTTGACAGTAATTATTAACATAGTGTGTTGAAAATACTTTTGTATGTTGATGTCTGACCTTGGCAGCGGGTGCAGGTGTCTCTCTGAAAAGGGAAAAGCACTTCCTTCCTGTGACAGAACTCACAGATAAAGCCTTTGGCCTGACACAGCTGAAGAACACAATAGAGACGAGGACTCTTAAACACTCGCAAACACTATGTACACATTTATTATTTTATTTGTGGGCATCAACATGGAACAATATGTACATGACAGTAAGTGCAGATGTCTGATGGTGTATAGTTGGACAAACCTCACATATGTCTATGTGAGCGACAGCAGACTGCATCAGTGCTTTCGCTATGGTACAGAGCTGACCCTTTTTTACCCTGATGAGATCATGCATTGAGAAGAGATGTAGTTCCTGCATCAGATGAGCAGGAAGTTGTTCAAACTCGTCAAGTACTCTGGTTAGAGAAACAAGTGTCAAAAAAGAAAAACCTACCCACACCCAACTTTCTTAAAGAAACATCATATGCTGATTGTTTTAAGGCTATATTTAACTGCCAACAATGTTCATTATGAATTCTCTGTATTTAAAAAGGTCAGAAACAAGAGGGCTGGTAAATCACCCAGCTGATAGTCTGCATGTGCTCAGAAGTTTTTTCATGGATATAAGTTGCTCCTGTAGTTCCTAAAATAAATGATAACACAATTAATATAATGCTGCCTGATTGACGTGAAATCCTTAAAATACACATACAGGCACTTTACAAAAAGCTCATGCCAAGGCCAAAAAACATCAAAGCACTTTGATTCTAGTACAAACTGAGAATATTCTTTTTTTCCTTTTTTTTTAATAGATTTCTTATCCTTTAATGTTTTTCTTTTTTTCTTTTACATTATGTACACTACCATTCAGTGTCGGGGTCAGTAAGATTTTAATTAATGCTTTTATCCAGCAAGGACACATTAAATCAATAAAAAGTGACATTTATAATGTTAAAAAAAAAATGATATATAAAATTATTGCTGTTCTTTTGAACTTCCTATTCATCAAAGAATCTTGAAAATAAATCTAGCATGCAGGTTTCTACAAATATGTTAAGCAGCACAAGTGTTTCAACAGTAATAATAATAATACTAATAAATGTTACTTGAGCACCAAATCAGCATATTAAAATGATTTCTGATGGATCATGTGAAACTGAAGATTGGAGTAATGGTTGCTGAAAATTCTGCTTTGCCATCACAATAAATTAAAAATAAATTAAAAAATTAAAAAAAGTTAAAATAGAAAACAGTTATTTAACATTGTAAAATATTTTCACAACATTTCTGTTTTTACTGCATTTTTGATTTAAAAAAAACAAGAAAAAGAAAAAAAGTAGTCTGGGTGAGCATTAAAAGCCTTTCTTTCAAAAACATTCAAAATCTTACTGATCCCAAACCTTTGAAAAGTAGTGTAATTAAAAACAGTTTGTATGTAGAGTATATGCATAATTACTCTCAATTCCTGCAGAGCTAACTTGATGCATCTGATCAGAATTTATAGTAGATATAACAATGAATAAACAGTAGGTAACTTTTAACAAGAGTACTTTAATGATTATTATTCTGTGATTAATATTACTTCTATAATATAATATTGCACCAGCTAGGGCAGAATGAAACACTCACTCTGAAACGCTGCAGCTCTTTGGCCTGACTGTACAGGTTCTTGGCCACTTTTGTAAGTTTGAAGAGCGGTTGCTGCCATATAGAGTCCAGTAACTGTCTGGAGAAATGGCAGACTGGATACCGTGCAAAATCCCAGTTATTCAGAACCCGACCTGGAATCACTGATTCCAAACCGCCGTGGCAGCCATCACAAAAGTATCTACCCAGGTAATCACAATACCTCAATTTCTTCATATACCCTTGGGAGAGAGTAGTGAAAGCTTAATGTCAGAGCACTCAAAGCTTTGGATCGCATGGCTCCAATAGGAGCAGCTTTATTACTCACTGGGCTCGATTTTAGTACCACAGCCTGCACACAGGAAGTGCTGGGAAGCAATAACATCACTGCGCCTGATAAACAGATAAACAAATGTTTACATACCCTTGTGAAAAAGAAATATGCCTGTATCAATGTGCACTTGTAGTGTACTTCTAATCTTTAAAATGCATTTTTAAAAACTGTACTTGCAGAAAATGTAATATTAATGACATAAAAGACAATTCCATGACTGTTTCTCAAAACACTTAAATATCATTTTCAAAAGTGTGCATTATAATGATGTCAAATCAAAAGTTTGATTTAAATGTAATTTAATCATGTAATTAACTTAATAATTTTTTTGTAATTTAAAGATGTACATTTTGGTGTGTTGACAAACAAACTTAAGCATGTGTAAAAACATTTTATTTTATTTTTAACTGTGGTTTGTTATTCAATATTCAATCTAGAGTAATTGTGACCCTGGACCACAAAAAAATCAAAATATTGAGAAAATATTCTAAATGTACTAAATTCCATGCAGCTACATCATTGCAAATGACCAATTACAAATATATTTAAATACAAGAAATGCAAGTTTCAGTAGAAACAACATTATATTTTTAACTACTTAAATCAGTAACCATACCATAAATCAGTATTTGGCAATTACATATAAAGTCCCAATTAAGTATGTCAAAAAGCATTTGAAGCACCTGTTACATATAATTTTAATATAAATAAGTTTAGAAACATACAGTGGGGCAAAAAAGTATTTAGTCAGCCACCAATTGTGCAAGTTCTCCCACTTAAAAAGATGAGAGAGGCCTGTAATTTTCATCATAGGTATACCTCAACTATGAGAGACAAAATGAGGGGGGAAAAAATCCAGAAAATCACATTGTAGGATTTTTTTAAAGAATTTATTTGCAAATTATGGTGGAAAATAAGTATTTGGTCAATAACAAAATTTCATCTCAATACTTTGTTATATACCCTTTGTTGGCAATGACAGAGGTCAAACGTTTTCTGTAAGTCTTCACAAGGTTTTCACACACTGTTGCTGGTATTTTGGCCCATTCCTCCATGCAGATCTCCTCTAGAGCAGTAATGTTTTGGGGCTGTCGCTGGGCAACACAGACTTTCAACTTTTCGATGGGGTTGAGATCTGGAGACTGGCTAGGCCACTCCAGGACCTTGAAATGCTTCTTACGAAGCCACTCCTTCGTTGCCTGGGTGGTGTGTTTGGGATCATTGTCATGCTGAAAGACCCAGCCACGTTTCATCTTCAATGCCCTTGCTGATGGAAGGAGGTTTTCACTCGAAATCTCACGATACATGGCCCCATTCATTCTTTCATTTACACGGATCAGTCGTCCTGGTCCCTTTGCAGAAAAACAGCCCCAAAGCATGATGTTTCCACCCCCATGCTTCACAGTAGGTATGGTGTTCTTTGGATGCAACTCAGCATTCTTTCTCCTCCAAACACGCAATCCTCTTCTGGATCATCCAAATGCTCTCTAGCAAACTTCAGACGGGCCGGACATGTACTGGCTTAAGCAGGGGGACACGTCTGGCACTGCAGGATTTGAGTCCCTGGCGGCGCAGTGTGTTACTGATGGTAGCCTTTGTTACTTTGGTCCCAGCTCTCTGCAGGTCATTCACTAGGTCCCCCGTGTGGTTCTGGGATTTTGCTCACAGTTCTTGTGATCATTTTGACCCCACGGGTGAGATCTTGCATGGAGCCCCAGATCGAGGAGATTATCAGTGGTCTTGTATGTCTTCCATTTTCTAATAATTGCTCCCACAGTTGATTTCTTCACACCAAGCTGCTTAACTATTGCAGATTCAGTCTTCCCAGCCTGGTGCAGGTCTACAATTTTGTTTCTGGTGTCCTTTGACAGCTCTTTGGTCTTGGCCATGGTGAAGTTTGGAGTTGGACTGTTTGAGGTTGTGGACAGGTGTCTTTTATACTGATAACGAGTTCAAACAGATGCCATTAATACAGATAACGAGTGGAGGACAGAGGGGCCTCTTAAAGAAGAAGTTACAGGTCTGTGAGAGCCAGAAATCTTGCTTGTTTGTAGGTGACCAAATACTTATTTTACCGAGGAATTTACCAATTAATTCTTTAAAAATCCTACAATGTGATTTTCTTGATTTTTTTTTCTCATTTTGTCTCTCATAGTTGAGGTATACCTATTATGAAAATTACAGGCCTCTCTCATTCTGTCTCTTTTTAAGTGGGAGAACTTGCACAATTGGTGGCTGACTATATACTTTTTTGCCCCACTGTACATTTAAATTAAAAACATTTCTTTGGAAAAAAAACAAAAAAAACATGCAGTTAAGTGTACAAAAACATTACATTCAGCTTGCACTTAAGTAGATTCTTTATATTAAGTAAATGCTAAAGCAGTTGCTTAAGTTTTTCGCAAGTGTAACACTGACCAAGAGAGTCAAGCTTTCATGAATATACAAACTCTGTTAATGTGGAAATGGTGGTCTTACTGACTTGTGTGTTGGTTGGACACAGAAGATGATCTGAAATCTGGGTGGAGCCCAGGTTAATGTTCCTCTCATTCTGGTCTTCTGCACAATCTCTTCAGTTAGACTGATCCTGTCATCTGCCACAACAGAGACAGAGACCTGTGGAAAAGACAGAAGTGTGTGTGTTTTCATTTATTAGAAGTGCTAAATAAAATATTGTGAAAATTAATGTCCTTAAAAAATGTACTGTATGTCCTTAAAAATGTTTCATGTACACTGTGGCAGATAAAGGGCTGTGGCTGCACATGTGTGTGCTCATTGCATGAATGTGTGTTTATGCATAACCATTCTCATTTCCTGCAGAGCAGAGTTGAGGTTGTCAGGGTTTTGCAGTAGCTCAGAGGGGAACCACTGCTTCCTGAACTCTGACACCAAATGGTGGGCTAAATCTTCAGCAGAACACTGCATTCTGGAGCTCTGTAGACAACTGCAAATAAAACAGTCCTGGAATTGATGCATAAAAAAAACAAACTTTGTAAGTGCCGAATTCACTGCATACCTCTGAAAAGAAGCCAGGGAGTATCTGTTTGAAGACAGTTTAGGGGTGCTGTCGTCTGGCAGAGATAAGGAATTAAAAAAACGAAGAGAAACAAATACACTTCATATATGACCAACAAGATTTTTCTTTTCATTTGCATCAGAATGTGAATGGATTTATGTGTAAAATTCACTGACTAGTAAACAGTCTGCATGTTGGGGTGACATTCTTTTGCATTATGACTATATAAAAATGCATTTATTTTATAATTAGGTAATTTAGGTAGCAGCTTACATGCTTTATACTTTGGCATGCAATACTTTACATTATTTGTACAACATTAATCTTGATCCACTACATTTGATAACGGAGACATAAGATGGCACTAGTTGTGTTTATATTAAACAGTGATGCCATGGATGACACTGAAAATGAGAGAATATCTACTAAATGATCAAATATTTATCAACTATAAACAACAGTATATTAATAAGTTAATTATATGCATTACCTCATTTTAACATTTGAACATTATTGTAAAATGTTACCTATAACTGCAGTAAAGTGGATTTCAGCAAAAATATTAGAAAACTTAGAAAAGTAAAATACTGCATAAGTACTGTAAATACTAATTAATGATGAGGTGTTAGTTTTAAAGAGAGCAGGTCAGAATTATCTGATCTTGGGCAGAACCACATCGCATGTGAATGACACAGGGTTTTGCTGCAACTCAATCTGATCTTACCCTCAAACCCGCTGTCAAAGGAATAGATTGAGTCGGTTTTTGAGGTATTTTGTTTTTCACATCCGTCTTGATGAGGATGAGTGTTTTTTAACTGCTGCAAACACACAACCCATTTCACGGCCTCCAGCATTTCCAGCACCATATCCACAACTACAAAATGAGCATTTTCCTGCACATAAAATACACTTTACTTTGCCAAAATTATAATACGAGACATCTAAAACAGAAGCTGGATTTCCCAAAATGTCAACAAAAAGGGATCCTCTATATACAGTAATTTATAAAACTTTACATATTTTGTTATTATCTAGTTGTCATTTCCCTTAAGTAATTTTAATTTAAGATTAATTCAATGTAATAAAAAGTACATGAACAATATCTAGTCTTAATATAATAATCTAAAAGATTTAAATGCATAGACACAGCATATAGACTTTTAGGGTTAAAAAAACTTCAGTTTGTTAGTTGACATTTAAGCAAAATTTTGACAAGGAACCTCAAATATTTAGGTACTGCTGAGGTTTCTAGTTAATGTTGCTAGAGATTCCACGTCAAAATGCTTAAAAAGTGGCTTGCAAAAATGATGCACAATATTTGTAAATAAATTCAAGAAATCATTTTTTTACAGTGTACCTGATCCAGACTGTAGAGGTCTGCAGTGGAGTGATCTACATATGACCCATGTTTCTTAGTTTGGTCTGAGCTCCTCTGACCAGATACTGGAGGGATATCAGAGCAGGCTCTTCTTTTAGTCTTTGACTGGAAACCCTCATGTAACCGTCCAGAAACAAAGGAGTGGCTGCGAGTGTCCTGAGAGACAGGTGAAATTTCTGTGCCATGATTATCTGTGAGGAACTGTGTCTGTCCTGAAGAGCCCTTGGGTGAATCACAGTGATCAAGGTTTCTCTCTTTCTCTGCGCAACTGGACTCTACCAGTCTGTGTGGACTTGAATAGTTAGATTTCACAATTGGAGAGATAGATAGTTCCCATATTGGAGGTGTCAAAGACACATCAGACTCTTTGTCTGTCTCTGCGTTATGTCTCTTGCGGGATATGACAGGGCTGCTCCGGGGTAGATGATACTCTTCCTCAGGCTCGAACAGGCCTGAATCCCATTCAGCGACTGGAGCGTTACATTCGCACACCTTCAGTCCATCTTCATAAATACCATCATCATCTTCATCAGTGCTGTCAGAATGATTATCATTTAAATGAGAATTCACTAACCAGCTAAGAAAGCTACAGCTATTACCCGCATTTGCCTGGAGGATGAGAGAGGACAGAACAGTAAAACACTCAGGGATAAAGGGAAATAGTTTTGGTTAAATGGTCTAGTTTATTTTTTATTTTTTCCATCATTCTGTCTAAGTACAGTCACTGAGAGAAACTACAAATCTCTAAAATAATGATTGTTGTTCCATGTTGTTCCAAACCTGCATGACAGGTTACTCTTACATCCAAAACAACACTTTGGGTGAACTATGCCTTTAAGATTCACAACTGCAACAATATGTAGGTTGTAAACTGTATCCGCGTTTCACAATGATCCTGACAGACAGCTGAGAGTAAAGACTCCGTGTTTGATTATGTGATATTTGATCTAGCAAAGAGTTAAAAATCAGTACAACTCACCATATTTCGTTCGCGAATGTAGAAGAAAAGCAGCAGCTTTCGTTTATGATATGATCTGATGAGTCTCCAGCAGTTTCACTTCCTCAGTCTCTAAATATTAACCAATGTACGATTTCTTTAGAGAAGCAGAACAGTGTCTAACTTGCTTGATTAGATGACCAATCCAATGGGGGAAGCATACCAATAAATAAAGCGCAAACATTATGACCTAATTGTTTTAACGATGTAGGCCTAATATGTTTTATGTCATAGCCTATTAATAAAATTTCCTTTAGGTGTTCTTGTAAAGTCACTTATTGAGGTCATTACAGTACACTTAATGTAATTACACAAGTCAGCCATATATTTTCAACCTTGATCTTAATCAATTATTATTTTTTAACACTTTCAAAATGTTAAAAACGGTACAAATGCTTTTAGAATGGGATTGTTCTCCTCAATCTGATCAGTTCATAAACATGTTAATTCATTTAGTTGAGTAAAATTAATGACTAAAATTTACTTTGGGATATGAAGCTATCAAAAATAAAAATTAATATGCACAATTAACTTTTGGAGTAAAATATTATTTAATTGTAGCACAGCACAGGTTATAAATGAAAACTCTAGTGTGTGCTGTATAATAAAATTATATTTTGATATGATATGAAATGATATTTTATTATATTAAATCTTAATATTCTACTTTCACATTACTATTTAGTTTCAGACATTTTTTTTAAATTATAACCCATAAAAAAAAAAAAAGAAGAAAAAACAGAGAGCATGCATTTATTGTCTGCTTAATACCATTTGGTATAACAACCAAGAATTCCCGAGAGGTGAGGCTTTAATATTTTATAATCCATTCAGTAAAGTTTTCTAACAGCATTCTGCTCAACATCACCATTTGTTTGCAGCTGCTGTGCACGTACAGCAGATGGCGCTGTAGTAAAGGCCATCAATCCAGTTACTGGCACGCGCTCAGGTCCATAAGCAAACTGCGCAGACGCGTTATGGATAGTCAGATAGCGCACTAGGAGGAAATTCACCCACCGCTGTTGAGACGAGCACATTTTCTTTGGGATATACCGATAGCAGAGCCTTTCGACGAGTTTTTTTTTTTCTTCCGACGGGGCGAACATGGCGACGCTGGGACCGGAGCCCCGTCCTCATTCCCAGCTGCCCTCTGCCGCATTACAGACGAACCTGAGCGGACTGGGCTCCAACACGAACCTGCCTCTCAACCGGGGCTTGGAGAGAGCCCTGGAGGATGCGGCGAACTCCGGATTTCTGAACCTCAGCACAAGAAAACTGAAAGAATTCCCCCGGACAGCATCTAATTACGACCTAACAGATACGGTTGAAGCAGGTAAAATGATGAAGTGATGCTGTATTTATGTTTAGCACGCTACGCTTGCTCGGTCAATCAAATGCGTTTAGAATAGTTTCAAACAGGAATGTTTCCCAAAATGTGTTTTGTCCCATTTTAACCACTTAAAGATGTTTTGGCTTTTAAAACTTTCACTGTAGTCCTCTAACTCAACAGAAAGCAGATGAAACGTCTGCGTCAGCATGTACATAAATGTTGTTACAGTACATGTTGCAGACAGGACAGTGTCCTTGGCCGGGGTAAAGAGAAGTGGGCTACTTCAGTTGTCTCCAGAAGCTTTATAAACAACCAACACGGAGATCTGAGGATGTATGGGACTAAAGCAGTGGATATTATTACTGTCCATAATAAGACTTCCTATGTGACCAGCTTGCTCACATACTGAGTACTATGGAAATCCCCTTGCACTTTTGACAGGGGATTTCATTTCCATCTTTGGAGATCAGCAGAACAAACCAATGCCTATGAAATGAAAATGAATGCATTTGTGGGTTGTTTAGAAACCAGAACTCTGAAGGCTGGTGATCATGGGATCTGCAGGGATTAGTTCTTTTGTTTACTCTTTATTGCACGACGTGAATAATTAACTTACGACCTATTGACGTTGTCATTAAGGACACTCTCGTGAGGAGACGCTTAAGCTTTCTATCAAAATGTCCCGAACTGAAAATAATGATTTTCTGCTTTTATGTGCACTGCTTATTATGGTAATGACAACTTGAGACATGCATCTCGGCGAGGCGTGTTGACGTCAGTAGTGGTAGGGATCTCAGTGAGTCGAATCTATCGAGTCTCTTAAGCGAAACGATTCATTCAGTAGATCTTTCTGAGACACCAGTGAGTGTTTCTATATATCACTGTGTGGTGAATGAGTCACTGAATTGTTCACTTTACCAAGTCGATCAAAGCACCGAATCCAAGCCAGGGTCTGGAGTCCTTGCTTTTAAGTTTTGTTTCACGGCAACAGTAGATTGCAGAAAGTCGACTTGAAATAAATCCACTAAATCTATTTTCTAACTGCACATCATAGATCTTATTGTGAACAATACATCCGTAAATATGTCTCTTTTTTCCTTTTTTTTTTAAATGTCAAATGATTAATCGCGATTAATAATATATGTGTGTGTACTGTGTATATTTCTTATGTGTGTGTGTGTATATATATATATATATATATATATATATATATATATATATATATATATATATAAATACACACACATACAGTATATATTTAGAAAATATTTATGTATATGTGTATATTTATATAATTTATAGTATATATCAATATATTTAATATACAAATGTAAAATGTTTCTTAAATATATACATGCATGTGTGTGTATTTTTATTTATATATATATATATATATATATATGTACACACACATGTATTACATAAACAAAAGTATTATTTTGGATGCGATTAATAGTGATTAATCATTTGACAGCACTAGAAAATGACAGACATTTCTCTAGTGATGTTATGCAGGACTTCTATAATTTACTCCACGTGTTTCAAAATAAACTGTTAAGGAGTCAGTACATGGTAATGAACAAGAATGATTCATTCATTGAAAAGATTCAGTCCCCAGTAGTTGTCATAATGAACGGCTGCGGGAAAAGCCAAGATGACAGTTAGGAATGTTCAGAGAGCGGGAGATCTGCTTCCGTTCCCCGTGAATTCCTCCGCACTCCCCTCAGTTCGGAGGCAGGAGAGCAGCTAAAATAGGAAACAGGAAAGGGCAGACCGTGGAAATTGCAAATTCCTAGCATTCTTAAATGGTCTTCTGAAGTACTTTAATGCAGAAAATTATACATCCAGTCCTTTGTGATATTTGGAATGTATTAAGTGTTATTATGTGACTAAACAGTGATCATGTCACAGTTCACACAGATGAAGTCATCCTTACCACGAACAAAGGAAAAGTTACCACAAGATATATTTACTCACTCTGCATTGTTGACCTCATGGCTATTGTGGATATATTTCAAAATACCCTAAGAATATTTGTGACTTCAGTAGGAGTGTTGGTTAGGACTCGTTCAGGTGTTCTGTGCCTGTTCCACAGAGGATTTCAGCTCATATTTCTCCCCACAGTAGCTCTGGATTCCTCAGAAGTTGTCAGTGTTTTTTGTTTTTTAACTGACTCAAGGTATTTCAAGCTGGGACATGTTGTCCTCACAAACACACTATCTTTGTTGCACTCTCTTACCATTTCACAGGAGTTACACAAGTGGTGTTGGTTATTTTCCACTGCTAATAAAGTCAGTGTTTTTTTATGTATTTACGGCCTTGAGCTCTCTGTCCTTTGGGTAGAGGATGCCCTGTTTATGTTGCGTCAGCATGTACATAAATGTTGTTACAGTACATGTTGCAGACAGGACAGTGTCCTTGGCCGGGGTAAAGAGAAGTGGGCTACTTCAGTTGTCTCCAGAAGCTTTATAAACAACCAACACGGAGATCTGAGGATGTATGGGACTAAAGCAGTGGATATTATTACTGTCCATAATAAGACTTCCTATGTGACCAGCTTGCTCACATACTGAGTACTATGGAAATCCCCTTGCACTTTTGACAGGGGATTTCATTTCCATCTTTGGAGATCAGCAGAACAAACCAATGCCTATGAAATGAAAATGAATGCATTTGTGGGTTGTTTAGAAACCAGAACTCTGAAGGCTGGTGATCATGGGATCTGCAGGGATTAGTTCTTTTGTTTACTCTTTATTGCACGACGTGAATAATTAACTTACGACCTATTGACGTTGTCATTAAGGACACTCTCGTGAGGAGACGCTTAAGCTTTCTATCAAAATGTCCCGAACTGAAAATAATGATTTTCTGCTTTTATGTGCACTGCTTATTATGGTAATGACAACTTGAGACATGCATCTCGGCGAGGCGTGTTGACGTCAGTAGTGGTAGGGATCTCAGTGAGTCGAATCTATCGAGTCTCTTAAGCGAAACGATTCATTCAGTAGATCTTTCTGAGACACCAGTGAGTGTTTCTATATATCACTGTGTGGTGAATGAGTCACTGAATTGTTCACTTTACCAAGTCGATCAAAGCACCGAATCCAAGCCAGGGTCTGGAGTCCTTGCTTTTAAGTTTTGTTTCACGGCAACAGTAGATTGCAGAAAGTCGACTTGAAATAAATCCACTAAATCTATTTTCTAACTGCACATCATAGATCTTATTGTGAACAATACATCCGTAAATATGTCTCTTTTTTCCTTTTTTTTTTAAATGTCAAATGATTAATCGCGATTAATAATATATGTGTGTGTACTGTGTATATTTCTTATGTGTGTGTGTATATATATATATATATATATATATATATATATATATATATATATATAAATACACACACATACAGTATATATTTAGAAAATATTTATGTATATGTGTATATTTATATAATTTATAGTATATATCAATATATTTAATATACAAATGTAAAATGTTTCTTAAATATATACATGCATGTGTGTGTATTTTTATTTATATATATATATATATATATATATATATATATGTACACACATGTATTACATAAACAAAAGTATTATTTTGGATGCGATTAATAGTGATTAATCATTTGACAGCACTAGAAAATGACAGACATTTCTCTAGTGATGTTATGCAGGACTTCTATAATTTACTCCACGTGTTTCAAAATAAACTGTTAAGGAGTCAGTACATGGTAATGAACAAGAATGATTCATTCATTGAAAAGATTCAGTCCCCAGTAGTTGTCATAATGAACGGCTGCGGGAAAAGCCAAGATGACAGTTAGGAATGTTCAGAGAGCGGGAGATCTGCTTCCGTTCCCCGTGAATTCCTCCGCACTCCCCTCAGTTCGGAGGCAGGAGAGCAGCTAAAATAGGAAACAGGAAAGGGCAGACCGTGGAAATTGCAAATTCCTAGCATTCTTAAATGGTCTTCTGAAGTACTTTAATGCAGAAAATTATACATCCAGTCCTTTGTGATATTTGGAATGTATTAAGTGTTATTATGTGACTAAACAGTGATCATGTCACAGTTCACACAGATGAAGTCATCCTTACCACGAACAAAGGAAAAGTTACCACAAGATATATTTACTCACTCTGCATTGTTGACCTCATGGCTATTGTGGATATATTTCAAAATACCCTAAGAATATTTGTGACTTCAGTAGGAGTGTTGGTTAGGACTCGTTCAGGTGTTCTGTGCCTGTTCCACAGAGGATTTCAGCTCATATTTCTCCCCACAGTAGCTCTGGATTCCTCAGAAGTTGTCAGTGTTTTTTGTTTTTTAACTGACTCAAGGTATTTCAAGCTGGGACATGTTGTCCTCACAAACACACTATCTTTGTTGCACTCTCTTACCATTTCACAGGAGTTACACAAGTGGTGTTGGTTATTTTCCACTGCTAATAAAGTCAGTGTTTTTTTTATGTATTTACGGCCTTGAGCTCTCTGTCCTTTGGGTAGAGGATGCCCTGTTTATGTTGCTTCAGGATGTGCTAGTCTTCACCATCAAAACTGTATATAAAAACTGGATGTAGGGTTTTAGAATCGAATCATTATTTCAGGAGGAGTTTCTATAAAATTCCAACATGACTGAAAGTGAAAGCACAAAGTTTTGTAGCTGTTTTAAATGCACAGTAGTGTGCTGTAGTATGTGCATGCTAATTTTCCCTATTTTTTAAGTTCATCTTTAAAAACACAAATAATTTAATAACATTAAATGTAATATTTAGCAAATCACAAAATTAATATCCATTATCATACTGTACATTGCAATGCTGTGATACCAAAATGTACTAAATGACTTTTTTGTGTTATTTTTCTTTTATTTTGACAAACTGTGATAAATATACAGTACACTAGTATCTTTTAAAAGTTTGGAAACAGTAAGATTGTTGGGGGAAAAAAATAATTATTTTATTCAGCATTGGTGCTTTAAATTGAAAAAAAAAGTGTCCCTTTAATTGCATCCCTAATGAAAACACCTTAAAAGCGAGCGCCTAACCAGCTGAATCACGCAGTGGACTCTGTTGTAATGCAGTTCCACTCATAGCAAGGTACAAAATAGCTTAAACCGTGTGCATCAGTTTGAACATATATGGTCAGTAATACGCTATCAGTGTGTCACACAAGTAAACAGATCAGCTCTGTGTTCTCTAATAAGTTGCTCTGCGGTTTTAAGCAGCACAGGTCTACTCACAACCTGATGCAGTCTGGTCTGTTTTTGTTGGTTGTTGCTCTTAGAGCCATGCAGCATGTGAGGTGGCATGTGTGATCCACGCACACTCCTCTTCGCACGTATACACCCACATGCATTACCTGTGACCCGTGCTCAACTCTCCTATAGATGCGAGATGATAATGTTACGATGAAGCCATCCACTCACTCTCACCTCCTACTTTAATCTGCTGTCAACCCACACACGTACGTTTCACATGAGCTCACATGCATGCACACAAACCTTGTTACACAATGTACACATTTTGGCCTTAAAAACACACAAATTGTACTACACACACATTGCTCACAACACAAACCCTCTTCCCCATGATAGAATTATCATAAATACGGGCAAGCACAAATCCTCTCTATGACAAGCTCTCTGAGCCAGGTTTTGTTTTTGCGAACGGTCAGGGTTTAATTTCAGTGCGACAACTGCTAATAGGATCATAGTATAGACTTTTGAGAAATGGTTTTCTGGCATTTTGGCAAATGATCTCTCGTTCAACTTTCTTTCTCTGTGGTACTTGCAGTGCTTGGGTGGGTGGATGCAGGGGTGTTTAATGTGTAGTTAAGAGAATTATGGGATAACACCCACACACATGTACACACAAATACTCCAACCTTCAAATATTGGGTATGTGTAGGAGTGCGTCTTATCTCTGGGCAACACCACTTTGGATAAACATTAAGCATTAAAGATCCATTACATCAACACCTTTCAGAGTGTTTGCTAATGCACCATGGCAACAGCACGCCACCCATTACAAAGCCCAGGCATTCGCTGATAACCTGAAAACAAGGCAAGGAAGAAACGAGAAATGCATTTGCCAGAAATGGTCTTTGGGGTGTTTGCTGTTTATGTTAATGTTACAGTAACGTTAATACATGTAAGAATCTACAGCAATTTGTTTCTCCGAAGGGTATTCTTCAAAAACTGAAATCTTATTTCTTTCTTCCCCTCAATAACTATTGTTTTTATTGAAAAACAGAATGAGAATTAACACCATTTCATATTAATTTATAACAGTCCATGTTTATATATAAAACAACACTTTTATTTTAAGGTCCAATTCTCGCTGTTAACAAACTATTAATACGACTTAATAAACTCCTAATTTGCTGCGTAATAATAGTTAATAAGGTAGTTGTTATGTTTAGGTATTGGCTAGGATTAGGGGTGTTGAATATGGTCACGCAGAATATGTGCTTTATGTACAGTACTAATAAAAAGCTAATATGTTGATAATAGGCATGCTAATAAGCAACTAGTTAATAGTGAGAATTGGTCCCTATACTAAAGTGTTACCAAACAAGTATTGTTGTCATACCGAATAAGATATCTTATCCAATATGGGGGACCCTCATGTTGTTCCAAACCTGAATGATTTTCTTCTGAACACAAGATATTTTTGAATAATGTTGGTAACAAACAGTTGCTGCCTGGTGGTCATTACATAGTATTATTATTATTATTATTATATTTCACTGGCTTTCAGCAGCTGTATGATTAACAGCATTCTTTACAATATCTTCTTTTGTGTTCAACAGAAGAAATAAACTCATACTGGAACAACTTGAGAGTTAGTAAACCATGACAGAATTTCATTTTTCCCTTTAAGTATTATTAACCAACAGTATAAAATACAGCATTTATTAATCTCAGTTAATGTTCATTTCTAAGATGTTAAATTAATACTACATTAATAATACATTTTATGATTACACGTGAATGATATACATTAAACATTTACTTAGAATAAATTATGTTAAAAATATAGTTCATGCTTGGCAGTGCTTTCTCTTTGATATACATAACTGTATAAAGGAGTGACTTTTGTGTTTTTCTTGTCTTTCCCTCTCTCCCTCCCTTTGACTGGACTTTGAGATATTGAGTATGTGTCTGTTATGTGTCTTTTTTTTTTTTTGGATGGTATGTATGAAAAAAAAAAAATGTTGATAACAAAAATATAGTTCATAATACCTAATGCATTAAGTAACGTAACAAAATGAATCTTATTGTAAAGCATGACAAACTAAATCATTACTGTTCAGACACTATTGAGGCCTCTTTAGGGTTTGATGAAGATTTCTAAAAAGTGCTGGTATGTGTGTGTGACTTAATGGGGGCATCTGTGTCCTGAAGGGTTTTGGCTCAGTAATGTTGTAGGGCTTTCCAACCTACGCCTTGTTTCCTTGGGTTTGTGAGAGTGTCACAGCATTGCATGATGTTCTGAATGGATGTGATTGCTGTAAAATTTGGTGTTGTGTGACAGTCCTTAAACAAACTTTTGGGAAAAACGCATTGTCTGAAAAGCAGATGACCAGTGATGTTTGCAGTGACAAAATATGTATGGTGCTTTAGGAGAACATTTTCTAAAGGAAATGCACTTGAGTGGCTTGTCATGACATGCTGAAATGTGCTTTTGCTCATCTCAGTTTTCTTAGGATCTAACTCACTCACTAGTGTCTCAGTGAAAAAAAATCTGTTAATTTTTTGTTTGCTGATATTCTGCACTGTAGAATTTCTCAGTTTTTTCCTCAGTATTTTTTAGTTATTCTGAAGATATTCTGTTTTGTGTGTGTGTTTGTGTGTGCGTGCATTGTCTGGGAAAACAAAATAACTAATATTTTATTTACTAAAAAAAGTATACCTACTAAATACAAATACATATATTTCATATAAAATATTAAGTATACTTCTTGATAAATATTGATTTCATGATACAATTTAAAGAAATGTAAAAGAGAACACAATGAAGTTTAAGATTTTCGAAAAATTAATTGTCGTACAACGCAAAAGCGTGAAAAACAAATACAAAAATTCAGAACTTAATGCTCATTTCTCAGTTAAACAGTTTGTAATTAAATATTTTGTATTTAACTTGTGGTTTCAGACTGTAGTTCTTAATATACAGGTTGTTGTAGATTGTGTCTGGTAGGCTGTAGCTCTGTCGGAAGTGACTGAAGTGCAGGTCAAGTCGTGAAATGCCACTTTGTGTGTGTATCTTTGTCAACCTGCTCAAAGTAATTGTCACAAATGTAACTTAGACTCTCTTAGACTCTTGCTTAGTTACAAAGCATGTTAAAAGAATATTAGGATCAATAAAATGACCAAATAAAGTATTGTGAGATTTCTGGGCAGGCAGTACCCGATCAGGTTTTCGTATGTTTGGGAAGGGGTGTGTAAATGTGTGTGTGTTTCCCATGTTTCTCCAGGAGGAAATGGCCTTTTCTGCACATGTTATCATACAATGAGCCAGGGAGGAGACAACATCCTGCCTCTGTCTTACAGAACAAACCTGTGTGTTATGCTGGTATACAGTTAGAAAGATACACAAATTAAATCAGGGGCATCTGACCAAGGTCAGAGAGAAATCCAACACCATCATCAATCAGCGTGGTTCATTATCACACCCTGGTCTTTTGTTTCAAACCAATATTGTAGACTCCACACCATAAGTTATATCAAAATATGTATTTTAATGTAATAAATTGCTCTTTTTACCTGGGCCAGTTAACAATTTACTACCATATAGAACTACACTACTGTTCAAAATTCGGGAAGATTTTTTGACTGCATTTGTTTGATAAAAAATACATTACAAACTGTAATACTGTGAAATATTACTATACATTAAAATAACCGTTTCTATTTTAATATATGTTTAAATGTATTTTATGTGATGACAAAGCTGAGTTTTCAGTAGCCATTGCACCAGTCTTCAGTGTCACATGATCCTTCAGAAATTGTTGTTATTATTATAAAGAGATTATTATCAATGTTGAAAACAGTTGTGCTGCTTAATATCTTTGTAGAAATGTGATGCATTATTTCCAGGATTCTTTGATGAATAGAAAGTTCAAAAGAACAGAATTTATTTGAAACAGATTTTTTGTAACATTATGAATGTCTTAACTGTGACTTTTGATCAGTTTGATACATACTTGCTAAACTTTTGAGCATAGGGTCCCTGTGAGTTTTATCAAATTTAAGGCAATAAAAGTCTTAAATATCTTAAATTGCATTATAAAAGTCATATTAATGATTTCAAGACATCTTAAATTGGGGGACAAAAAACAGGAACATATGGCATAATAATGTGATTGAATATTAAACTTTAAAAGGCTATGATTTAAATGCATTAATGTGAGCGCTGCATGTTTGAAACTATATACAGGATGCTGCTGTGCGTGCTAAAGGCTCATTGTTTTCAAGCAGTTCACAGATAAATGGCAAGCGATTGTTGATTGCTAATTATCTACTATTGATGAATTATGACATTATATACCTTATGGTATTTATATCACCTTTTCAGATACATTTATCCATTCTAATGATTTAAAGGCTAGAATGTGAGGTTTATTCTAAACATTTTTATTTTTTTGTCAAAACCTGTGCTTGAACAGTAAAGTTGCTTAAATTCTGGTCTTTACAGTCATTTTACTGTTTAGAATGTTACTGTACCATAAACATTGCTCTTCCTCACCTTTTTGGTACTAATTTTATTTGTGCAGACCTTAAAGAAGGTCTTAAAAGACTTAAATATGATTGTAAAAACCCTGCAGATACCCTGTTTCAGGTGTGTAAGTAAATATCTCTTATAAGATCCACATTGTATTTGCCTGGTAAATGGTGATCTGTTCTGATCAGTGATCCACTTTAATATAAGGTAGTATGTACAGACACCAGCTGTTTGTGTCCTTGAAACTGTGAAATTACCCAGATTCATCTGCCCTACATACACTCTGAGACACTCACTTTATCAGAGCTCCACCCAGACACCAAAAAGAGGGTCAAAGTGTGTGTGTGTGTGTGTGTGTGTGTGTGTGTGTGTGTGTGTACTAGTGATGGTGATATGCTTGTAGTATATATTTCATCAATGGATCATTCGCTGGATCTTTGAGTTAATCTTTGAATATGTTTATGGCCTTGCTATACATTTGCTTATATAATAGCTGGAAGATATATACATACATGTGTGTATATGTACATTTGGTGGGGACAGATGGACTGAGCTTGCTAATCAGGTCACAAGTCTTATGGTAGAATAAATCAGACCATTCTGCTCAGGGTGTAGAGTGCAGTGATGCATTGATCATGAGAATTAAATATAAGCTATGGAAGTTACATTTTTTTAAATTCCAAAATTCCAATTTTTTAATTCCAAAAATGTGTCTGAAACAAATCAAACAGAAATGTAAAATGTCTTAATGCATCTTAACCTCTTAACTGTCACCGTCCACCCTGTGGGACGCCTACGTTTACTTCACTATTTTACAATTAAATCCTAATCTAATCATGACAAACTATATATCGTTGGAAAGGTCTAAGACTCCTAAATAGGTATTTTACCACTTTTGTTTGTTAAAAAATTATGTAGGAAAAGTAATAGATTAATTTATGACGAGTGCACCTAAAAAATCTACATCATAACAGGAGTTCTGACCTTTGTCACAGAAAGTCTTCTTTTTTGCCTTTTTCTCTATCACGCTTTAGAAATCATAAGAAATTATATATCAGTTGAAAACTTAAAATCTCAAAATTCATCCTTTGAAACCCATTTTAAAATCAGACATTGCATTACCATGGAAATGGTACATCAAAATCACGTTGGAAAATGTTTTCATTCATGAATTATAAAAAAAATAAGTTTGGATAGTGCACTATCATGTCTGTGTTCAAAACTGTGAGTGACAGTTAAGGGGTTAAAGAATTATAAACAAGTTAAATCATTGTCAGAGCAAATGTGGCACACTAGAAGCACTCTGCCATGAGACCAGCTGGGTCTGGACAAGGATACGATCCTCTGCGATCTCCCCATGTGTGATTTTCCTCTAGTCAAGCCGATTAATCTCGTCCTTTATTTGAACTGTTCCGACTTCGAAGTGGAAGAAGTCAAGGAAACTTCTAAATTTCCTCGTCCAGTCCCCTCTTGAACAAGCCGTGTCTCACCAGCTCGCTTCACGCCAGGAACCTCCACATACCTCACCAACGGCTCCGACCACCTGTCCAAACCGAGGCATTCCCATGTTCTCCTGAGCGTCACCGTAATCCTCATCCCCGGACAGTCCACTACTCAGTTGTCAAGCCCGTCAGCCGTTCAGCACTCAAGTTCACCGGCCGCTCCGATGTCAAGCCCGCCGTCCGCGGCTCACTCAAGCCCTCAGCTGTCAGCAGCAGCCTCCCTCACTGTGAACCAAAAGAGGAATAAGAGGAGGAAAAGACTGCTCTCAGCCCTCATTCCAGCCTCAGAGCTCGCTCCTGAGTCAGCTCCAGCATGCAGCTCAGAGCTCCTGGATATGGTATTACCCCCAGAGTTCTCGGTGCCTATCCTCACCCCAGAGTCCGCTCAAAGGAGCTATCCTCCCGAGTATCCTTCGTCTCTGCTGTTTCCAGCCAGCTCCGCTCCTCCTGAGCATCCTCCAGACTCCCTCCGGGCATGTAAATTCCTGAATTTACCCAATAAATTTTTTTTGGGGGGGGCCCATATATCCGTGGCCATAGTGGCCGGGCCGAGGTTCAAGACCAAGGCCACGGAAGTTGCGCCTTCATGGTCCCCTGAGCTCCCTGTTCCGGCATGGCCCCCCGAGTCTCCTGATCCACCATGGCCCCCCGAGTCTCCGGATGTGCCATGGCCCCCCGAGTCCCCTAATCTGCCATGGTCCCCCGATCCGCCATGGCTTCCCGAGTCTCCTGATCCACCCTGGAGGCCTCCCCTGTGTCCCTGTCCTGCACCAGCCTCCAGGGCGCCCACCCTCCCTCCCCGGTGGTATTGTTATGGCGTGGGATGCACCTTCTGGGACAGGGGAGTAACTGTTACGTTTATGTTCCTTTTGAGTTTCCTGTTTTTCCTTTTTTGGTCATGTTCCTGTGTTCCCTGATTTAGTTTATTAGTTTCCACCTGTGATAATTAATCATCTCGTTTGCTCCTTAGTTTCCTTGTCTTTATAAGCAGTTTCTGTCTGTTCTTTGTCCTGGATTGATGTTGATTTAATGGTATATGTGTGTTGATGCCATTTAGTTGTCCTGTTCTTTGTGTTGAAGTTGGAATTAAAGACCATATGCATTTACTCTTTCGTTGTGCGCTTTCTACAACCACATTCCATGACAACAGCATTTGACAAATTTTCGTTTTATTAAACTTTCTGTAATCACCATGATTCCCTAATAAACGTAAAAATACATAGGGCTCATAAATCTTTGTTGAAATTGTCAATATACTATTAGATTAAACTATTTTATTTATTATTTTTGGTATTTAATGAATTCAAATTCACAGAGATATTCTCTACAAATCTGTGATGATCAAAATGTATGAATGAAAGCAGTGCTGTCTGGATTGCCTGCTTGTTCAAAGCTCAAATTTGAGCATTTCTTTCCTCACACATTCTTATTACATCAGACTTCACTAAAGAGCTGAAAAGTTAGAAAAATGAGATTTGGTACTAGACATAAACACACACTCCACTCATGCAGTGTGAATCGGGGTGCCGCTGTCTATCAGAGAGGAACAGTTTGCTTATTCAACAGAACTCAGAGTGCACACTTACACACTCAACGTCATGCTGAGAGTGGGCACACAGAGGAATGCTGAGTGGCAGAAACGCACAAGCACAAATGCAGCTCTCCACTTGTACATGCGTTTAACTGTTGTGCACACTTGGTATAAATCTAAGTCGGAACCATCTGTTTGATTATATACTGTAAATAAGTGCACACACACACGCTCTGCTGATTATTCCAGCTGTAAGCCGCAGGATGAGGCCACACCCAGAGCAACATAATGACAGACTGCGTTTCTATGCCCTTTTCCCACTTCAGAGACACTTTGAGGATAGGACAAGAGTGTTTGAGTGAAAGAATGAGCAATTAGAGCTCAAATAAAGGAATGTGAGGTCTAATTAGCTTAATGAAAACTTCACTCACCCAGTTAGAAGTATATCTGTGTCTGCTTATCAGATTTTGCTGTCATTTGGGGATGTTGATTCTGCTTTGTTGTTTAGGCCTATATTGCAGTATTTCTACTAGTTTAAAATCTTATCCATTGCAGAATTCTGTAGTGTAGAATTCAACTATGAATATGTATGTACGTATATAACTGTAAAAATGTTTAATTTTTACAGAAAAATACTGTAAAAAAAAGTTACAGTGAAAATCTGGTAATTTGTTAACTTTAAGTTACCACACAGTATATGGTGAAAAAATGTTTTTATATAGTAAATATGGGGGTTTTGTGTTGCATTTTCTGTTACTTAAATAATGTTTATTGCATTCTTTTAGTGATTTTGGTAGTTAAAGTAGATTTGTAAATTAGCATTGTATCATTAATGAAACATGGCTATAAAAGTTGTAAAACATACAGGCACCAGTATAACATCCTTCATTACCTGAAACATTGTCGATATATTTTTGTGGTAAATTCCTTGCAACCCTTGCTCCTTTATTTATTTATGTTCTGTATATATATAGTGTAAATTTCACAGGATTTTGTATGCTATGCATATATATATTACACACACACACACACACACACACACATATATATATATATATATATATATATATATATATATATATATATATTTGTTGAAGTTGTGATAGTCTTGAGTGTATCAGTTAGAATCAGGATGAAAATTATTAACAAAATCAGTAATGTAAAATCAGGCTAATAGATATAGACTTTGCTTTGGTCATGTGTTTAAATCAGCACAATTCACAACAATGGTACACAAGATTTTGTACGATAATTAAAAATTTTAACTGGACGATCCTTTTCACTGAACCTTGAAAGTTTTAGTTTATATTTTAAATGAATCCTCTACTAACACTTATTGGTTATCATAGTTCAGTGCTGTTGCAGTACAGGTTGCCATTACAGACCTACATTTCCCAGAATCCTCTTGCATCACAGCACTCCCTTGACAGCCCGTGTGTTGACAGAGCTCACATTCAGCCTCATTCTCTTCTATCCTTCCCTCCTGTTCTCTATCTCCTGTGTCTACTATCATTTGATCTTTAAACCTCCAGTATGTACACACACACACACACACACACATACTCTTAGAGAAAGAGGTGCTTTCATAGGACTGTGTGTGTGCTTTTCGTCACAGGGGTTAGTCTGTTAATCCATGCCATCTGTGCCATCTCGATGCCCATTGTGTGCTCTGAACAGAACAAACTGCCTCAACACAGACAGCAAGACGGAGAGACCGTTCAGACAAAGACAGATCGCAGACGAGAGACAGTTAGAGCGACGTCTGTATGACTAAGATCATCAGGTGTCTGTGAAAAGGTTCTGACTGTTGTTCTACTCTGTTGTACTCCTGCAGCACATCAAGCAGTCATATTTTCTTGTGTTTCCGGGTCTGTGTTTTATCTTTTGTCTCTCTGTTTCTTGGCTGTACCTGACTGTCCATATCGGTGGGACAGTCTTGCCTGCAGTATGTGTGTTTAATATAATGTTGTTCAGTAGAGCTTTTACAAACCTCATTTTGTTGTTTTGTTGGTCTTATAGGCTTATCTGCACAAGCTGTAGATTTGACCTACAGGCCTAGAGTCATTAAATGATTATTCATCCCTCTGTGTTATGATCTTTCCCCATAAAGCTGAGACTGGGGTGAGACAACGGGGCTTTGTGATGGCACACATAGCTTAATAAATTGTCCAAGCATATTTTCCTTATAGTGAACTTATGCTCTGTTTAATAGTAAATAAGCACTGGTGGTTACCCTTTGCCCATAATGGTTGCCTCCATCATGTGAGCTGTTAACACACTGAAGATACATGTAGGTTATCTGCCATTTCACTCTGGTTTTGAGGTGAAGAGCTTTCACTGTTTTCAGCTCTTGAAATGAAATTGGTACCACTTTTGCCATGTTTGGTTGGCCAAATATTTTTTGACCTTTTGCGATTTGTCAGTATCCACACATCCTATCCTGTCCTGTCTTGTCCTGGCGTAAGGAAATTCAGAATCTACTCTACATTTTCCTATATTAGGGTATAGATTAGACATACATGATATATCTGTGACTGCGTCATATTAATCGACATCAGTATTTTTTTCATTGGATTTTAGATATTTAATTGTATCAAAAAGAAATATTTATTAATCTTTCCTGCTTTACAGTATAATGTTATAAATACACTTTTTTTTGTTGTGTAGACTAGTTAGGCCTTTGTGAAAAGAAGCGCACTATCTTAAAAGTAAAAGCTAAAAAACAGAATATTAATGAAATAAAAGGCTATTTAAGTGTACTTGAAGAGAGTACACTTTTATGACTTTTTTAACACACTTAAGTACAGTTTATGAAATTTTTTTTTATTTTCAAATTTTATTTATCAAAATGTTATTTTAAAGTACATTTTAAATCAATTTTTTTAATAATTTTTTGTTGTGCTTTAAATAAATAAACCTGTTTTGTGTACTTATAGTATGTTGATATTACATTTAGATTATATTTTATTATACATTTATTATATTTAATATATGTACTGTAAATTGCAATGTGTATTTAAATACATGATGAAATGACATTACATTTTATTGTAGTTTACCATAAATGTTTGTCAGTACATTCGGTGGTACACTTTAAACATAAAATTGTTATGTTTAAAAGTATGCTAAAGTGCACTTCTATTTAACAAGGGATAACATAATTTTGTGCAATAATAATGATCAGCATATCACTATCGGCAGAATTTCATCATCAGTGCATCCTTGCTATGGATGAAATTTAGAGCATCTCTAGTTTTTATTTTTATTTTTACTTTTACTTAGTGAGTTATGGTTTGTGTATCATATTTTTGAACCTCTGAACTGCTTATTAGGGTTAATATTTATCTAGGTCCTGTCTCAGGAAATTGGGTGTGTTTTGACTATGTACACTAGTGTATTATGGGTGCCTCATTCTTGACAGGCTTGTTTAATGCATGAAAACTACTATGTGTGTGTCTTTTGGACTGTCTTTTGCTATTAGCATTCATGCAGTCTCTCATAGGGCTGTGTGCATGGTTTCCATGGAAACACTAATGCGTAGTGACAAGGTGGTATAGGTCAGTAGTACAGTTGTCATTTGTTGTATCATACATAATGTATACAGGGAGAGAGTAGTAAGTTCAGTCACATACTCTCACAATAAAGTCAACTGCTACACAGTTTCTTTAGTATTGCTAAGAATTTGATATAAAAACATGGCCTGAAACATTTAGCAAAACACCGATCACTTTGATGAAACGGTCTGGTGGTTAAACCCTCACACACATTTGTTAAATGTAATCATTTAAACAATGACATCACCTTTAGGCACATGAAATACTAACTGTGCTCAGGCACTACCAATTATGGCTTTTGAAATGAGGTGTGTGTGTGTGTTCAGGAAGGGAACTTAACCTTGGGATCCCCTCCTTCACACGCTCAGATGTTTTTGCTAATGTTCTCTTCATTGATATCTGTAATTGTGAAAGCACCTCCTTGTGTTTAGTTAGGGTACTACAACAACAAATGTAGCATTGAGTGTATTGTACAGTCATGCTAGTTGTGTAATAAATGCTCTAACCAATTTTTTAAAGCATTAGCTTTAACAGAACTCTCTTTCTCTCAGATCTGTCGAAGAATCGCTTGATTGACATCCCATCAGAGGTGTGTCATCTGGTCTCTTTGGAAACACTGAACCTTTATCACAACTGCATCAGAAGCATTCCCGATACCATCATTAGCCTTCAGTCCCTGACCTGCTTAAACATCAGGTGAGCATCACACTAACACATATACACACACATTCACAGAGAGATGAATTGCATTGTGTTGTGTCTCTAGGCTCATAATGCATTAACATAATATTGTGGGAAGCCGTCAGAATGTGTTAGTATGCTTAGAATAGCATTCTACTACTAGCATAGTACTAATATTTCTGCAGTGATCAGCAGTGTGCATACTGTCAATTTTCTGTATGTATTACCCAAGTGGTTCTTTACTACATTTGCCATATTATGCAGTTTACAACCAGAGCATACTGTGTGCTACAGTGCAGTATGATAAATTTGACCTTCTGTTTCCAGTTTGACAAATGAACTGTGATTAAACCTCTGCAATGTTTACAATCTTCCTGATGACTCAATATTTTAGTATACTGACAAAAATGAAGACAGTTTTCATAAATTGGATTAAAAATGCCTGAATAACCATAATTATGCCCAAGGTGAAAAATAAAACACCACTTACCCAATTAAGCATCCAACATAAATTAAAATAAAATGAATTAAATAAGTTGTCAAGAATTTCACATATTACTGTTTGAAATGCAATTAATTAGTGCATATTGTCTATTGTTTCACATACTGTATTTGAAAACAGGATAGACAATAGGAATATATATTGCAAGTTATGTGTTATACTACAGTTACAAAATGTAGTCAATGTTTTTTTAAGATGTTAATAAAGATGCATTAAAATAATCAAAAGTGATAAATTACATGTATATTCCTACAAAAGATATGTATTCCAAATTAATGCCGTTCTCTTGACCTTTCTATTCATCAAATAATCTTGTAAAATATCGAGCAGCACAGCTGTTTTATACATTTATTATAATAAATGTTTCTTGAACAGCAAATCAGCATATTAGAATGATTTTCGAAGGATCATGTGACTTTTAAGACTGGAGTAATGGCTGCTGAAAATGATGCTTTGTCATCACAGGAATAATTATATTTTTGAACAAATATTCAAATAGGATTATTTTTATTTCAAATATTGAAATAGGATTAACAGTTATTTTAAAGTGTAATAATGTTCAGAATATTTCTGGTTTTATTGTATTTTTAATCAAATAAATGCAGTTTTGATGAGCATAAGATACTTTCAGAAACATTTAAAAAAAAATTCTGTCCCTGAACTTTTGAACGGTACTGGAATTATTATGCTAGTATTCTTTTCCAAACAACATATAGGATTGCATGTCTGTGCCTCAGCAGACCTAACCTAATGTGGTATTAAAATATATTATTTGCATATGTGTTTTGAATGAGATCGTGTGAAAGAGACTGCCTATTTTTAAAATCATCTAGTTGGTGGGTGGTTTGAATGAGTTGATTAGTCAATCTCGAAAGAGCTCCATATAACTAGGGTCCACCAGACCCGAGAATGTGGTCTTTAAGTTGCTTCTAAAGATGTGTGGTTTAATATTTATGGTAATTAAAATAACTGAATGGTATTGTTACATGATTAGCTTTTAGATGCATATACAGTCCAAGAGGAAAATCAAAGTGCACAACATATAACATGCAAAATTAAAGTGAACTAAATAAACATGTTTTTTTTCCCCCTGTTCTGCTTCTGTTAAATGTGAATACATCCACACACACACACACACACACACACAGACTCTCCCTCTGTTTGGGTTTTCTCTCTCCAGCCAAATGTCTCCTGCAGAAGGCCTGATATTCACACTGAGTTAATTAGCGATGGAATTTGTTTTGTAAGAAGTTAATGAAGCAGTAAGCTCTTAATGGTTGAAAAGAGTGAAAATAAACTGGAGATGGAAAATCAAGCAGAAAAACCAAGTGAGATGAAAAATGGATGAAAGATCATCAGAATATGAAATTGCCAAAAGAAAGCGAAAAGAGACTGACTTGCACACAGATTTATATGTTTTTCCTCTAGTTCAGCACACACACACACACACACACACACAGACAGTTGCACAATTGAACAATATATTTGTCTGTCATCCTGTAGTCATAACAGGCAAAGTTTGTCTAGCTATTACTTCTCATGAACTCATGAACAACTCCCTGAAGTCAGTCTTTTTCCTGTTTAATGTCATATAGACAGAAATGATGAAGTGTTACAGGAAGGCTAAGGCACACACATGATCAAGGAAAACAGATTATTTATTATTTATATTTGAATATCAGTCCTTTATCAGTCTTCAGTGCCACAATTGAACTGTTGTGTAATGATTTAATACTATTAATTTTATATGCATTTTGGGGGAGAATGTATATGTGTGTATACTCTGCTTACAGTGGGTACGGAAAGTATTCAGACCCCCTTAAATTTTTCACTCTTTGTTATATTGCAGCCATTTGCTAAAATCATTTAAGTTAATTTTTTTTTTTCCTCATTAATGTATACACAGCACCCCATATTGACAGAAAAACACAGAATTGTTGACATTTTTGCAGATTTATTAAAGAAAAACTAAAATATCACATGGTCCTAAGTATTCAGACCCTTTGCTGTGACACTCATATATTTAACTCAGTTGCTGTCCATTTCTTCTGATCATCCTTGAGATGGTTCTACACCTTCATTTGAGTCCAGCTGTGTTTGATTATACTGATTGGACTTGATTAGGAAAGCCACACACCTGTCTATATAAGACCTTACAGCTCACAGTGCATGTCAGAGCAAATGAGAATCATGAGGTCAAAGGAACTGCCTGAAGAGCTCAGAGACAGAATTGTGGCAAGGCACAGATCTGGCCGAGGTTAGAAAAAAATTTCTGCTGCACTTAAGGTTCCTAAGAGCACAGTGGCCTCCATAATCCTTAAATGGAAGGCGTTTGGGATGACCAGAACCCTTACTAGAGCTGGCCGTCCGCCAAACTGAGCTATCGGGGAGAAGAGCCTTGGTGAGAGGTAAAGAAGAACCCAAAGATCACTGTGGCTGAGCTCCAGAGATGCAGTCGGGAGATGGGAGAAAGTTGTAGAAAGTCAACCATCACTGCAGCCCTCCACCAGTCGGGGCTTTATGGCAGAGTGGCCCGACGGAAGCCTCTCCTCAGTGCAAGACACATGAAAGCCCGCATGGAGTTTGCTAAAAAACACCTGAAGGACTCCAAGATGGTGAGAAATAAGATTCTCTGGTCTGATGAGACCAAGATAGAACTTTTTGGCCTTAATTTTAAGTGGTATGTGTGGAGAAAACCAGGCACTGCTCATCACCTGTCCAATACAGTCCCAACAGTGAAGCATGGTGGTGGCAGCATCATGCTGTGGGGGTGTTTTTCAGCTGCAGGGACAGGACGACTGGTTGCAATCGAGGGAAAGATGAATGCGACCAAGTACAGGGATATCCTGAACGAAAACCTTCTCCAGAGTGCTCAGGACCTCAGACTGGGCCGAAGGTTTACCTTCCAACAAGACAATGACCCTAAGCACACAGCTAAAATAACGAAGGAGTGGCTTCACAACAACTCCGTGACTGTTCTTGAATGGCCCAGCCAGAGCCCTGACTTAAACCCAATTGAGCATCTCTGGAGAGACCTAAAAATGGCTGTCCACCAACATTTACCATCCAACCTGACAGAACTGGAGAGGATCTGCAAGGAGGAATGGCAGAGGATCCCCAAATCCAGGTGTGAAAAACTTGTTGCATCTTTCCCAAAAAGACACATGGCTGTATTAGATCAAAAGGGTGCTTCTACTAAATACTGAGCAAAGGGTCTGAATACTTAGGACCATGTGATATTTCAGTTTTTCTTTTTTAATAAATCTGCAAAAATGTCAACAATTCTGTGTTTTTCTGTCAATATGGGGTGCTGTGTGTACATTAATGAAAAAATGAACATAAATGATTTTAGCAAATGGCTGCAATATAACAAAGAGTGAACAATTTAAGGGGGTCTGAATACTTTCCGTACCCACTGTATATTTTTATATTTTATTGTTACAATAATATAACAATAATTTGGAAATTGTAATTATTTAGATAAGATATAAACTTGAACGCCCAAACAAAAAGAAACAACAGTACATTGAATTTAAAAGTACAGAAATCAAATAGAAACAAAATAATGTAAGAAATGCCCTCGTAAAGGTAATCATCATAGAAGATTGAAGACAAATCAAAAGATTGTGGTTACAGCACAAATGCATTAAAAAAAGAAAGAAAGAAAATGAAAAACGACAAAAATATGACATTAAGTGATGTAATACAGGCTTCCAGATTTTTACAAATAAATCAAATTTGTCATTATTGATATCTTATCAGATGTCATATATCATTTCATATGATTATTATAATCATTATTGAAAAGTTCTCTGTATGTACAGTAAAATGTTCACCAACTCATTTAACCAAATTCTTTGTATTTATGTGTCTGTTTTCTAATAAATGCTGTGATTGGTCAATCAGAATGAAGTTTTCCAGATGCATGCTTCTGCTTGAGGAGTAGCATTAAGAAAGATGCTGTAACATGTTTTGTTTAAACGTTGCGGTGCTGTAGCCGGAACCAGCTGTCAGTGCTGCCAGCATGTGTGTGTGGTCTTCCTCTGCGAGTGCTCAACGCCAGCAATAACAAACTCAACGCACTTCCAGAAAGCATTGACCAGCTCACCAATCTCATGGAGCTGGTAAGTGTGAGCATGTGTGCTGTACCTCTGATGTCTGCATATAAATGAGATGTTTGTGATACTTGCTCTGTGTTTTATGAATATATTACCATGTTGACTCACCCTTTCTTGACTTGGCTTATATTGAACTGCTTTTCTCTCTTTCCAGTTTTTCTCTGGTAGTTCTTCACCCTGTCTTTTTTCTCCTGCTCCTTTTTGTAACCATAAATGAGAACATACACAGACTAGTTTTTGTAGGTTTATGCCATGTGGGATGTCATGTAATATAGTACAACAAGCACTTAGTTAGAGTGAGTGTAATGAAAGGTTTGTGCAGAAGCTTGTGTTTGAGAAGAAGGTAAACATGTAACTCTAAACTCCTCCTCTTTCTTTTTCCCATCAGGATGTAAGCTGTAATGAAATCACAGCTCTTCCACGCCACACTGGCCAACTCAAAGCTCTGAGGGAACTCAACGTGCACCGAAACCTTCTCTGTGTCCTTCCAGAGGGTGAGTGTGTGTGTGTGTTTGCATCCCTTACACACTGCTACACCCTTCTTATCTCTGTTGAAATGATTTCAGCTTCTCTGACAAGTTCACCTCGATAACTACTCATCACATTACCAATAAAAACTTCCTCCGGTAGCTGCACAGCTACAGGAAATCTAGCCCTTGTTTGACCTCTGCTCCACCAACCAACCTCCTTATTCAGGCCCTCTCTGCGTCATGATTTGAAAGTGAGGATAGTTCACTCAAAATTAAAAGTCTGTCATCATTTACTCTCCCTCGATGTTCGTTCATCTTCAAAACGCAAATGAACACACTATTATTGAAATCTGTCAGGAACAATGAGGTTTGTTTTCACTTCACTTGCGTGAAAGTTTTAGTGGAGACAAAGAAACCTCATGTTTCAATAAAAATATCTTCATTTGTGTTTGGAAGATGAAAGAAAGTTGTACATGTTTGGAATTACATAAAGTTGACACATTTTTTGTTTAAACTATCTAATTATTTTGCTAAAAGTAGTATTGAACTCTATTGCTCAGTCTGGCCATTACATCTTTCCTTCATCCGTGTCATTCACTGAGCAATCATTTTAGAACAACATCCTCTACATATTGTAACAAAGCCAAATGAAACCCTCAGCCTCATGTTGTACTTATCTAAACCTATAAACTAACATTAACACAACACTCTGGTAAGTTGTTCTGTGTAAAAGCAAACTGCCAAGAACATAAAGTGTGGGTGTGTTCCTTTAAATAACAGCGAGAAAACGTTTAGTGATCTTAGTGCTAAAATGATTTTGTGAGCCAAGCATTGTCTGAAACGTGGCTGGAGTTATATCAACAGCTTACCTCGCAAAAAAAACAAAAAAGTCTGTAGCTGAGATTTTGCAGCCCAACTAGTTATTCAGCTAAATTATGCTGGCAGGTTATGAAAAATAGGATTTGTAATGGTCTCTCCATGCACACTGTGCCAAAATGACCTCATGGAGCTGAAGCATTAATATAGATTGCCTGAGAGATCTGCTGATAATTTAGATTTTTAACTTCGATTCATTGCTGTCTTTTAGTTACCAGGACCAGTAAATAACATTTATAAATGACTGTCGAAATCCAACAAGTACCCTTTTTGAAATAAGAAATCTATATTTATGTAGCTGATATGTTTTTTTTCTTGATTAAAGATGATATAGACTGATGTAAACATTTTAGTATTGAGCTTCCAAATGCCGAATGTCTCCTCTTTGCTTTTCAAGAGCTGTTGTGTGTGTTTTACTGTTGGTTTTTTATATCTTGGCAGCCCTCTGTGCCCCCTTGTTGCGAAATGTATTCACTTAATTCTCAATGGCTTAATAATTCTTTGTATGTGTGTTTTAGATTTGGCAGATTTACCCCTGGTCAAGTTTGATTTCTCCTGTAATAAGGTTTCTACTATTCCTGTCTGTTATCGAAAAATGACCCAGCTCCAATCACTACAGCTGGAGAATAATCCACTTCAGAGTCCTCCTGCACAGGTAACACACACACACACACACACACACACACACACACACACTCACACAATGTATTATTCAGTTCTCTCACAACTGCTTCTGACATTATTTTTGCTGCTTTCAGATATGCATGAAGGGCAAGATTCATATATTTAAATACCTCGCCATGGAGGCATGTCGTAGTGACAAGATGGCCGATGCCCTGTACCTTCCTGTCACAGACCGCCTCAGCTTGACACGACCCACGAATGGGAGGTCAGTCCTCATGATTATAAAGTAGTATCAAGTAGACTGAATTAAATTGTGTTTGAATTAATTAAATTGTGATATGGTGATTTTAAATAAAAAAGGTGTGTGTATATATAAATGTATATATGTAATAGTTTATAGTTATTATAAATTCAAAAGTTAAAGTGCACTGTTGTCCTCAAAGCAAGAAGTGGACTAAAAAGAGATTTGAATCCAAAGTCAAAACCAAAGTCCTTTTATTCTTTTAGTCTTGATATTTAAGCAGCAGCCCTATGCTATATTAAATCTTTATATAATATGAATATTTGTCAAAATAATCGATGTATAATTTTTTAAACCAAGTAATGCACCTCTAAATGGGTGTATAAAAAGGTCTGAATGTAGATTACAGTGTGGAATCTGAAAAAAATCCAGGTCGTGTGTGTATGTGTGTTGCCTGTCATTATCATCCTTATCTCAGGAGAATCCTTTTAATAGACTGCAGGGGGTCACTCTTCTGAGGGAGAGAGAGAGACTGGAAGATTACTTTCTCTTTCTCATATGAGAGACATAGGCTGCTTCTCTCTCTCTCTTCTGTCCTATGCGACCCTTGTTAACTTCTAATCACCCTCTTCCTTCTGTCTCAGCACTGAGGACATTGATCAGCACAAAAAACTTGACAGTGACTCTGGGGTGGGCAGTGACAACGGAGACAAACGCCTTTCTGCTACAGAGGTCAGTCTGTGTGTGTGTGTGTGTGTGTGTGTGTAGAAAAATCCTAACCATCTGGTCTATGTGCTTTGGATATTTGCATGTCTAATTTCATGTATCTGCTATATAATGTTTTCATCAGTGTTGCAAATTTAAAGTGATAGCATTATTAAAAACACATATTATGTTAGTTTGCTTATCACTGGGCTGCAATAAAACAGTAGCAGGATTGAGATCATATGCTTTAGGACAAAGGTCAGATAGCTGGTATCTGACAGTTATCATGTACTGTAGCATAGAGTGTAAATGTTACATCAGTTGTAGTTGTAATACACTGTCCTAACATTGGTACAGGACAATATAGTTAAGCGTTACGCTGGGTAGCCCCGCCCATAGTGAATTCACATTGGTCCAAAATCCCGCTCAGAATAACTGTATGTTAAACATTAACTATGCTCTGATTGGCTGTTATTGCACCGTGTTGCAGAGCATTTTCAATTACTTGACGCTGGAAATTTATTGTGATGTGCTTGGTTAAGACACAATGATGCTGATGACAATAGTAGTAATAATGATAAAACAATTTTTATATTAATTTTATAATAAAAAAATTATAAAATGTAGCTTAAATGTTGCTTCTTATGGTGCTTTACAGAGTAAATAGAATAATAATAATAGAACATCAATATGCATCAGTATAAATTTCAAATATAAATACAAATCAATACTTTTAAGCTGTAAATGATACATGATATATATGAAAATAAATGTCAAATTAAGACTATAAAAATAATGGTAACACTTTATTTTAGGGTCTATTAACTGGTTGCTTATTAGCATGCATATTACTAGAATATTAGCCATTTATTAGTAGTAATTAAGAACATATTAATGCCTTATTCTACATGACCTTATGCTATATCCCTAATCCTACCCAATACCTAAACTTAACAACTACTGCACTAACTATTAATAAACAGCAAATTAGGAATTTATTGAGGGAACAGTCGTAGTTAATAGTGAATAAGTGTTCCCGATTCTAAAGTGTTACCAAAATAATTTTAAGGCTGAAATTAGTGATAGAGTGTACTATGCTATTTTTTCAGTGAAATATTTGGTAGACAATGTGGTTTTCTCTCTTCTTCATAAAGAATCTCTCAAGTCAGGAAGTTCCAGATGCCAAAATCAGACTTTATTGCTCAAGACAACTAAGACGAGAATGCTTGCAGAACATCCAATAATCACAAAATGTGCAACTCACATTTTTATACAGTATTAAACAATGATCTCATCGTCACATTTTACTTTTCTTTTTGGAATTCTCCCAGTATTCCCGCCACAGTTTTTTCAATACTCTATTTGTGTACTCTTATCTTTTTCACAATACCTAATTGTGGCATTATACGAGCCGGTTTATGTTTTTGCTGCTTTTAACTATAATTCCTTCATACAATTAGAGACACTAATTGACTCTAGTGCCTGTATAATCAATGCTGTTTGAAACTGATACCATATTGAATATACCATCATAATTCTAGCACAGTTACTTTAATTTAGTCTTGTAACCTATACATTTTTAAACGATGTGTAGTGTATTTTTTTAGTGTTTGTCTAGATGGTGTTTTAGATGGTGTGTTTTTGTGTCCTAGCCATCAGATGAAGACAGTCTCAGCTTGAATGTGCCCATGACCAACATCACAGAGGAGGAGGGCTTGAGCAAAGACGACTCCAGCGAACACATCAGCGCTCTGACAGGTGCTGCTCACACGCGTAAACATGCCCTCACATGTGTGGACAGGATATTAAAAGCCTGTAGAGAAAAACATCCTCTTACTAGGCTGACACAACAGTAGAGCGATACCGAGAGTGTATGAGACCCAGGTTAAGCCCAGGGGAAGGTCCTGGACAGGAAGTGTGGATACTGGCGGGGAAGTCGGTGTCAGCACATAAGGAGAATTAAGGGAGGAGGAGATGAAAACCGAGAACATTGCAGGAAGAAAGGAAAAGTGTGTGTGTGTGTGTGTGTGTGTGTGTGTGTGTGACTGCTAAGCTGATAGGAGGGTCCTTTAGACTTTAAGCTTTCAATAAGATTTACTTGACATGTCCACTCTGTGTCTGCATGTGTGAATGAATGTGTACATGTGTGCAGTTCATTCTAGAAGAACACTACAATAATTGTACTTCTTTAGGTTTCTGTTTGTTTTCAGTAAGAGGAATGTCCCATTTTTTTCAAATTAAGTTTATCTACAGCAATTATGGCATAATGTCAGTATTGTTTTTTTTTTGTTTGTTTGTTTTTAAAGCAAAAATTGCATTACACTTACATTAGTAGGTAATTGAAAGCAGTTTTGATTTACATTTAAGGTCAGTGAAAAACTCTTTAGCATAGTCAGTATAATAATTTAGTCATTTTTTTATGTGTGTGTGTGTGTGTGTGTCCGGTAGGAGACAGAAGTTCATCGGAATCTCTCAAGGAGCATCTAAGCTATCGAGACTCTACCCTCAGCTCACCGTTCGTCAACTATATCAAAGTGAGTGTGTTCAAGATTGATCTTTTCATGATCTGTCAGAAGTGTGTTTGTATTGAATACTGGAATTTAAGCACATTGAGGATCAGGAGGTTTTACTCCACCCAGGCTAGTTTAGATCAGTTTCATGCACATTTTCCAGTCTCGCTTTCTTCTCTCTTTCATTACACTTTTATCCTTTTGGCAATTAAATGGTGCCGTGCAGAAGCCAGATTAAGTTGTTGTTGTTTTTAAAACTAAACTTGGTGAGCACATTATCCTGCCCTGAACTCTGACGTTAGCAGTTTCTGGTTTAAGACCAGCAGATTTTTGGGGCCAATTCGACACCACATTTTCTGTTTAAATTGTGTGGAACAGGGTCCCCCATCGTCCACAACTATATTCAGAAATTATTTTTCCTGTTGTTTGTAACTTAATGGGTATGGATTAATAATATTAAATAAATAAATAAAAAACCGTACTTACAATTTATATCTAATAAAATATTCTAGAGCTTGGCATAACTAGACAAATGTGTATTTGTAAATTGCATAAAAATGCCCATGGAGTTTTATTAATATTTCAATAATTTTGAATTTTCCAGGAAATCACATGAAATTAAGCTACCTTATATCCAGGATCTCCAAGACTGTAGGAATCCTGGTTCTTCGGAGACAAAGCATAATTGTTTTTGTTTTGTTATTTTAATTCTTATTATAAATAATTTACGTCGTTTTTTGGCCTCATTGAAAACCACTGCTCTAAAGAGGCATGTGAAATGTTCATTAGGGGTTTTGTTTTGCTGTTTTTATTTTTTATTTTTTTTGCTTTGAAAGATTCATGAGAAATCATCCCGCTTTTCAGAATATTGTGGGAATATCTGATTTGAAACTTGTTAGATCTGTTGTTTGTTTGTACTGTTTTTCCTTTTTATTTAATGTTGGCTGTTTCCCATTATAGTCGTAATGTCCTAGTTTGAGCCCCAGCTGGAGTATATTGAACATCTTTTTTTTTTTCTCTTTCCTGCCTTTATCTACCCTATTTCCCTTCATTCCATTCTTTTCTTGTCATATTTTTCATCTGCCTCTCTTGGCAAAGCGCTTTATGTTCCAGTAACTGTTAGGTTATCTGATAATGTCTCATTGCATCATTGGATCGGCACAGACAGTGTTTATTTGTGCATTAGCGGTTCCCTTGTGAAGTAATCCACGTCTAGAGGGACATTGTGCGTATAAGGCGATGTGTGTGTGTGTGTGTATTCCCATCTGCGTGTGCGTCACCCTTTCAAACAGGCAGTGGTGAATCTGTTTCATTAAATTCTAGCCAATTAGACATTTAGCCTGTTGTCACATGATAGAGTTCACAGCTGAAGTTGATGTGTGTGTTTGTGTGTTTGAAGGGTCGAGGTGCGGATTTCGATGAGCCCCTCAGGATAGAGGAAGACAACAACTGGACTTCAGAACAAACGTACGTTTATATCCAGATATTTATCATGTGTATCTCTGTGTTTCTGTCTTTCTTTGAATTTGGTCACTAGTTAAATGATATATTCATATATATTATATTACTGGGTCCAACAGGTCAAAGGTTAACATGATCAATCAGTTAAAGGAAGCAGTAGAGATGCTACAGGATCCTAATAGGTAGGATAACAGTGTTAATGGTGTGTGTCATTGCAAAATGTAAACTATAGCATTGTCCAGATCTACTATAAGACATGAAGATATATTAACATGCATTACATTATGGTTTTCTGTAAAGCTGCTTTCAAACAATGTGTGTTGTGAAAAGTACTATTTAATTTAAATTGGTTTAACTTGTTTGTGTTTGTATATAGGGTTAACATGAACTCGACTGATCTCTCTGGTATTAAGCTCTACCCTGTGGAAATGGTTACAGTAGATGAGTCGCTCAAGTAAGTTAGAACTTCACAGTTTAAATTGTTTTACAGTAAATACAAAATAGTAGTAGTAGAAATACATTCAAATGGTTCTTTACATGTTAAGGTTTTCACCAACACCCCATTCTTGTTTTTGTCTTCCTGCAGTGGCCAAGAGAGTGACGAGGGTCAGGCGACACCTAAGGTAAACCACTGGTACATGTGTCTAAGGTAACATCAGACACATGTGCAAGAGGACCTTACTGGTTCCTCTAAGCATCCTGTTCGTTTCCCTCTTTATAGTGCTGCTGTAGACTGCAGTGTTACTCTAGAGTTCCTCTAAGATCAGTGGGCTATTGTTGAAGGGTAGACCGGTTTCGCTGTTTCCCGGGGGGATTGTCTTTCACACATCTTTTAGACTGTTTATGTGATGTCAGTTATGTGACGTCATATTTTACATAATGTTTATTATTTCAAAAGGTGCTAGTTTTTCATTCATTCAAGAGCAGCTGCAAAAATCCATTCCCTTCACCTAAACTGCTCAAAATTAAAGACAGTAGCCTCTCTGATTCCAAAGCACTGTTTGGTTTGAAGTACTTACACTACAAAAGTTTGGGGTTGATAAGATTTTGTAATGTTTTTAAAAGAAGCATTGAAAATCACCAAGGCTGCGTTTAGTTGATAAAAATACAGTAAAACAGTAATATTGTGAAATATTATTACAATTTAAAATCACTGTTTTTATTTTAAAATAGATGTTATTTTTTGTGATGGCAAAGCAGAATTTTCATTTTACAGAATTTTACATTAGTCTTCAGTGTCACGTGATTCTTAAGAAATCACTCTAATATGCTAGTTTGGTGCTCAAAAACATTTCTTATTAATATCAGTGCTGCTTAATACTTTTGTAAAAAATCATAATACAAATTTTTCAGGATTCTTTGATGAATAGAAAGTTCAAAACAACAGCATTTATTTATTATAAATGTCTTTTACTGTCACTTTTGGTCAGTTAAATGCATCCCTGCTGAATAAAAGTTTAAATTTCTTAAAAATATATCCTACTGACCCCAATCTTTTGAATGGTGGTGTATGTTGTGCCTTTATTTTGCAGTGGTCTGTTGTGGTAGTTTTTTGTGTTGTCGTTTGTGTATGTACTGTAGATGTCTTTGCTGTGTTGTGATGTGATTATTTGGTTGATAAGAAAATATTTCCTATTGTTAAAACTGTAATTAACCGTGATTAGCCATGCTGTGCAGTAGTTCTGGTTAGCCGTGCAGCTTGTGTGTTATAAGTACATCCAGTTAAAATCCTGGGATGTTTTTACCAGCGTGATGTGTGCTGTGGTTAGTGTCATAGTTTGATGGTCTTAAGAGCCGTGATTATCATTGAAGGCAGCTCCTGGAGAATGCTGGGAGTTCCAGAGGAAGAGACAGTACATTCTAGAACGGGCCCGGCTCGAGGCCCAGCTCGCATGTCAACAGTATGCCCTGCACATGGCACAACAGGTAATCTGACAAACTAGTCCTGCCATTCAGCCTATAGATGCATCCTGTTTGACCGGTGAACACTTGGGCAACTTGTGCAATTCAAGTGGGGACATTGTTATAAAAAAATGCAGCTGGTCTCTCAGAAATGATTCATCATTTGGCGCAAGTGTGTTTGTCATTTGTATGCAGTGCACTTTGTACCGAACTGCCCAAACAAATGGTTTAGATGTAGCTGCCACATACGTGCTTTTTGTTTGTGCTGTGGTGACCTCAGTCTCATTGTAGTTGTGCTATTGTAAACGTGCAGCTCATTCCTAGCAGACCCACGCGGAATCTGTACGCAGATTTCCACAGAATTGGAGCCATTGCCATTTACAAGTTCTACATGGCCTCTGCATTTTTGTTCATTAAAATCAATGTGAATTGTCTTGATTTTATTCATCTGGAAGTGACTGAATTATAAAAGGAGGGTGTTCCATACTAGAATGTAAGATACAAGATTGCTAAAAAAAAAAAAGGTGCTGAAATCATTTTTTTGGCTATTGGTTAGCATTGTAGTTTACAGTTGAAGAGAGAGTTCGCCAAAAATATAATTTTCTCAACGCTCATGGCATTCCCTCCTGGCTTTCTTTCTTCTGTGGGATATAAAAGTAAACATTTTGAGATGTGTTTGGCTAGAAGCATTTTACAAAATATCTGCTTTTATGTTCTGCAGAAGAAAGCAAGTCATACATGTTTGGAACAACATGAGGTGAGTGAATGATGACAGAATGTAAACTATTAATTTAACGTTGTTTTAAGGGAAAAGCAAGTTATTACATTACATTTTGATTAAAGATTACAGACAAATATATTATTTATTTGGAATAATGTGCTGGTGAATCGTTCACAATAACACTAGAATTTGATTGTGCTGTCATCTACCACAAAGAGTGAAGTACTCTGTTTAGCATTTTACCAATTCATTCTGCATAATTCTGCAGATTTTCCACTGGTTTGTAGATTGCATCTGGGCCCTTTTTCACTCAGTATACAGTGTTTGAAATGTTGTGCTGGATGTATTTGTTTATTAACAGTATTTTTAGTCCATGATGTAACCTCCATGACTTCATAAATCACCATTTTAGATTGAATAGAAATTATATATTTAAAGTAAATGTACTCACTCGGGATTGAGAATCATATAATTATCATTCTACTCTAATGAAAGGGGAAAAACAAACAAACAGAGACTCGAGAAAGAAAAACAAAGAGTCATATGGAAGCAGAGAACAGTGATGCATTGTTTGACTATGTCTAAAGAGCTGGTCTGTTAACGTCTTACATCATCTCAAGAATCCCACAGACTGTTTTTTTTCCTTCTCACTCTTAGGGTGACGTGGTTGGCCAGGAAGGATCAGGTGATAGTTGTGAGAACCAAGTTACCAAGGTAAATCTTTTTGCTGACTCACAGTTTAATGTTACTGTGGCTTTACACCACTGTAACGTTATGCAACAGAATTTTACGTTTTAAAAATGGTTCAGTGAACTTATGCTGAATGTGTTTGTCATGTACCAGAGTGAAGACAAAACCCCAGTTTCCAGCCCCACACTGAGCTCCCCTCCCTTTGGTCTGAAGCCCAGATCAGGTGAGAACCGTGTTGTTTTACTAACACACATAGTGCCAATGTGCTGGTTGGCATTTTGATGGTGAGGTTGGCATGGGTGGTGTTGCACTTTAGAGGATGGTGCACATTTTGGGCTCTCTCATTATCATCACATTTCAGTAGTAAGAGGGTGGAAGTGTTTGTATGTAAAGATCCTTTTTCCTGTGGTCAACACCTGTTATCCTGTCAAGCTCATAAAAACCATACAATATTACAGTCAGGCTTTTTATCCATTCATATTGCTGTTTTACATTACTCTCTTGGCTTCAGGGCCTAAACTGCATCTGGATAGGTTTAGAAAAAGCACATGGTAACTGAATATGTCCTGTATTTTCTTTTTATTTACACAGAGATTTGATATTTTCACAAATACCATTCATTATTAATGTATACGTTTAAATAAATACACAAAACAGCTTGCTTCATCTGGATGCTGTTTAATTCATGTAGCTAGAGGCTTCTTGTTGCTTCCCCCTCTAACATCTAAGCTAGCATTTGCATCATTATCTGTGATCTGTTATTTATGTCTAACATTACCAGCAATATCATGCCCTGAGTCTGACAGTTAACATAAATAATAGTCATTTGTACCAGGTGCATTAACAGCATGCCAACAAACTGGTAATGAAATGCTGCTAACAGTGAACTTGTTTTTGTTTTTAATATATTCTCTTTTGTGTTGTGCTGTATTTACGTGTCATTTTGCTTTGCATATCTTCCTGCTTCCTTATCTTCCCTTTTATTTATCTGTTTCCCTGATCTGCTGCTTGCTTGCTTGTCTGCTTTTATTACACACACCGCTGTTGCTTGGCACCCTCCTATTTTCTGATACCTGAAACTCCTGCCTGTTTCCTGTGGTTTTCCGATGAAAATTATTTGTTTGGCTCCTCCTCCCACTGGCACTATGCTTAATGTTGATACCTACATCTAGCTTCACCCTCTGTGCCGTGCTCGACTGCGCCCTGTCCCCTCCCCCTTACACAGGCCCCGCCCACTGATAGAGACACGCCCCCTAGCCCAGCTGAAGGAGACATGCCAAGCAGTGGTAGGTTTGCTCAATGTATCGTCCTGTGCTGTCACATGCATTGCAATTAGTCTCTTTGTGTTTTTTTTTTTTTTGTCAAGATGAAATTGTTTTGGGTATTTTTATTCTTCTTATTTATTATTTATTATTTTTTATTATTTTACATTTTTAGTGGTGGTTGCTGAGCCTTTGAGTCACTATCATAGAGATTTGAATAAACTTTTAATTGTAAATATAAAATATGTAACTCATTTTCCACGCTACTGGAACAAGAACAACAAAGACTTTTGGGTGTGGACTGTTTTGACTTGGGCCGGTAAGCAACCACCCAGAACACCTTAGCTACCACATAGCAATGCTTTATAACATCCAAAAAAACCTTAGCAACTGCTTTGTAACTCCCTACTGCATAGCAACACTCTGGCAACCACCCACAGTACCCTAGCATGATGGCAGCAGATTTTGCTTGGGCAAGCATTACTCTCATTATCCTTAGACAATGTAAACATTTAGTCTGTCCACCTTTTTTTTCTTCTTTTAATGCTTTAAAATCAAAATTTAAAAACGACACTTGTTTTTCAAAGATGGCTGAATACTTCCGCCTACTGACTGACATTTCCTATATGGCTGAGAGAATTTGAATATTTTTGAAAGTTCAGATGTGGAAGAAATTAATTAAGAAATAAGTAAGGTTCACTAGCAGCCGGTGAAAGTTGAAAAAATGAAAGATTTGTCAACATATACTCACCCTCATGTCATTCCAAACATGTATGAATTTCTTTCTCTTGCACAAAAAGAAGATCTTTTGAAGAATGACTTCCATTGTATGGACAGAAAAACACACGAGACATTTCTCAAAATATCTGTCATGTTCCACAGAAGAAATAAAGGTTTGGAACAACATGAGGGTGAGTAAAGGATGACAGAATTTGCATCTTTGGGTGAACTGTTTCTTTTAGCTTAGTATAAATTTGTCACTCATCATGTGTAGACAATTTTTTGTGTCTGAAAGTAAGAAAAAAATGTTTCTGAGGTTTGTGGTGTAGTCTTGCAGGGTCTTTTAAAACACAGGAGTGAGAGAGGGGATGTGGTTGAGCTGAAATTTGGGGTGGCCCAGTGGCTTTAAATGGAGCTGTGTGTATTTATAGAGCTGCTATTTTGAAGCATTAGATAATGGCCCCAGAGGGAAAATCAGACCTCCATTTAAGTGGAAATGCTTTCAGAGGATGAAAAACTGCCAGGAGACATCTGTACTTACTCATCGTCTTGCGAGAGAGAAAGAGGAAGAGGGAATGATGGAACCAGAGGACAGTTTACTAATGAATAGCTCTGTACTAATGGTAGTATTGAAACTTGAACTTGAATATTGAAATTTATATTAGAACTTTATTGAACCCAGATGGAATCTGGCACCTTTTTACGGGATCCAAACGAATAAGTCTGTGAAAGTGAAAGTTTCAATACTACTGTGAACATTTTTAAACCTAAAATGTCTACACTTTACTACACTTTTATTGGTAGTTAAAATCAAAATCAGATTAGGCACTTTATGAATGACAGTGTGTTCAGATTCTATAGAGGTTTATTTCTTTCCACAAAAGAAATACTACTAAAACTTGGAGAATTTGTAACTTCCTGTTGGACGTCAGAAACTCTCCTCAGTGTGTTTTTTTCTGTCTGTGAAGTGTCTTTAAGTGCACTTTTTGTCAATAACTTTCTGGAATACTTGCTGTCTCTTGCACACAATTTAACAGTAAACACTTGAAAGAGTTGGGTTTAGATGTGTGCTGCTCTTAGAGTTTAGAAACGTTGAGACAGAAAGAAAATGTGAGAGAAAGACACTTCGCTTTAAAGCTAAATTGTTTGATTTGTGTCAAGCTTCAAAAAAATGACTGTTTTCAAACAGCTTTCCCCAAACACAACCCTGGTTTGCTATTGGTGAACAAACAACTAGCCTCACCCCCAAACTCACACCATTGGTTGAGCCAGTGTTGCTATGCTAGGCTGGCAGGAAAAGAAAGTATGGGAACATAAAAATTACATACTTTTAAGTAATTAAATGTACCCTAAAACACAGACTTGCCCCAGAAGCATGAGAGGTGACTTTTCAGAGGCTGTTTATCACCGTGAACACACACACACACACACACACACACACACACACATACATTTAACTAAGCTATGAAATTTAGTTATTTAGACTTCTATTGTTTTTATATACCGATAGGTATAAATAATATATCATAACCCTACTTTTCTTCATTTATACAATTTGGGGGGGGGAATTTATTTTGATTTTATACTATTTTTACATTTACCTCACAGATTTACCTCACTTTTGGGTACAAATTTGTACACACGCACACACTCATTTTTTCTAATGCGGTTCAGAGACTAACATGTGCTTGCTGTTTTACATCAGTGACACTGCTCCAGGGCTTTGAACTGTGAGACAGCAAAAAGAGGGAGGAATGTTCTGGAATAACATCCTTTTAATGTTCCCTACATACTGTCCTCTTTCTTTCATTTCTTCACAGGATGAGAGGTTATGCAACTACAGAAACACACTCAGATGTGTGGAATGAAGCATTGTGTTCTTGTCTTTCTCAATCTCCCTCTTTCTTTTATGTCTAGTGCTCCCCCTTGTGGGGAAATATCATATAATAAAGGCTATCAGCTGTCACTTAAGGACGGCATCTCATCCCCTTAAGAATTCAGGATGTGTGTTTACTGTGATGTAAATAGACAATAATGGCAGCTTGTCATTTAAAAAGTAACAATGGCAACAGTAATAACATTTGATTACTGTCCAATCCTCTTCATGTCAAAATTGGCACTAACCTAAAGTTAAGAGTTTTGGGATATCATGATAGATGTGAAGTTAAAAAGAAAGTGACTAAATGAAAGTGAGTCTTTATGCATGTGAGAGTAAGACAGGAGATGTAATGTGCTCTGTACAGACTGGTGACGCTTCAGTTGTGTGACAGTGTTTTTCAGGACGAACAAGACTCTGGAATCAGTGGATCCTCAGTTCACCATGAGGAGAAAGATGGAGCAGCTCAGAGAGGAGCTGGAGCTCATAGAGCAACTACGAGAGGTATGCAAACACACTCACACAGAAGCTAAGTATGTAAATTAACTACATAACACTTTTCAAATAAAAGAAGAAATTTGTAAAGCAATAGATATACTGTTCAAAGTGAAAAAGGGGTCAAATATTTTAAGGGTGGCACAAATATTTTAGCTATATATGATACCTGAATTTTTTCTTTTTTTTGACTAAAATAATTGTATGAAAATGTTTTATTTTTATCCCAATCATGTTGATTTTGCCAGAGTATTGAGAGCAGACTGAAAGTAGTTCTTCCAGAAGATCTTGGCTCTTCTCTCATGGATGGGGTTGTGCTTTGTCATCTAGTCAATCACATTCGGCCACGTTCAGTGGCCAGTATCCATGTACCATCTCCTGCAGTGGTGAGTTATCTCTGAATGATCCATACATTTACACAAACACTATAAACTACCACTCAAAAGTTTGAGATCAGTTATATTTCTAAATATATTTTTTGAATATTATAAAAAAAAAAAAAAAAAAAACTAAGGCTTACTGAGGCTTTAACAGTAATATTGTGAAATACTGTTATTTAAAATAATTGTAAATTGTATCATTTAAAACAACTTTTCTATTTGAACATAGGGGACATGTTTGTTTTTGTTTTTTTACTGTTCTCTGAGGTCCACTTATAATGTTATCAAGATTTTTACATCAAAAAACATAATTTAGAAGTAATAGGCTATTTTCTGTCCTGTTTTTGACCCCCCTCATCAGAACGCTCTGTTTGAATAGGCGTGAAGGATTGTAGACTCGGAAGTAAACGCCCACTGCTATGATTGGCTTACAGTTGTGTGTTTGATAGTCTATGTCCTTCACAGAAAGACGCTGCCATTTAAGTTAAAAATGCATAAATGATCAATACATATCAAACAATTTGTTTAACAGACAAAGCAATAGTGACCACGTAATGAAAAAAAAGTTTCTCACACTTGTTTTGTGGACATTACTGTCGGATTCAATATAGCTGGCACAGCATCGTCTTTTAGTTTCAATCATTTTGAAAATCCTGTGTTGAATTGTGCCTTGTTTATAAACGAATCCGCTGTAAAATGAATTGAACAAAGGACCGAGTTAAAATTAAAGTATTAAATATTTATTAAAAATAAAGTTCATTCACTCTTTCCTAATGTTAGAATCAGAAGGAAGGCCACTCAAAGACTGTTTTTCCACAGCTTGGCACTGCACAGCTTCTTGTTGTTTTTGGAGCCATCTTTATCATTTGGTTTCTGCATAGACCTGCGTTTGCCTCTCGTTATTTACACTATGTGCGTGAATCGGTGGGCGGGGCTAAACAGACAGCGATGTAGATGCAGGCGTTGATCCTATTCTGTGGAAGCGTGTTTAGCCACACTATTACATCATAGAGTCGTACATTCCACAGGCGTCGTTTTGGCAGATTGGCTTCAATATAAGCTGTTTTTAGATTGAGAAAGTTTTGACTTATCAGGATGTTTAACTGTTTATGACCTCTTATATGTGAAAAGATCAAGGGAATTTTGGTTTCTCAGTTCATGACCCCCTTAAATTTTATTTTATTCATGTAATGGCAATGTGGCAGCTATTACTCCAGTCTTCAGTCTGTCATGATCTTTCAGAAATCATTCTAATATGCTGATTTGCTGCTCAAGATACATTTTGTATTATCACCAATGTTAAAAACAGTTGTTCTGATTGTGATAATTTTTTCAGGAATCTTTAATGAATAAAGTTTAAAAAACAGCATTTATATAAAATTGAAATCTTTTGTAACATTATGAATATCTTTACTGTCACTTTTGATCAATTTAAGGCGTCCTTGATGAATAAAATGTTTTTATTTCTTTAAAAAAAAAAATAATATTTGAATGATAGTGCATGTTTGTTAGCCTGAAGTTTAACCAGTTTTTTTTTTTCTCTTTCTCTCTTTTTTGACATCTGTATATGGATACGTTCACCTTCAGCCCAAGCTTAGCATGGCTAAATGTCGCAGAAATGTTGAAAACTTTTTGGACGCCTGCAGGAAAATGGGAGTCCCTGAGGTGAATATTTAATTTTTTTGAATGCCAAATGAACTAGATCTGTTTCTCAAGGGCCACTGTTTGTACAGGTTTTGTTTTACTGGTCTCTTACGTGCAGTCCTAAATTAAAAACATTCATTTGCTGGTATTGGTGGTCAACAAGAACAATTTATCATGCTATTGGTGTCTGGTTTTATAATTTATTTTAAATATATTAGAAAAATGTGACCTTGACAAACATTGTCTGACAGTTTCAGTCTTTCCCCATATTTCCTACATGGAATAATACCTGCTTTGCGGTTTTACCACGAATTGAGCTTGTCCGGTGAAATATTCCCAGTAAAGCTTATTATATTTTACATACTGTAACTAGTGCTTCAGTGAAGTGGACTGCTAATGGGGATTTCCACTGAATTTCCTGTTTAATTTAGGATCTGAATCTCAGTCTGGAAAACCTGTATGATTAGTTTAAATTAGTTTTTCTGACAGTGAACTTGTACACACAGGGCTCCTTGAAAACAAATCCTGGTAAAATACATGTTTTACTTGACTGATTTTGTTCATTAGCCACCTCTAATCTGATTGGTTGAAGCAGCTGAGATTGCCTCACACTGATTTGTGATCAGTCACACCCTTGAAAACGTTTTGGCAACATTTCTGCCTTGTTTATCAGCTTCAAGAAACTTCTGGACCTTCTCTGGTCAATAGATGTTGGGAAAACTGATCATAGAACAGCATTTAAAGGCACTTTCTTCATATAACCCTACTAGAGCTGCATCATGGCTTTGTATTAAGATGTTATCATTATGGCTTTAGGCTTCATCCATTTCTAGGGCTCCATTCCATCCTGTTAATGGCTCTGACCTGCTCTCTGATAAATGATCATGTTTCCTTGAGCTGTGACAGAGAATTGCAGTGTACCGATAAACAGACGACAGACAATAACACATGAGTAGAATGAATTTATGTGTGAAATGTTCATAAAAACCTTTATTTCATCAATTCAGTGTGACATTTTGCGTATTATATTGTCCTATCCAGATAAAGCTAGAAGCAATTACAGTTATCACGTCCATGAAAATCTTTGTATGTTTTAAAGGGGTGATATGATGTTGCTAAAAAGAACATTATTTTGTATATTTGGTGTAATGCAATGCGTTTACGCGGTTCGAGGTTCAAAAAAACACATTATTTTCCACATACTGTACATTATTGTTGCTTCTCTATGCTCCGCCTTTCTGAAACGCATTGATTTTTACAAAGCTCATCGTTCTGAGAAGCGAGGTGTGCTCTGATTGGCCAGCTATCCAGTGCGTTGTGATTGGCCGAATACCTCAAGCGTGTCACGGAAATGTTACACCCCTTACCATGTCGTGATGCCGTGTCCCGGCGCAACGAGACTAAAACAATAAAACCCATTATAAACAAGGAATTTGTTGCATTCAGTGACTGAATAATTACTGATTATAATGACTCATACGGTCTTTTTACGCGTTGCATTGCGCCGTGTAAACATAACACCATGTCTGCATTTGTGATCGGAGAAACTCCATACAAGCACTACTCTACACTGCTCAAAACTCGCGTTTTAATAGTCAGTAGCAAATTCTTTAACTATCGAAACGTACTTACAGGCTGTGAGTCAGAAGCACCAGACTGTCCTTGCGACGCTGGAATTGCCCCACTTTATAGTTCACAGCCATTCATAGTGTTCACATTGTAGGCTACTCTCTGCTAGGTTCAGGAAACAGTCCTCTGTAAAATGCGCTGCACACACTCGTATATTTGCGTTGTACTGTTCTGGAACAGTGTTGTAAATATAACTTAACCACTGATTTCTAGTTGTGTACTCATTTGGAAGGCCAAACAAAGTACTTTCACAATGAAACACACAGCATCTCTACGACATGGCGGCGGCAACAACAATACTACGGCAAGAATAAAAGTTACGCCTTCTTTCATTGCGTATACATTTGGGTGGTGTTATGCAAATCTTCCCACACCGTGACGTAGACATGTGGGGCCGTGTTTGAATGAGCCGTTTTAGGAAGGCGTGGCAGAGTCTTAACTTTTACAAAGAATATCTCTTTGGGTTTGAGACTTTAATCTTTGCAACTTTAGGGATCTTATATATGCACAAACAGCTTGTAACTCTCCAAAGACAAAGGAAAACATGAAATCGCATCATATGACCCCTTTAACTAGCCACAATGAGCACAATGTCCATGTTCCCTTGAAACATGGATAAAATGTTTGTTGTCGTTATGATGCATGTCTGTTTGTGTGGAGGAATCAAGTGAGGGTTGTTGGTCAATTTTGGGCCCACTTTTTTTGCTCAGACTGTGCAGAAGTTTCTATTGGTTATGCCATCCTACCCACTAAAAATGGTTACAATACCATATCAGTGGCCTTTCTAGAAGGAACCCAGATGTTGTCTTCTGCTTTATGGGTTGAGCTTGGTCCAAGCCATTTATAACAGGCTGCTCTGATTAGCGTGTTGTACAGGAAGCTTTTAGTTGTCACAGCTTGTGTCTGTAGTAGCAATAGCTACTACGAGTCTGCATGGCAGCTAGTTTTGTCACCATTTGTCTTGTTTGCTTTCCTGATAGCTGATGTTTATCAAGCTGGTTTATTCTGTTAGCGTGTTTAGGGCTAATGTGGCAGGCCTTGTTTGTTCGGTAACTCCTGGTGTATATTGTTGCTTTGTTTATCAACTTAGTCTAGATGTTGAGTCTGCAACAGTCTAGCTTGACCTGCTCTGCTCTTTTACTGGCTTTTGCAGCTCTCTTGCTTTATATCATTTTTAACGGCTGTAGCTTGACTTGTGCCTGGCATATGCTCACTACTGCACATCTGCTAACCACCATGTCACCTGTGCACCTGCTAACAGCATCTGCCCCATCACACCTCACAGCTGCCTCCTGAACGAGAGACAAAGACTGACAGTGTTCAACCTCACTGACAGAAAACTCTTTTTCAGAAGGCGGTAAAAGGGTCATTCTCAGAAAGTGATGCCATTTGTATTTGAAAATCTGAGAGTTTGTGTTTTCACTTCATTTTATAGAGTTAAAAAAGATGATTTAGGAAAACAAAAAGAAAAATTTGCTTTAATGATAAAAGTAATTCATTAAAAATAAGTCACACTTTATTTGTTACTAAGATTAGATGACCACGTTATTAGTCAGTATTAGTTCAATGGCCAATTTTTTAATGATCACAGAAAGTTTATAATTTATACACTTGTAATTTGTACACATTCAAATATCACATTATTATATACACTACTGTTTAAATGTTTAGGGTCAGTGAGATTTTTTTTTTTTTTTTTTTTTAAAGAAATTTACACTTGTATTCAGCAAGTATGCATTAAATTCATCAATAGTGACAGTAAAGACATTTATAATGTTGCTGTTCTTTTGAACTTTCTATTCATCAATGAAACATGTGGTTTCCACAAAAATATTAAGCAGCACAACTAATTTCAACACTGATAATAAGAAATGTTTCTTAAGCACCAAATCAGCATATTACAGTGATTGCTGAAGCAAAACAAAAGTATTTGCACCACACCACATTATTTAGACAATATTCTTGTTCTTTGTCTTGTCCTATTTTCTTAAAAAAAAAATAGTTTCTAGAAAATAGATGAATTATTGAGATTGGCAATACTAATGTGTGTGAACAAACTGCAATATACACTTACCTCGGTTTGAACCATCTGGTCAACAAAGACACAAATATTATAAATTAATTTCCTTAAATATGTCCGAAATATTTTTTTATAAAGAGGGAAGGTGTAACTGGTTGACCAGAATACTGTATAACTCATGTATTGGTGATGAATGAGGACATTTAATTGACTAATATTTTGATGAAAAACACTTTTTAAAAAATAAATACAATTCTTCAAATTTAAATTGTTTCAGTGTACACTAAATCGAGTAAAACATTGAACAATGCGACTTCAGTATTTTGTTAACTACATTTTAACAGTAAAGTAGTCATGGGAAAACATTTATTACACAACCGGAACCGTTTCCTGAGAATGATCCAGAATTCTTGCTGTTTGTTGAGCTCAAAGCATTTTACCTTTGACCTTTATCACTGTCTAATCACACTTCCTTATCTTTCTCTGGTGCCGGACGGATGATCTCTCCTTTTCTTACTTCCCTTCTTTGCTTTTGTTCTCCCTTTGTTTCTTTCTCCATCCATCCATCCTTCATTATTACTCCATTCCCTTCTCCTCTTCCTGGTTCTCTTTGTTATCCCCTCCATGTTTTTAATCTCTCTCAGTCCTCTCTCTGTTCGGCTTACGACGTTCTGCAGTTTAACCTGCGTCCGCTCTGGGCCGTGGTCGCAGCCTTGCTCATGGTGGAGAGCACAGGAACAAGGCAGAAGGAAGGAAAGGTGGAGAGTGGCAGGGAGAAAGAGACAGAGGTCAAGAGGCTTATCCCCGAGTCCACTCAGACTCCACCCCCTTCCTGGCAAATATGGGATCTGATTGGCTCAAGTCTGCTGCACGTTTTCTGTCTGGTGATGCTGTTTGTGGCCTACAGCTGGAGCGAATTTAAATAACAAACATAACTAAAAACACACAAGTAACACATTATATCATTTACTGGTCCTTGCACATTGAACTGTTGGCCTCACTTAAAGGAATAGTTCACCCAAAAATGGAAATTCTGTCATCATGTACTCACCCTCAAGTTGTTCCAAAGCTGTACAAGTTTCTTTCTTTCTTTTTTTTGTCTTTTGTGGAACATAAAAGAATATATTTTGAAGAATGTGGACCAAACTGTTGTGGTCTCCACTGATTTGCATAGTATTGTTTTTCATACTGTGGAATTCAATGGAGACCAACTCCAACTCTTAAGTAAATGATGACAGAATTTTCATTTTTGCGTGAGCTATCCCTTAAAATGAGCACAGCCTGGAGGAAAAATGTGTCCCTGTCAGTCGGAGCACATTTAGTTGTAAAAACTTTTTTTGATGGATAGTTTCATATGTTTGACCAACCCTTACATCTTGACTTGGCTGTAATGGAAACCATACGTAACACCAAACATGCAACATTTTTGTAAGAACAACACGTGCTCCAGGAAGAGGTTTAAATGTTTTCATGTTTGAGTAAGTGTTATTTATTAGTTGGTGAATAACGTATTTATTAGTCCTTGCAAAATGCTAAGGAAACCTTCTTTAAAAACAGTCTTTTTACAAACATTTACGCAGGAGGTGCACTGAGCACTTTAATAAGGAATAACGAATGCCCACATTCTCACTCACTTTCACTTCTGTACAAAACTTGTTTCAGAAAGTTCAATTTCAGCAGTCATATTGCACATATAAACAATATAAGTGGTATATTTATTAGCATCTGCATGACAAAAATAATACAAACAGATATGGAGGTCTTGCCTCGTGGTCAGCAATACATCTACAGGAATCAAGCGCACATTTGGTCTGCTTCACAGAAACAATTTTTCAGCTAATAAATCAGGACATTCGAGTACAGTAAGTGAAGGCCCAGATGCCATTAAAGCAAAATGATAGCTTTGCTTTGCTTTGCACAGAAGACTTGTACGGTGACGTTAAATCTATGATTAAAAACATTTAATCATTAGCATAAGGGCTAATTTATCTGTTGGATGTAAAAAGCAGCTACTTTTGGTTAAGAGTGTTTTTAAGAGCATGATGTGTTGTTGTTTAGATTGGGAATTATTAAATATCCTGCATTGTAAATGGTTACATTGTTATTTTATCCAAAACGCCATCTATAGGAAGAAAAAGGACTAATGAATCGTTGGTTTAATTTCCTGTTCATTAGTAAAACAGAGTGACCCAAATCTATTTTTTAATTAATTTAATAAGCAACATTCCACAGCGATGTGACTAATCCGAATGAAACAATGAGGAATAACAGCGTTGGAGAATAAGATTTAATTCATGTATTCTATCAGTGATCTGTAATGGAGGCTGAGGCGGGTTTTTAAATTATGAAATATCAGATTAACGCAATTTTAATAATTGAGTTATCAGTGTAGTGACTGTATGTAATTTACTGCTGTGAAGGTCCGTAAGCAAGGTGTCTCTAGATCGGAGGGTCTCTTCTAGTTGGATCCTCTGATTCTATTTTAGGTTTAGGCTCACATAATAGGATGACCTTGTTTATCTCATCACAGATAATCTTTAAAGGGAGCCGTTTGTAAATGAGCAGACAGCCTCTTGACATCACTTCCTCAAACTACAGAGTACTTTGAACCTTATCGGCATGATCACAGCAGTTATAATTACCATTGCTTTCATCATCCAGTTTGACAAAAATAAAGGCAATATTGACTGTTCGGTATTATTTCCCAGTTATTTCCTCCTTTGTAAAAAAAAAAAAAAAAAAGCTGCAAGATGCAAAAAGTGTTTGTATTGCTTAAATTAGATTGTGTGGGTTCCTCTGACGGTTCAGCTGCTTCTGTTTGTCCGGCTCCAGACTTCTTGAGTAGTGTTCAGTGCTGCTGCTGCTGCTGCTAGTGGACTTTGTAAGGCTTTGTGGTTTTTATGACCCTGTAAATGAAAAGGAATAAATGTACAGTTTGGGTTGTTTTTCTCATCTTTGTGTTTCTTTAAGACATTTTTTGTACTTTCTAGTTCATTTTAAGACAATACACCCCATGTCAAATGTTTGGGGTCAGCATTTTTTATTTTAATTTGATTGTTTGCATGGCTGATATCGTATTTGGCATCACTGCTAAAAACAAGGTGAGTCTCTGTTAGTTTCACTAACTGTATTCAGTAACAAGAGATGAATTGTGTATAATAAATTCTGTTTTCCATGACCGTGTCTCTTTCTTCTCTGACATGACACTTTGTTTGCCCTCTTTGTGAATCTCTCTCTCTCTCCAGGATAAGTTATGTCTGCCACATCATATTCTGGAGGAGAAGGGCCTGATCAAAGTTGGCATCACTGTCCAAGCTTTACTGGATGAAACTTCGGCCAGCGAGACGCTCATCACATGAGTCACACAAACACAACACAAGTCTCACTGACACACACTAATACCGCCAGACGATCTTTGAGAAACTCCCTGGACCGTGTCCATTTATTTCTATTAGAACAGGTGATCCTCTGCTTGCAGGTATATGCTCATGTTTTCTTCACTTTCTTTATTATTTAGTACTGTTATCTGATCACTGTTGCCCAGCCCATAGTCCTATAAGCAAAATTAGCTCAAAACTAGCTAGAGAAATGAAATTGCTTTATTTAAAATGCATTTATTTATTAAACAGTTAGTTGAGAGGTATACAGAATTGTGCACAATTCCTGATGGTTTTTATATATATATACATCTACCTATATGATATTTGTGTTGGGCCTTTAGTGATCTAGATTTTAAACACTCGTTCTCCCAGAGTCCTTTGAGTATGTTTTTTGTTAACCACTTTTGAACTTGTTTTTGGGAGACGGTGATGTTTTGTCTCAGGGGAGGTGTGGCCTCACTATAGTTTCTTAAAGTCTCTGCTCTGCTTACCTGTTGGTCAGGTATGATTTCACTAAAAGAGTATGTTTGAGTGTGTGGACAGTAGAAAACAACATACCTGACATTTGTTTTAGTTTTTTTTGCGTATGTGTGATTGATATCTTGAGGAGACTATTTCTTTTGTGAGAGTGAAAGAACGAGAGCACATGTTGGCACTTTTTGTATGTAAGTTTGTGTGTTAACGGACTTTTTATTTTTTTATTTTACTTGTGCGTATTTGTTTGATGTCCAAAGCTTCAGCTCCTCACAGATTCAGCCATGAAACAGACCAAAACATCTGAAGCTGATATCTCACTGGAGATTATTTGACAGTTGCCAAAATTATTTTCATATATCAAAACAGATTTACAAACATAATCATTTTATACAGTGTTTTTTTAAATGTATTTTGAAAACAAGAGTTTTGTTTTTGTAGAAGGATTTGTTATGTGATATTGGTGTGTGAACGTGTAAAATGTACAGAACATTTATATTTGATGTGCTTATTTTAATATGTTTGATTTGGTGTTTATTTTGCTTAAACCTAAAGCACAATTGATTTTATTAATGTGAACTCACAGGGGAAAAACAACTTTATTATCTTCTAGGTTCTTATATGAAAGCAGTTATAACACTTCCATATGGAATTTCAGAGAGACTGGTTTTTTGTCATTATTTATTCATGGCAATAATTTACATGCATTCAGTACAAATACAATACATTTACTAAGGATTATCTCTGTACTGTAATTGCCAACAAAAACATATTATCTGCTCTTAAAACTTAATGCACATTATTATACTGTAGCAAATATTAGGGACAGAAATCTGACCAGAAGCTTTAAACTGGTGCATCATGGGTTAAAATGCTATCTTAATAATACTCATACAACTTCCTCGATTTTTTTTTTTTTTACACTATAAACCTATAATAATTTTCTTAAAACAAATGGAAACAAAACAAAGGTGTGGATTAGAAAATGTAATTTTAGAGAGATTTGAACGGGATAGCACTTAGATTTTGGTCTTTGATGGTAGCTTTACATGGTATTTTACAAACACTTAATGTTGCATTTTTTTTTTAAATTCATGCATAGTTTAGACCGATCCTATAAATTCACTGCTGTATCTTTTAAGAAATTCTGTTCTTAGGGTAGTCCTCAAAGATTAAAAACACTGATTTGAGGTTTGTGTTTATAAGTACAGTATCAAAATCTCTGCTACAGTGGGCAGGTTGTGTATCATTACTGTACTGTCAACATTCCCCACCACTTCACAGAAAAAGTAGTGAAACTAGGCCTACTTCACACACAGTAGATAGAGGTTTAAATGCAGATTTGATTTTGAAATGACAGTGTTTTGCACTTTACGTATTTGGGACTGTCTTTTTGGCAACTGGCAAATAGTATTATGCATGGTATTTATATTACAGTATTTGGCGAAAATATCAGCTGATCAGATCATTAATGTGTTTGATAAAATGGGATACAAATCTTTAACTGCTGAATGTTATGTGGCTATTTTGTCTACTTTGTATAAGGAGAAAAGGCTTGTACTAAACAGTTTTGTACTTTAATTTTATAAATAGGAATTATTTTTCCATGTCTTTTCAGTGTTTGGGATTTTTCCCCTTTGTAATTCTGTGAACTTTAAGAGCATGTACAGTAATGTTTTTGGGAAAAGCATGTATGTCATTCCACCTTTTGCCTTAACCTCTGTAAATAGGTTTATTTGTACCAACTTCTACCAGTAAATGCTTTCACCTCCAAAGACTATTTTGTTTCTTAATTTTCAAGGTGTTATTTGCCAAACGACACTGATCAATGTCTGAAGCAGACATAGCCTGCTTTATTTAGTGTGAAATGAGTGCTTGTTGATAACATGCAGAATAACTGTGCACATAGGAGTCGTTCACAAAATGAATTTAAACAAACCCAGAAGAAAATCCAGTCATTCACTGCAGAACAACAAATACAAAATCACAACCAAATGCCTTTATTTGAAGAAATGTAAATGTGTCGACACTTAAACTTCACCCTATTAGTTCTGCATAAGAAAATACAGAGAGTGGCACTGCAATTTGACGGATAGTGTGAACCAGTCAGGACATGGCTGTGATGTCATTTCCAGCTGTGTAGATCCTGTAGGTGTTGTTATGATCTGAAAGGCACAAGGGCTGCTTGCTATACTCATGACACAAGGTTTCAGGCATTCAGATATTTAGCATGGTGCTTGATGTGGTCGTTGATGAAGGAGAAGATGAAATAGTAGCTGTGATCATAACCCTGACAGAGCAAATGAAAAACAAGACTGAACCAAAGAGAGCTGAGTTTTTCTTAAAATATATACACCATTATAAATAATTTGAAATATTCCAAGTCAATGTATTAAAATCTAAAGGCCTGACCAAGCATCAGTCTGAGACCAAGTGAAAATGCTTCCATTTCTTTACCATTTAAATATTTAATACAAATATTCAGCATCATAATTTTAGTGAAATTTTTTTTACAATTTTCTGGTATGTGCCCCTAAAATGCTGAGGCATGTGACTCAGCACTAAGCATCAAGGTCCTATATAATTAACTAGATTTCTCTTATTCATCAAGGGTTGGTTCAGTACTGACCTGCTGAAGGCGGAAAACAACAGGGATTTTCTTTTTGGAACAGGCAGCAATCAGATTGTCAGGAAGCAGCTGACTGGAAGACAAGAACTGGTCATCACGGCCTTGATCAATCAGAATATCAAGCTCGGGACCGGAATATGATTCAGCCAATACAGTAGCATCATACAACTGTAGAGATGACAGGAAGACAATTAAGACCAAAGGATTCCTGATGTTAGACAATGTGGTGTGGTTAAAAAACATTCAGAAACAAAATATTATACACTTATACAGTTTGAGCTTGGTAAGATTTTTTAATATTTTTGAAAGAAGTCTCTTTTGCTCACTAAGACCGCATTTAATTAAAATACAGTAAAACAGTAATTTAGTGAAATATTTAAAAACAAACTGCTTTCTATTCGAATACATTTTGAAATGCTATTTATCCGTGTAATGGCAAAACTGAATTTTCATTACTCTAGCCATCAATGTCACATGATCCTTTAAAAATCATTGTAATATACTGATTTGCTCAAAAAATATTTATTATCGTTATCAATGTTGAAAACAGTGGAAACCATAATACCATCATTTTTTGTGGAAACCATAATACTTTCTTTTTTAGGATTCTTTGATGAACAGAACATACAAAACAACAGCATTTATTTGAAAGAGAAACATTTTTGCAACATTATACATTTTTCGTTTACTTTATGGTCACTTTTAATGAATTTAAGGCATCCTTGATTAATAAAAGTAATAATTTCTATCAAAACAAAAAATTTAAGTTCATAATGTCCACACATTTAGGAACATTAGTGTTTAAACATACAACCATCCCTCACCTCCCAGGTGGACTTGTCAGGTCCAAGATAGCCAGAAAAAGCTTTCTGTCCCCATGCACATTGTATAGGGTTACAGATGGGAGCAAATGCTGACACAGACTGAAACAGACACATGCAAAAAATTCATATGGAATATTTGAATTTCAAACAATTAAATGATGAAGCAGTCAGATATACAGTTTACATGCCTTATATTTCCCAGGATTCTTAAGTGCACAAATGAGAGCTCCGTGGCCCCCCATGGAGTGACCAGAGATGGACATCTTCTCCGGATCAGCAGGAAAGTTAGAATTAATCAGCCGTGGGAGCTGAGAACAAGAGAAAGGTGATAAAGCCATTGAGTACAAAAGCCAGGATTTAATATTTAATTGTAAAATTCTTAATTCATATAGGTGCTTAGTAGAGTATCACTTTGTTATCCTAGTGACTAACTATTCTTTGGAGCATATAAAGTACACACACCTCCTCGGTGACATACGAGTACATGCGGTAATTGGTCTTCCAGGGCTCCTGGGTGGCATTGATGTAAAATCCAGCACCTGTCCCGAAGTCCCAGCTCTCATCCTCTCCTTCAATGTTACAGCCACCTGACCAGAGCAGAGTCATCATTTTCTGAGCATGTGCGTTTGTGTTAATAATGCTATATTAGCATTGATTGGCTAAGAGATCATGAAATAACAATAACCAGTGGTTCATCAATTTCTTACTGCAACAGTACAGACTTATATGATTTAATAATATTTTACATTTGATTTATGCTTTAACTGGCATTTTTCCAAGCAGAGGAATGACTGCCTGGTGGGAAACTCTAGAGACCCTGACCTAAACTGGGAAGTCACAATACTATTTGATCCCCAGGGGAGACTCTTATTTGTTTATCTATATGTTACAGTAATGCACTGACCTCCCAAGGGATCTCAGTATCCATAATTATTATTACATTATTAATTATTATTTTGGCCCATGTATCTCTGGGATTAGGCTGAGCAGAAGTCATAGTAATAGGGTCTAATCTCTCCAGAGATGGACCAGCAAAACTGTAAATGTTGAGATGTTTACGTGGACTGGTGTCTGGAGCTACGATGATGATCCCATGTTCAGAAGCCACCTGCTGACTCCCTGCCTTAGTGATGAAGTTTTGCTCTGTGCATGTCAATCCTGCAAAACACAGTGGATGGTTACATATACTTTAAAGTGCATTACTGGTTGTGTATATAATAAATATTGGCTCTTTGACAAATTGCTTTTCTTTCTCTGGATTAAAGTGTCTGCTGATTGCATAAATGTGACCCTGGACTACAAAACCAGTCATGAGGGTCAATTTTTTGATTTATACATTTATATATCATCTGAATAAATAAGCTTTCAATTGATGTATGGTCTGTTAGAACAGGAAAATTTTTGGCCGAGATGCAACTATTTTAAAATCTGGATTCTGAGGGTGCAAAAAAAATCTAAATATTGAGAAAATCGCCTTAAAAGATATCCAAATGAAGTTCTTAGAAATACATATTACTAATCAAAAATTAAGTGTTGATATATTTGCGGTAGGAAATTTATAAAATATCTTCTTGGAACATGATTTTCTTTACTTAATATCCTAATGATTTTTGGCATAAAAAAAGATCTATAATTTTCACACATACAACGAATTGTTGGCTATTGCTACAAATATACCCGTGCTGCTTATGACTGGTTTTGTGCTCCAGGGTCACAAATGTAAATACACATAGGCCCGGTTTCACAGACATGGCTTAGACTAAACCAGGATTAGGCCATTGTTCAATTAGGAAATTTAAGTAATTTTTATTAACATGCCTTAGAAAAAACATTACTGGTGTGCATCTTGAGACAAAACAAAGGCACTGATATATTTTAAGATCAGTCCGTGCAAGTTTCCTTCTGTTAAAACAGCTCAGACTTACACTTTAGTCTGGGACTAGGCTTAAGCCTTGTCTGTGAAACCAGGGGAATGACATATAATTAAGCAAGCTTAGTATATTACTCCAGTAAGCAGTATACAGAAATAGTAGCTCGACGAAATGAATTCAAGCACCTGAAAGCCAGTATAACACTGGACATTTGGAGCTCTCAGCCTTGGGAGGAAGGTAAATGGCGAACTTCATTTTGCATTTTAACTCGGAGCTGGAAATAGAGTTTTTGTTAAGAGCAGTAGGTGAATATTTCATTCAGGCGTTTAATGAAGCCTACAGTCTCTCACCTGTCATGCTCGAACACTTTCTGATACCCATCGGAGCACTTATTAGAAGAAACTTGCGTTAATGCCATTTCACCGTTTACTGTGCTGAGAAATATCAAAGTTTGAGTTATGAAAGATCATTTCATATAGAATCACTCTCCACTCGCATGCAAACATATGCACAAACATTACTTCATGATTTGACTTTGGTACATAAAGGGTGATATTTTAATTCACTTTTATGTATCTGAACACCATTTAAGGTTTGTTAACTCATTTCTTTTAAAAGATTCATTTCAACACTCTGGAATCATGGAGTCTGCGCATGCGCACTGCAGTAACTGGCCTGCCAAACTCATAGCACTGCTTGCAGGATCTGCAGAAAACGACCCAAACAAGCGCCTCGGGACGTTTGAAATAATGCCAAAACTTCCGCTAAAGAAAGTTACGTTTTATTTAGCTCCCGTGTAACACTATCTTTCATGCAAGATAATGGCATGGATGTTATTTTGAAGCACTTACCGCTGCAGCTACAGGATCCAGAGTTCAGTGTGACGTCAGGGTCAGCGTAAGACGTAAAGGCACGCCCCCTTACGTTTTTCTCGTACAGTCTGTGCTTCTACGTTTTGGACAAAAAGGGGCGCTCGAGAGATATATTTGTTTAGTGTATATCTGTGGTTTGAAAGCGTGTTGACTGAACCTAGTAATGTACGCCAATATGAAATGACATTTCCCAATTTACACTTGCAGTTCTTTAACTATAGTTATAATTGTGATCATGAAAATTAGCCAGTTTGTTGTTCAAAAGTAAGAATTAATTAAATGTATATGTCTATGTATATACAGTGATCCATTATTTATTGAAAAGTAGCATATTTTTACTCTAGAAATATATGACACTGGTCTTCAAGATGCATATAAGCACCCTCTGTCTATGTTCTATTTTATATCTGAGGCTGATAGCACTAAAACGCATCTCACATCTAAATATGTTTATTTCTCTTCGAGTACTATTCAGTATTTAGGATGTCCGAAGACACACTATTCAGTAGGTGAACACTACATCTGCTAAGGTTTTGAAGTGTGCAATCGGTGCACACTTATTTAACCCAGAAGGCCATGTGACCTGAGAAAGTCAGGGACCAGTGAGCCAAACGACCATTTTCAAGTGCTATTGATAGAGAGAAAGTTGTTCCTCAAGGTTAAATTTTGTGTAATACAAACATCTGAGTAATTTTTGCAGCACATCTGCTCCTTAGATCACATCATTTAGTTGGAAATGGATATGAATAATTATCTCTCTTTCTCTCTCTCTTTCTGTATAGGCTACACACATGTACACTTGCCATTGAAAATGATTAAACACGCTCGCACTTTATTAATTATGACATAGTACAGTTGTGAACTTTGTGAGTAACATTGTCAACAGAGGCCAAAAGAGGCAGTCCTGGATAATGATATATAGTTAGTCAAGATTAAATTAGAACTTGATGGTTATGTTGTACCTTGGTGCATACAAACGAGTCAATATTAAGATTTTTTTGGACACTCTGTCATTTATAGTGCAGCTGCAAATTATATATCAGTGCTCTGCCTAAAAGTGTAATATTGCAGATAACATTACATCAGTTACAATAACGCTTTTGACTCAACTAAAATCTTAATTTGTCTTTCACATGACAACATTTAATTTCCCATGAAATCTATATGTTTGTCAGCAAATGCTCTAGCTGTATCGGCTCACTTATCCTTATGGGCTGTTAATGAACTTTATTCTTTTGGTGTCCTTCACTTCAAACTGACTTCTGTTTCAGTCACCTTAAGTACTGCCATCATTTATAAACCACTCCGCATGATTCAGCGCCTACTTCCACTGAACTGCATGCTAAATGTGATCAGGATGAAATGACAAACTCCATGGAAACATGTCACGATGAGCATCGCAAAACAATAAGCACGTCCTTTCTAAAAACTAAATAAACAATAATGACCACATACAGCAGAAAAAACATTACTGTCCCTTTGTTAAAGACTAATCATAGGCTGTCTAGACAATTACCCATGCATGGAACAGAATGCTTACTTATTTTAACTGCAAAAACACAGTGAACTGAAGAAAAACACAATCAATCTCTCTCCATCAGCCATCTGTAATGGCATTTTACCTTCAACATTTTTTTTTTATTGTTTCCCTAACAGAGACCACAAAACATTTAAGAGAGATATTTTGCTGAGATATCTGGTAGCAGCTAGAGTAATCATTTGAACAATTATCATTTTCCAGCATTCTAATTTTTCCAAATATGCACTGTTGGGTATATGTAAGCTTGTTTCTGCCACAAGAGAAAAATAAGTTAATAAATAAAAAAGTAATTGTGACTTTTAATTTCACAGTTCTGACATTTTTTCTTGTAATTCTTAGAATGAAAGTCTGAATTGTGAGTAAAAAAAAAAAAAAAAAGTTATGCACAACAAACTTATATTCATATTCTGTAAAACAGGTTGTGTCGCTTCCGGTTCAGGTCTTTTGTATGTGCTTTGTTAAAGGTTAAAACTGTTTTACTCAAGATACCTTAAAATGAGCATCACATTTTTGGTAAAAATCAAAAAAGACAAAGTACAGTTCAAATACTCCTATGATTCACTTATTTTTACTTGGTGAAATCACACTCACCCAACTTCGCTGAACGATTCATTTTTCCAAACCTTTGTCTCATTTTTCCAAACCTTTGTCTCATTTTCATTTCATGCCTGTAATGCCCGATAAAGCAGCGTTTGTGAGTGCAGTGCTGCTTTGTGTACAGCGTTACCAGGGAAACAGCTATTTTTACCACTCCAAAAGGGGCACCTAGAGGCAAAAAATGATTTTGCATTTTCATTCAGACCAACGGTGGGCGGGCAATATGAAACGGCTTGGGATTCGTTTTAAAAACGACTTGTTTCAATGATTCAGAGTCGACTCTGTCTTTTGAGAGACAATAACTTTATACACGGTGCACTTTCAGATTTACAACTTTTACAGGATGTTTTCATTCGCTTAGAGCTGTGTTACACACGGCATGAAAGGTAATTTTCAAAAATCCATAATAGGGGTACTTTAATTACTTCACACATGCAGCCACAGTCTTTGGTTTCTAAAGAAACTTAGTCTGTCGACTGACTCACACATAATATATCTGTCTAGCTGAAAGGGAACTTGATCACACGTCCACCGGTATGAATCATCACCAAGGTCTGAATGGCTTACTGATTTGAAAGGCTTAATAATACTCTCAATGTTCACACGTTAGACAAAAGGCTAACCTCCAATATTAAGATGAAGTGAGACGTAATCACCTTGTGATACAAAGTTACTTTTTTTTAACCAATTGATTTGAACTCATTTTTTTAACTAATTTAGCATAAGAACATATCGATGAAGCATGAAAAGAGTGAGATTTACAGCCAAGGTGATGCACACTTGCAAACTGATTTGATTTACAGTTATGCATCAAGACCAAGGCTAGTGATTTGTATGGAGTGCAAAAGCATGTAGTCTAACCTTGTGATGGTTAAGGTGGATTGCCTTTGTCCTGCTGAACACTAAATCATTCTAAAGCATTCTCTAACTGCTGCTGCTAAATGGATCTTTTTATTTTTTCTACATTAAAAATTATTGTATAATTATAATTTTTTTTGTTTTAGTTTTTAAATATTATTTATTCTATTTTTATTAAAGTTTAATTGTTTTATGAATTGTTTTATTGAATTATATTTGAGAGAGTTTATTGAATTCTGCAGATTTAGGAATTAGGATACACTCATACTGTGACACATCAAATCATTTTGTAGTTTAATTATTTTTATTTAGCATGTACTTTATTTATTGCTATTGCTTTATTTATTGCAGTTAAGATTCAGGACTACACTCATACCGACAAATTTTAGCAGTTTTATTTATTTTTCATTTTATTATTTTTTAAATTAACGTCATTTATTTTTAATAGAATTCTCGTTTTTATTTAAATAATTTATTGCTGCTTTTTAACACATCACAACATTATTATCCATTTTAGAACATAAATTTTCAATACATGCACATTTAAACTATTAATAAGATGTGAATTACCTGAAATGATACTCCCACCCTCTAGTTTATTTATTTTTATTTAGTATTTATTTTATTTATTGCTACTATTCAAATCTGTAGTTAAGATTTAGGACTACAGTCATACTGATACATTTTAGCAGTTTTATTTATTTTTAATTTAATTTTATTGAATCGTTAAATTAAATTAATGTAATTTATTTTAATAGAATTCTCCTTATTTTATTTATTTATTGCTGCTTTTTAACGCATCACAACATTTTTTATGAATTAAAAAATATAATTTATTATCTATTTTAGAACATTACTGTTCAATACAAGCACATTTACACTATTAATAAGATGTGAATTACCAGAAATGACATTCCCACCATCTCCCTCTCTGCCCTAATTTTTTCCTGATCACCTGAGGATAAGAGCACAACCGAAAAAAGGAAATGCCATGGTCACGTGATTCACCGCTCTTGCCGAAACTGTGAAGATCAGAACCCGGCGAGGGACCTTTCCACTGATAAACCATTTCAATAGATTGAGTTCACACTGAGCGATGGCCTGCACTCCAGCAATTTTCAAATGCTCTGTTTTTGAAACTGAAAGTGTGTTATTTTCTTGGCACTCTCAGAAGAAATATGAAGCATAGCTGCATGCAGAAACTAGCCAACTGGCCTTGACTGCAGATAAATATTCCGCAGCTCTTTGATTCTAAGAATGCGCTCTAGAATTATGATGCTTTTATGGTGCAGTTTAGATTACTGCTGTAAAACCCAATAAAGTACTTAGAAATTGTACCCTAGCAGAAAAAAAGCAGAAGGTCAGAAAAGCTGTGGAAACATTAGTGCTGTGGGTGCCTAAATTCACCCTGAGAGAGTATATATCTCACACGTCGGTGTGCTATTTGAAAATGAATTTATATACTGTATATCGCACATAGTATGAGAAACACATAATACATTTTTAAGTGTTCTTATGACATCTTTAAGTGACCAGAACCACTTTAGATCAGGCCTGTTTCAGAATAGCTTTAACATGCTGAGTGTCTTCAGCTATTATGACCAACATATTTATGTGCCTGCAGACCGCATTACTCAAATTAAGTGTCACATATGCTTATGTGTGAAAAATATACACGCACTGAATAGTCGATTAGCCAGCTGACTAGATAATCATCCCATTAGAAAGATGAAGCTATCATAACATGAAAAAATCACAGGGGGTCAGGCATCCATAGTCAACAGGAAGCAGACGTGGCAAATGCTTGACATCAGTGCTGTGGTCAATGAAAAGCTCAACTGCCAATTTCTGGCCGGATCAGAGGCATCCGAGATCATTTCATCTACTACCTGTCAGTCTAAAAGTAATTTAGCACAAGGTAAGAAAGGGAAAGGGGAGAGAAAAGGAAGGTAGAAGATAAAAACAGAGGGAATTTGTTTATATATGGTGATTTTGGCATTATAATTGCAGTAATCTTTTTCACCTTTGTTCCTTGACTCTGTGCTGCATTCTTTTAATGAGCTTCCCATGTATCACGGAGATGATTCATTAATTAGGATTACAGGCGTGATGTGACATATGTGAATAATTTAGCATCAGCTCAGAAGAGGGTTTAGGAGAACCCCAGAAAATACATGAAAGGAGTGTCAAACAGGGTTCATTCTTTACTTGTGCCTCTTATGCCAGCTTTCTCTCTCTATTTCTCCCTCTCTCTCTTTTTCACACGCTCTCATTTTTGAGCAGCTGTGACAGTTGGCATTTCATACTTAAAGTTCAAAGAACTTTGCATTGAGCCTGGCTTTCCCATCTCTCTCACTCTCACACATATAACTCTACCCCTGGAGGATTGATACTTACACTCATCTAGGTGGGCGTACTAGTTAGTTCTGGGTTAGATGAAACCCTCCGGCATGAAGACTAAACTGTTTACAAAGCACTCTTTAATTGATTTAAATCACTGTGTGTGTGTGTGAGAGAGAGTGTGTGTGTTTCCATGTGTAGGTGTGTTTTGGTACGGGTGCATGTTTTTTGGGTCAGTGAATGAAATGAAAAAAAAAAATCACCTTCAGGTTATTTAATTTAGAAGAAAATGCCACCCACACGTCTTCTGATTCCCAGCAGCCACGGCTGCACCTTGCTGATTAGCAATCGTGCAGGTGCCAGTCATATCATAAATACCTTCTTGATACAACCCACACACAGATTAAGACACACTTCAGACGCACACAAACACTTAACCTGACATTATATTTTTATATATAGGCCTATATGTCAGGTTGCATTGAGTGTTAGATATACATTTACATATTAATATACAACCATGGAACCTCAGCAAACTTCCAATTAGTACAGGTGCTGGTCATATAATTAGAATATCATCAAAAAGTTGTATTGTTTTACTAATTCCATTCAGCAAGTGAAACTTGTATATTATATTCATTCATTACACACATACTGATATATTTCAAATGTTTATTTCTTTTAATTTTGATGATTAGAGCTTACAGCTCATGAAAGTCAAAAATCAGTATCTCAAAATATTAGAATATTTACATTTGAGTTTGAATAAATGACCATCCCTACAGTATAAATTCTGGGTGTCTCTTGTTCTTTGAAACCACAATAATGGGGAAGACTGCTGACTTGGCAATGATCCAGAAGACGAACATTGACACCCTCCACAAAGAGGGTAAGTCACAGAAGGTCATTACTGAAAGGTGTGGCTGTTTACAGAGTGCTGTATCAAAGCATATTAAATGCAAAGTTGACTGGAAGGAAGAATTTGGGTAGGAAAAGGTGCACAAGCAACAGGGATGACCGCAAGCTTGAGAATACAGTCAAGCAAAGCTGATTCAAACACTTGGGAGAGCTTCACAAGGAGAGAACTGAAGCTGGAGTCAGTGCATCAAGAGTCACCACGCTCAGACGTGGCTACCAAGCCACTTCTGAACCAGAGACAACGTCAGAAGCATCTTAACTGGGCTGTGGAGAAAAAGAACTGGACTGTTGCTCAGTGGTCCAAAGTCCTCTTTTCAGATGAAAGTAAATTTTACATTTCATTTGGAAATCAAGGTCCCAGAGTCTGAAGGAAGAGTGGAGAGGCACAGAATCCATGTTGCTTTAAGTCCAGTGTGAAGTTTCCACAGTCAGTGATGATTTGGGCTGCCATGTCATCTGCTGGTGTTGGTCCACTGTGTTTTCTGAAGTCCACAGTCAACGCAGCCATCTACCAGGAAATTTTAGAGCACTTCATGCTTCCTTCTGTTGGCAAGCTTTATGGAGATGCTGATTTCATTTTCCAGCAGGACTTGGCACCTGCCCACACTGCCAAAGGTACCAAAAGCTGGTTCAATGACCATAGTGCTACTGTGCTTGATTGGCCAGCAAACTCGCTGACCTGAACCCCATAGAGAATCTATGGGGTATTGTCAAGAGGAAGATGAGAGACACCAGACCCAACAATGCAGAAGAGCTGAAGGCCACTATCAGAGCAACCTGGGCTCTCATAACACCTGAGCAGTGCCACAGACTGATCGACTCCATGCCACGCCGCATTGCTGCAGTAATTCCGGCAAAAGGAGCCCCAACTAAGTATTGAGTTCTGTACATGCTCATACTTTTCATTTTCATACTTTTCAGTTGGCCAAGATTTCTAAAAATCCTTTCTTTGTATTGGTCTTAAGTAATATTCTAATATTTTGAGATACTGATTTTTGACTTTCATGAGCTGTAAGCTCTAATCATCAAAATTAAAAGAAATAAACATTTGAAATATATCAGTCTGTGTGTAATGAAGGAATATAATATACAAGTTTCACTTTTTGAATGGAATTAGTGAAATAAATCAACTTTTTGATGATATTCTAATTATATGACCAGCACCTGTAATTGCTTAAAAATAATTATTCAATAAAAAATAATTATTACATTTATAAAAACCTAACGTAATAAAAATGCTAAAACAGTGAGAAAAACTACATTGAAAGCATAGTTTGTTCCTCTAAATAACTATTGTTTTTTATTGAAAATAACAAATTCATGCAAAATTAGGATCTTAAATATTATGGATTCAAAAACTAAATTATGGTCAATTATTTATTTAATTATTGAGAATATATATATATATATATATATATATATATATATATATATATATATATATATATATATATATATATATATATATATATATATATTGAAGACAGATTTGGCTCCAATTGACTGTAGATCTTTATGTTCTCCGTGTTCTCAAATTAGCTGGAATGAATGAGAAACCGTTTCAGATGATTCAGTACGTGCAGGGAACTGAAAAAATCATTCAAAGTGATTCGCGATGCACTTCGGACTGTTCCCATTCAGTCGGTTCACTCGGTACAACACATGACTATGGGATATCGCTCTCTTGCACCATCTGCTGAAGACACCTATATTCACGCCTGAAAGGCCAATGATGCATGACGACGTGGGCGGGGCTGCCTGCCCACAGCATATAATTGTCATATGCATCATTCCCTTTGTTCTTCAGCTCTTCACCATGCTGCTAGGACACATCACGCCACGTTCACACGAGAAAGCCCACAGTGTGATCCTTGTTGAAACTAAAGAGAAATAGGCAGACAAAGAAAAGGGTTGTTAGGCTCAAGTTTAGCTAAGCTAACAAGGGCTAATTAACTCTTTTTCGAGGAGGATGTCTAAGCACAAGAAAGAATCTCGCCCCTGTCCCATGGCATGTTGGTATTCACTGTCCGAAAAGGATACTCATGAGCACTGCCCAGTGTGTCTGGGGATTGTCCACGTTAGGTTGGCTCTCTCCAACCCTGGGGCATGTGCACATTGCCGGCAACTCCGGCGTTCCACGCTTGAGCGGCGTGTGTTGTTTGTGGAGCAGGTGCTCAGTGGGGCAATGGCCAGTCACGGTCCGCTTCTGTCCTCTGAGGCTGATCCAGAGGTGGCTCTGGCTGTTCTTGGGAAGCCGCGGGGAATTCCTCTGATCACTCCTGAGTTCGGTGGGGAATTTGGGTGTCGGGACGATGACTCTGCCTTGTTGGATATGGGCGAAGAGTTTTCTGACGATGCTTTTCAGGCATAACGAATCCCAGCTTCTCCCTCGCTCTCCGAAGCGGCGGGAGGTAGCGAGACAGGGGACGATCCCTTCATGGATCTCTACCGAAGAGTGGCGGAGAAGTTGTCTGTGGAATGGACTATTCTGTACAGAAGAGCTCGTGCTTCGGGGGGGTTTATCTGTCTCCAGTGTAGACAGTAGTGAGGACCCGCCTGTCACTTTATCCGAATGTGTAGCGGAGCTCATATCCTCCGGGCACAAACAAATTCACGGAGTTCGAGGGAGCGGTTGGTGTCAGCCCCCCCATTGGAGCATTCTCTGGCAGCATACCTGGCGCCCACGCAGAATAGTGGTATGGCAGGTACCCTCACTCTCCCGATGGGCCCTTGTAGGTTCTCGTTTAAGCAGCTGGGCAGGATTTACGGGGCGAACAAGCCTGCGTGGCCAGAGCATTAAGCACTGTCTCTTTATTGCAGACTTATCAAGCCATCTGCTTGGGAGGGCTGAGTGAGGCCGTGTCAGCAGGGGCACCGTGTGACGCACTTATGGGAGAAGTGCGCTCCACGGCCGATTACATTCTGCGTGCAATCCGTGGTGCGCTGGTATCACTGGGCCATGCTATCTTTGGCTGACTCTGGTGAACCTGCCTGAGCGGGATCGGAATGCATTCCTCAGCACCCCAATCTCCCCATCCGGGCTCTTTGGAGAAGGCCTCGGTACGTTTCAGGCACGGTTTGAGGACTCTAAAAAGCAGGCGGAGTCGCTAAGAGGTTCAATGCCGAGGAGGTTTAGCAAGCCAGCGCAGTCGTTCGCTCACCCGGGGCCTAGGGCAGAGGTCCCCAACCGCCAGGTCACGACCCAGTGCCGGGCCGTGAAAGAGTTGCTACCGGGCCGCGAGAACACAAAATGACACTCTATTATTTATTGTGCGTTTACCCTTTAAGAGCCAATATCCAAATTTACATAGGGCGCTATTTCAGAAAAACGCCGGTTCCACACTTTAAGGTTCAGCTAATATTAAAATGAGTGGGAAACAAACATCTCTCGAAAGTTTTTTAAGTGGAGGAGGTAAGAAAAGAAACAATGACAATGAAGAGACAGCTGGTGAAAAAAAGGGGAAAAAGAAAGCCGCCTTTAACCGAAAATATGATGATTCCTATCTAAAATACGCTTTCGTCTCTACTGGCAGTTCACATGCTCCCAACCCCTTGTGTATAATTTGTGGAGAAAAATTAGCTAACGAGTCAATGAAGCCCTCAAAACTGCTACGGCATCTTGAAATTAAACATCCAGCACTGAGAGACAAACTGTTGGATTATTTTGAACGGAAAAAACGTGAACAAATGTGGCAACAGCAACTGTTAAAAGCAACCACATCTACAAATATAGCTGCACAGAGAGCATCCTACTTGGTGGCTGACCGTATCGCTAAAGCTAAGAAGCCCTTCACCATTGGGGAAGAACTGATTTTGCCAGCCGCTAAAGACATTTGCCGTGAAATGTTCGGTGAAGCTGCAGCTAACAAGATAGGCCAGATTCCTCTTTCAGCAACCACTGTCACACGGAGAATTGATGATATCGCAGAGGACATTGAAGAGCAGTTGTTAGAAAGGGTTAACGAGTCACCATGGTATGCATTGCAGGTCGATGAATCGACGGCTGTCCGGTCAAAGAAGTTGCGCTCGAATGTGAGTCTACACACTGTGTCATACACCGGGAAATGCTGGCCAGCCGTAAAATGTCACCAGATCTTCACTCCGTCCTGAATGATGTTATAAAAATAATTAACCACATCAAAGCAAATGCCCTCAACTCCCGTCTTTTCTAACAGCTTTGCGAAGAAATGGAAGCAGAACACAAACGCCTGTTGCTACACACTGAAGTCAGGTGACTGTCAAGGGGGAGATCCTTAGCAAGAGTTTGAGTTAAGAGAGCCAATACAGAGATTTTTTTCAGAAAAAAAGTCACCACTGGCAGCACACTTCAGTGATGAGGAATGGATCGGTAAACTTGCGTACCTTTGTGACATGTTCAACCTGCTGAATGAACTTAATTTGTCACTGCAGGGGAGAATGACAACTGTTTTCAAATTGGCTGACAAAGTGTCTGCATTCAAAGCCAAGTTGCAACTGTGGGGACAGCGAGTGCCAAAGGGCACATTTGACATGTTTCCAACATTGTCCGGACATTTGGGAAATAAAGAACCTGGGCCTTCTCTCTCCCAGCTGATCTGCGATCACATCGCTTTGCTGTCAGCCGAGTTTGAGCGCTACTTCCCAGATGCAAGTGATCCAAGAACTGATAAGGAATGGGTCTGTGACCCGTTTGCAAACGCAGCCCGCGAATCATCCATACCACTGCATGAAGAGCATCAGCTCATTGAAATTGCAAATGACGGCGGGCTGAAAAGTGTTTCACACATCCTCCCTTGCAGGCTTCTGGAGTAAAACAAAGGCGGAATATCCAGAGATAGCTGTGAAGGCTCTGAAATGTTTACTTCCTTTTCCAACTTCTTACCTTTGCGAAGTGGGTTTTTCTGTGCTCACAGCCACTAAAACAAAGTTACCGAGCAGACTGGACATCTGCAACACGCTTCGAGTCTCACTGTCACCCATCCCTCCTCGTTACGACCGTATCATTGCAGGTCAGGGAGTGGCGCTTGCACCCGCAAATAGTAGCGCAGATCTTGGATCGGTTCAGCAGGGCCGAAGTGGATCTTTTTGCGTCTGCAGAGAACACGCACTGCCTGCTGTTTTTCTTGATCACAGACAAGAGCGCTTCGCTGGGTGTGGACGCTCTGTTGCATGTATGGCCCAGTACCCTGCTGTATGCGTTTCCGCCGGTGGATCTGATACAGCCCACTCTAGATTGGGTGCATCAGGAGGGTCTATCACTGATTCTGGTGGCGCCTTGCTGGCCAGCAAAGACGTTGCACGCGGGCATCAAGGAGTTACTGTTGGGGACGCCGTGGTGTCTTCCCCTGAGAAGCAACCTGCTGTCACAGGCAGGGGGGCAGATTCAGCATTCTCAGCCGGGGATTCTTTGGTCTCTGTGGGCTTACCCACTGAGAGGGAGAATCTGATGGCAGCGGGACTCTCTATCAATGTGGTGGCCACAATTCAGTGCGCTAGGGCACAATCAACAAGAGGGATTTATGCGTTGAAATGGCGCATGTTTGAAGATTGGTGTGGGCGGAGATCCTTATCACCGTATCAGTGCTCGATTACCTGCCCGCAAGGCCATCTCGGCCTGTCATGAGGGCATAAATGGTGCTGTGCCAAGTGCGCACTCGCTTGCCGTTCGGTTCCTTAAAGGGGCACGGTGTTTGAGGCCTGTTACGAAGTCAATGGTGCCGTCATGGGATCTGGTTCTAGTTCTAGAGGCCATGTGTGAACCTCCCTTTGAGCTGCTAGAGTCCCTAGATCTGAGGTTGTTGTCTTATAAAACAGTTCTGCTACTGGCGCTGGCGTTGGCGAAACGCGTGGGTGATCTGCATGCACTGTCAGTGCATCTCGAGGTACAACACCTCTGGGCCCTGCGCAGTCAGTGGCTCGGTGAAGAGCTGGACTGAACAAAGGGAATGATGCATACAACCGCATTTATATGCTGTGGGCAGGCAGCCCTGCCCACGTTGTCATGCGTCATTAGCCTTTCAGGCATGAATATAGGTGTCTTCAACAGATGCCGCAAGAGCGCGATATCCCATAGTCATGTGTTGTACCTTGTTTCCCTCCTTCTGGGAACAGCAGTTATATGCGTAACTCAACCTTTTGCAGGCTTATTTGTTCAAGGCCTTGAACAGAATCGACTCAAAAGAGTGATTCATTTACAAATGGGGCATTGTTCATGCCCCAGATAAAAGACACAGCGCGCTTGGAATAAACTACGTGTTTCTCCTCAACATGCATACAAATTGTAAAAAAAAATTAAATAATAAAAAGTAACGAGAAGAACGCCACCCAATGTAGTGAAGTAAAAGTAACGTTTTTTTCGTTAGAAATGTACTTGAAAAGTAAAAAAAGTAACCATCTTTAAATCTACTCTTAAAAGTATATTTTTTTCCAGATATTTACTCAAGTAGATTTAATGGAGTAAATGTACTTCGTTACTGCCCACCTCTGGCCGTTGTGAATCAGGCTAAGGTAAGGAGATAGTTTTGAACACTGGCTGGTTATGTACTTGCCCAGAAATTGATTTTGGTTCATTTTTAACCAAAAAAAGTTATGAACTGCAGGTTTAACTAACAAGTATAACTAGTTATTTATTTCAAATTTTACTCAAGCATTATTAAATTCATATTTCGATATTGCAAATCAGTATTGTAGAAATTTCAATTCAGAACATTTTTTTCCATGTATTTGTTTTTGTACCATTTTTCCTCACACAGTTTCTCACACAACTGCAAACATATTGTGGTGATTCAGACAGCTGGTCTGAGCCTGCGGGTAATTGGCAAATCACCCTGCGGCTGATGGAACATGACTTTTTCTCACAACTGGTTGTTTTACATTGTACAAAAATTCATTCATATTCATGATTTCTTGTAGTGACTCAGGGGAGACCCAGCATAATGAAAATACTTTCTGTGTCTACTTCTGTCAGCTCCATGGAATGTCCAAAATCTAGTGTATAATAGCAGCGATTGAGTCTGCGCTCTTCACTTTGATGCTTTTGTGACGTTTAATGGAATCTCTGGCACATACTGTATTAAGCTCTCACTATTTTGTTTTCGGTGTCAGAAGTACAGGATAGTTATGTTGAAAGGACAATGAAAGCTGTTTCACTCTGTCTAGGCTAACCGGAAAGGCTAATTCACAACGTGTTCTCTCAGGATTTTTCTATGGGGTTGTAGGATAGTATTTTTTTGTTGTTGTTTTTTCGAGTCATGTTTATCTACCATGGTTTTATGGACTAAATACTGAACAGCTCCCATTGTCTTCTGAATTTTTTTGCTACACATTCATTTAAAATGTGCAGCTTCTACATTCTTTCATTGAGTTATTCATGTGCAGTGTGTCTTAATGTAACTTCATGCTCTTACTGTCATGGCCAGCCATAACAGAGCCAAATTATAACCATTCAGGTCAAGCGGTGGACTTTATAAATACAGAGGCTGGCAGAAAACCCTAGAAAAACAATGTTCTCTGGAACACTGAGTTACAAATGTTTATCTACAGCTCTGGCTGTCAGGCTGCTTAATATATCTTTGATATACTGGAATGAGGGCAGCTAAATACTGCACCTATACACATATATACCTGGCATAATTATCCACTCAGAAAGATGAAACAGAGATGACTCATTCAATGTCTGCAAACAAGTTTATGACCATCACCATAACAACAACAACAACACCACTGTCAATTTAGACACTGGAAATAGAATCAGAAAACAGATCAGAGGTTTTCACAAGTTGCTGAGATCTGAACCCCTCGTGTTGCCATGGAACCCTGAATCCAGAGGTACATTTTCAAAACCAAAAACTTACAGGTGTTCTTGAAAGCATGTTTTCAAAGAACTTCAAATCTGACAAATGTAAGTGTTGGGTTTGAATACTGCCACTATCTGAACAATATGTGCAACTCCAAAAGGTCTCAGAAATAGTTTTTGATAGGTCCAAATGACAAGGTGAAAAGCGGATACTTAGTTCCCTTTTAAAATGAAAAGCTTAGACTTTTCATGCTGCGCCAGGCTGGTTTATGCTGGTTTCCTGTAGTTTGGGGCTGGTCCTGCTGGTAGACCAAAATAGCTTATGTTTACCACCAGAAAATACTGCTCAAACAGCATGCTTTCTAATCTGGATTGTTGTCTTTTCAAAATATTTATCTGAGAAGGTTTCTATGGAAGCCCATTTCCACATCAGAGTAAAAATAAGTAATTCATAAAATAAGTGTCATTATTTCTCACAATGTAATTTTGTAACAACTGTGGATTTATACAGTACCATACATACTTTATGCACTGCACATTTGTTTTTTAAAGAAACCGATACTTTTATTCAGCAAGGATGCATTAAATAGCCCAAAAGCAACATTCAGCATGTTACCAAAGATTTCTATTTCAAATGCTGTTTTTTTTTTTTTTACATTCTATTCATCAAGGAACACTGAAAAAATGAACGGTTTCAACAACAATATTACGCAGCAACTGTTTCAACATTGATAATAAAAATAATTATTTCTTGATCACCAAATCAGCATATTAGTTTAAAGGATCATGTGACACTGAAGGCTACAGCTCTGCCACCACATGAAAAATTACATTTTAAAATGCATTACGATAGAAAACAGTTATTTTTAAACTATAACAATATTTCACAATATTACTATTTTTAGATCAAGTAAATGCAGCCTTTGTGATCATAAGATTTTTTTTTTTTTCAAAAAGAAATATTAGTCACCCAACGGTAGTGTATCTCGTTTTGTAGCTTTATATTTACCTCTTTTATTTTTTACTCTGAAGTGGAAACAGGCTTCTATAGTTTTTTTTTTTTTAGTTCTTATCCTATAATAGGAATAATTTAAAAAGACACTTCTAATAATTAATAAAAGTGGTCCTTTTTCATTGACCGCAGACACTGTTTGTTTCATACTTTTAAAGGTAAGGTCCAAAAACCAGTATCTTGTCCTTCAAGAGAGCTTCTGTGTCTAGATTCAGAGAATACAAATGTCTGCTAAAATGATAAACCAGCAGCACACGAGTCAGCTTATACAAATGAGGCGACAGCATCTCAATCGTTTGACGCAGTACAAAAACTAGTCACATCACAACTTTTATCCACACTCGTTTTCAACAACCAGACGCTGTAAACAAAACACTGCTGATCTCCCATGAATTTAGACTTCACTCTCTGGCATATAAAGTGCTACATAAAAAAAAATATAAGTCTTGACATCAAACCAAAACTTTGACTTAACACCTATATACAATTTTTATAACCAGAGAAGTTTTATCCCATTGATTCAACTGACATTTATGGTCAGGACAGATCCCGATCAGACGAAGGTCTTTTGATGTATCAGTACCCTGTGATAAAGTCATGGACTGTGAAGCCGTTCATTCATAGATGCAGTTGGGCTTTGAATACTAATACCTTAGACCAATCGGAGCTGATTTCTGTAGAGGTAAGATGGAGAGAATGCCAAACATGAAACCCAGAAGAAAATCCAGGGTTACAGCTGGCATTTTGTGAGTTCACCAAGTGAATTCACAAGCAGCTGACACTCTCATTTTTGCTGCATTTGGACAGGTGGTGGTTTTTATTGGGAAGGGGCAGAGAGAAATCCCCATTGCCTATTGATCCAGTGAGCGGCAGCTGTGTGGACTGATAGGCCAGCGGTGGAATGGTGTTGACCAGAATTAGTTGTAGCGGTTTCTTCTCCTCATGAAACTGGCATCGGATGTATCTGGCGAAGGCTGAGCGGTAAGTCTTGTTGAAGAGCGTGTAAACCAGTGGGTTAACGGCGGAGGAAAGGTAACCGACCCACACAAACACATTCAACAGTCCGTTCATCAAGTCAGCATCACACGTCGCTGGCTCGCAAACCACCGCTAAAACATTAGTGATGAAAAATGGACACCACATGACCACGAACAGGAAGAAAACCACGCCCAGAACTTTGGAGGCTTTTTGCTCGTTGCTGATGGACTGCACAGTGTGCCGTCCAAAGGGTGGCATCACAACCCCCGACTCTGCCCCCGCCTCACGGCTCAACGAGCGCCGCAAGAACAGTTTTTTCTCTGAGGGCGAGAATGAGGGTCCGGGGAGGAAGTTGAGAGTGAATCCTGCGCTCCATTTGGGCCTGGGCACCAGTTGGTCAAGGCAGAGAGTGGCCTCACTCTGCAGAGCGCTGATAGTCAGGAAGTAGGTCACCACCATAATGGTCAATGGCACAAAGAAGGCCACAAAGGACCCAATCAACACGAAAGAGTTGTCAGTCAATAGGCAGCTGCCATCCTTGAAAACTTTGGTGTGATCGCGCAGACCCAGCACTGGAATTGGCATGGAGATGCCTGCAGAAAGACAGGGGGAAGAAGGTACATTTGTAGTTTAGTTTAGTTGGCAGAAATTGTGACAAATCAAAAAACAAAGTGGCAAAGAAACCCAACAACAGAGGAGAAATGATGACAGTTGCTTATTTCACACAAAACACAAAAGCAGCAAAGTTGTGTGACCTGCAGTTTGTCTATGACACATGCAGATGTTCTATTTGTGTCCTTTTTGCATGCAGTCAATTTGCACAAGCAGACATAAATTAATAATAGTTCATGTAGTGCTATAAATAATACAGCTTTAGATAACACGTTAACATGCAATTCTTTATTCTTTTTAATGGTGTTAATACAGTTAGAAAATCTGACATACAGTAAATCTTTCATTCTGTTGTAATTTACCTCACTAAATGGGGTAAAGGAATGCCCTCTTAATTGAGAATTTATGTTCACAATCAAAATAAGGTTCACAGTGATTAATAATAATAATGTATAAAGTAGGGGTGTCAACGTTAACGCGTGAAAACGCATGCGATTAATCAAAAAAATTTAACGTGTTAATATTTTTTAACGCAGATTAATCATTTGATAAGGTTTGACCCCAACTTCTTCCCGTCATCGCAGCGCGGAAGGTTATCTATCATTGTGTGATGAGGGTACAGCTCCAGTGTTGCCAGGGTAACGGCACAAGTGGTTTATTTTGAAAATACAATCGCGGGAAAAAATTACAGAGCCGTGGGTTGCAGTTTTTTGGGCTAATTTTTTAATGTACCGCGGCCGCCCAAAGTGTATATAGACAAATAAAAATAAAAATAGATCCTTTTACGAATGTGTATTATACTTGGAATGTATCCCTGGCAACTTAAGAACGGAGAGGCGGTTGTAACATCACAAACAACGTAAGTTTCAGCAGAAATAAACATGACAACAGCCACTATAGATTATATTTGATAATAAACACACGATTACGATAGATATGGTCTGTATGTGATTTTCTCGAAGTGAATGTGTACATCTGAAATGCTAATTTGTGCAGCGATATAAAAGGCTATAAATAGCATATTTTAACAACAATAAACGACCAAATTCCACATGTGATCGTAAAAGGAAGTTATTACAAACACTCAATGGTGGTTTGAAGTGAGTTCTGAGTAAAAGTGTACTATTAATCTCATAAATTGTCTTATGTAGCATGTTAGAACAGGTTCAATTCTTTATAATGCATTTTGTCATAATACTTCACGTAAGGTCGCAAGAAATGATTTGTTGTATTTATTTAGAAATACTTTTGATAATAGTTGGGTAAATGTATACTGGGATTGAAGCGATGTGGCTTGGTAAACGTTTTATTGCCAGTATAAAGGCTGATAATGGCTGAATAAAAACAAAAGAATAATAAGGATTATGTCTCATACCTGGCAGAAGTGTGAAAGGTTCTGTTTCCTTAAACTAGTTTGTCATGCATTTCTTTTTCAACACATTTACAGGTAAATCCTAGTATTTTAAATTTGTGATTAATCATGATTAATCACAGTCCATGACTGTGATTAACGCGATTACTTTTTTTAATCAATTGACGGCACTAGTATAAAGCAATATTACAATTTATTAACAATGTGATATTAACTGTGTGATATTTTTATCAGTAAATGATGAAAAAGATCCTCTTAATTGATCATTTTTGTATACAAAACTATAAAAAAGTGATTCACTGCCATTAATAATAATCATCATCATCATCATAATCAACCTCACCAATATTGTTATTTAGTAGCCTGATAAATAGTAGAATTGCTATAATCGTGCCATCAACTTACAATTCATTTGTTTCTTTTTAATTTCATTAACATACTTTTAAAATTGGACATTTAATTCTGTTCTGTGATTTTTTTTATTATTTTTTTTATTCATGGAAAAGTGTGGGTTACATAACATAAGATAACAAGCCATACAATTCATTTGGACTAGAAAAGGTTTGCTTATATAAAGGAATATCACTTATTGTAAACAGGTGACTAACGCTAAAATCTAAGAAATGTATTAGTCTATAAACCATCTCTTAACTCCAAGGAAAAACACACACAAACACAGCTGTACACAAACATCAGTTCAACAGCACACATTCTGTCTGATATCCAATCATCACATCTTGTTTCAATGATAATGATAATCTTCAAATAGCTCTTGGCTCGTAATCATATGTAAACACTTTCCATTAATTGTTTCAGGCACTAATACATCATTTATTTACAAGTCATTAAACATTTTCAAAGTGAGAGTGCAGGTGGCGTATATTTATGAAAAACATGCTGGGCAGCTCAATGGGAACCCTGTGATTGATGGATCTCTTGTTCAAGGACAGGCTCATATTATTCGACTTAGACACATTGCTTATGGTTAGGCAGCAAAAATGTCCGTCTTTGTCACATGCCTTTGGGTTACTTCACAGTAATTGATGGGACTTTGTTTCTCTCGTTGCCTATAACAGTTTAGAGGCGAAACCTCAATAACACAACTATTTACGACCACTAGCGTTCAGTCTGTTTAATGTTGGATATGATATACTTCACATTACCGCTAGCATTTTGCAAATGGAAAGCTTGTATCGCTCAAGGACAAACTTTCAGTGAAACTGCCATGGTGATAAGACATCTCCATGGCAACAGTAAATCTCTGCAAATCGTGTCTGATCTCTGGGGTTTGTTGGGGGAAACCGAGCTGGGAAGGACGGGGTGGGGGTGGGGGTGGGGGAGGTGTGCCATGATGGACCCTGTGCTTCTGGACGATGTGTCTGGCATCTATGGATAACTGCAGGCCTTGGATGATTATGATAAGAACCGCAGAGTGTAAAAAATGGCTGTCGCTGTGTGTCAAAATCTGAGAGGAAGATGAGGAGATTAAAAATATATATCAGTAAGGTTTCTCCTTCAAAAGTGAGTTTAGAGTGGGGTTACTTTATCTTAGTCACTATCAGCCTCCTCTGGCATCACATTTCTTATCTGGAGATCAGAGTAAACAGAGTTGAAAGTAGGAAAAGCAGCATTATAATGTAAATTGTGATGGTGCGTTGCTCAAATCCACTGACAGCTCTCAACCTCTAAGGGTTGCGTCTCCACAATGGATTTATTCACAGTCATCTCAGTTATAGATGTTATGTGTTGACTGACTTAAGGCAAGACACCAGAGGTAAACCGGGTACAAATTTTGATGTCACCATAATTCTCAGTCGATTACAAGTTGTCTGAAATGTCATTTTTAAGATGTAGATAAGACATAATCTTATCAAATATGCACTAATTGGCATATATTTCCAAGGTTCAGGATACTTGTTTCATTTTGTTGACATATTAGAGTTTAAGGTTTTTACAGAAAGGATCTTTTTAAATCAATAAATACTGTCAACAGCCAGAAGAAGAAAAAAAAAACATGTTTTAAATCAGGTGAATTATATATGAACAAACTCATTTGGAAAAAACCTTCAGAATATAGCAATTGAACTGCAAAGTTTGCTGCAAGTACCTCTGAAGTTGAGATTTCTGGCTCAGTGCATGAGAAAAAAAAATTGAGGAAATGTAACAAAATGTAAAAAAAATATGTATTGTAATTAAAATCTAAAGACAAATAGATGAAGTGTAATAAAACAAATATTTGTATTTTAACTGTGTATTTTGGTTGCTTTCGTTCCACTTTTCTTAAAGAAGACGTGTTATGGAATAGCAGGCTAAAATCTCACAAATGACCAGTGCTTGAAAAAAAAACAAACAATGGTTTTGTCTAAAATGTCTTGCCTTAAAGCAGAATGAGAGGGGAATATGGTTTATCTGTTTTGTTTGCATTACAAATACTTGGATGGATGGATAAATGGACTATTTAATGCAGGAATAATAACACCAATCATATGTTCCACTACAAAAACTAGCTAATTCTGCATGTTTATGCTATCTCAGTGCTAAGTGGCTTCTCAACTGATAATTAGAAAATCACTTTTTAGTCTTAACAACCAGACTTTCTGTTTTTTGAAAAGCATCTGACTCATGCTCAAAGAGCCCTAATCTCCGAAATGTTAGTAGATCTACTTTGATCCCCAAATGACACGTAATTACCATCTGAAAGTCTTCTTCACTTTAAAGCAGCACTGGCTCTCAGCTCTTTGACCACCCTGAAGCTCACACAGGCTTGAGACTGGAGTTCTGGGATCCAAAAGTGTACCGTCTACAGTTTAACCATTTTATTAGCGCAGATACTTTAGTTCTATATCGGCCTCTATTGACTTTAGTTATTTTGGCTTTGCATTATAAATGTGTTTCATTAGACTGTTTTGTTTTTCTTTTTGCATTACTGTGATGTAAATGGCATTGTGGCATTCACTTTATTACATTTTGTGCTCGTAATATTCCTTTTCTGTCTGTCCTGCATGCAGCTTGAACTACAGGGCTGGTCTGAGGTCATTTTGAAGAACATCAGTGATATTTTAATGCAGAGCTTGGGCATTTCTTCAGGCACAGCAAAGGTTGATTTTTATTAAAACTAATAGATTTATTTTTATTCATTTATATGAAGGTCACACTAAAACTTTTTTTCCATGCTTTCATTATTATTGCTATTGCTATTTTTTTTTGTTACTTTGGAGTTTTTCTTGCAATAGTAAAGTCTATTAATAAATAAACAAATATCTCATAAAAAAAAAAAAAAAATATATATATATATATATATATACATACATACATACAGTATATATTCTATACATTTTTAATATACATTTTATCAAACTTTTGTGTACTTGTTTACCAAGGCAACATTAAGACATGATATGAAGAAAACAAGAAAAATAAAGGTAAATATCACTATTTTTATTGAGAGCAAGCTTGAAAAGTGTAAAAAAAAAGAAGTTATTTGTGGGTATTTTACGATCCACGAAATGAAATTAGTCTTAGCATAGATGGAGCCATTTTATTTCACAAATGTTTCAAATGTCCTTTCCACCAGAGTATGCTATTAAACACAACACATGATTTGAGATGTGGAGATGCTGCAAATATTCATGACTTCAGCATTCAATGACCCAGACCTGTAAAATTCATATACTTTTAGCTTTCCATTATGCTATTTTCTTCTCTTCTCAATTATTTCTTCCTTGTGGTGCTCCATTGACATAATCAGCAGGATACTGATGAAGCTGCACTCACTACTGCAGGTTTCATTGTTGCCTCTCAGCTCCAATCTATAATATAACTGAATATTGCTGCAGTTTTACTTCTCATTTACAGATACCCAACTCTCTCCCCCACTCATGTATTCAATCGCCTTTCCTCTGGTGAATGACAAAAGGCATGGAGGTTTATTAGCCACTGATTTCTCTAGTCCCAAAAGCAATTCAGATTCAAGTGCACATAAACGCTTAAAGACCCTCTTTGGAACACTCTTCGTTTTAGCAGCGGCTCTGAACAGCCAAGGTCATCTCAAGCCAATAAGCAACATTTTCTAGGATTTTCTGAAAGCAGAGTCAGTGGTTGATACTGTCTAATAATAACGTATATCATGGCATTCTGTTCACAACAGTCTAATAATAATGGCTTCACGTCACACTACAGCACAGTGTCATGCCCGCATGTTAATGGCATCAGGTGTACCTGCTGAGATGGTCCAGACGGCTGTGATCTTGGCCCGGGCGCGGGAGCGTGAGTTTGACCGATTGTGTCGGATGGGGTTACGGATGGCCACATAACGGTCCAGCGAGATAGCGCACAGGTGCATGATGGAGGCGGTGGAAAAGAGAACATCCAAGTAGATCCACATGGGACACAGTGATGCAGGGAGGGGCCAGGAGTAACCTGAAGAAGAGACAGACATTCAGAGGATCAGGCCCAAGGAATAAAACTGACAACAAAAGCCTTAAAAGTATTGGCTTTCCTCCGTTACATGCTAATGGACCCTGTGAGATAATTGAATGGGCTTATTCCACTAAGCTCAACTGAGTGATTTCACTGGAAGGCATGAGTGCGATGAGCTCTTGAGAACAGCACAAGAGCTTAACAATCACTGACAGTGTTTTCAGTTGACACGCTGATGAAAAACAGTTTAATTTCTACAACACTACATCCATCATCATCCATCCATTAGGGTTCGGTGATAAACATTATCATATCGAGATTGCATTAAAATTTATGTTGATAAACTCTGGACATTTTTACTCAATTTGGATTAATCTGACAGCCTGTCACACAGCAGAAATAAAGGCGACAGAAGCCAGTCAGTGCATGTTGCTAATAAGCCTGTATGTTCTGTGTGCCTCTGTGTGAATGAATGATACACACGTGACGGCCACTAATTTCATTAGGTGTGTTCAACTTGAAGCGGCGCTGCGCAGAATGATCAGTGTATGACATCCCAGTACCGCGAGAGCCATAAGAGAGCAGACCTTATGCTTTCACTGATTCACTGATCGTTCTGGGCAGCGCCACTTCAAGTCAAACACACCTAATGTCTTTGTTTCAATGTATGAGGACCTGAACACTTCCACTCCAGAGCTGTCCTGAGATTCACTTCACCAGCTTTACACACACACACACACAAAAACTACTGGACACACTGGGCCTCATTTATCAATCTAATGTAGAAACAAGCGCAGATCCGTGCTCACAAATCAACTTACATCAGGGTTCATGTGTGCATTCGTATGCCACCAATCTTATTTTATGAATGATCGTATGTTGATAAATGTTGATCCCTGGACCACAAAACCAGTCATAAGTAGCACATGTATATTTGTAGCAATAGCCAATGCATTGTATGGGTCAAAATTATCGATTTTTATTTTTTGCCAAAAATCATTAGTAAAGATAATGTTCCATGAAGATATTTTGTAAATGTCCTACCATAAATATATCAAAATGTAATATTTGATTAGTAATGTGCATTGCTAAGAACTTCATCTGGACAACTTTAAAGGCGATTTTTCTCAATATCGAGAGGTTTTTTTTGCAGATTTCAGATTTTCAGATAGTTGTATATTGACCAAATATTGTCCGATCCTAAAAAACCATACATCACTGGAAAACTTATTTATTCAGTTTCAGATGATGTATAAATCTTAATTAAAAACAAAACAAAAAAAAACTTATGACTGGTGGTTCAGGGTCACAAATGTGGCGGCTGAAAACAATCGTCATTTGAATATCATGCCCCTAAAAACACCCCGGTTTAGAAGCCTTGCCCCTAGAGTTTACGACACAGAGAAACAAAAACCGGTCAGAAAGAGCAAGTAATCTCATGAAAGAGAAACTGATATTACTCCAAAAACACCCGTTAACCTTGTACCTGCATACAGTTACATTAATTTTTATGTATATTAAATACCGGTAAATATAAGGAAACCTTTACAAACATAAACATGATTTAGCCTATTTAGTTCTGTTCACTCCACAACAAATCCTTTACATTTAACGATATAACAGAACAAGAATGACAAAATAAGCTATAAAACTATATATTAAACTATAATATATATATATAAAAAAAATCACGCTATAGGCTAGTGGCATTTATTATAAACAGCACACAAACTCAAGCAAAACTGAAACGGCATTGGGCTCACGAGCCTCTCTCATTTGACAAGTATCCAAATGTTTCCATTTATGCCATATTTGTAACATTTTGGCGCTGCACGCTCCAAACGTTTGTTTGATTGACTGCATTTTAGTTTGATGATGAATAGCTCAAATGTCAAGCAGCACTAGAACTAATGTTGCTTGTGTGCGTGTGAGGGTTCAGATGGGTTTAATAAAATAAAGATAAAGATTTTAAGAAATAAATGCATTCGTGACACAGTGATGTGACATGTGGCCAAGTATGGTTACCCATACTCGGAATTTGTGCTCTGCATTTAACCCATCCAAAGTGCACACACACAGCCGTGAGCACACCCAATTGTATTTTGGCACCGCGGGTTGCCAGTTGACGGAAAACACAGCGTATTTAATTGTATTCATCAGCATGTGCGCTCGTTCCTGTTGGTGTCGTTAATCTGGCAACCTGCGTGTGCGTCATGTCTGAGGAGGAGGGGCCGGGTGAAAAAAAACCGTCTCCAATATTTTGAATTTGGACTGCAATACCTAGTTCAACCACTCGGTGTCAATCCTACATACAGCACCTTTAAATAGGGAAAACATGGAAGTGTTTGGTAGCTTCTAAATTCATCCCTGTTTGGATCCTAAAGAATGAACGGTGCTAAGCTAAATGCTAGCATAGTGGAACCGCGCGCTAGAGCGATTGAGTGCACGCACTGAGACGGGAGAGTTACGTATCAACTCGTCTAAGTTGAGGGAAGAACATAGTGGAATATGGAAAAAACGGTGGCGTGTTCCTTTAAGAGAAATATATTTTGTGTACTCCTATTTATTTTGTTCCTTTTATAGATTTAATTTATATTTTTCTTCATTCACAGAAGCGCTGCAGGTGCATGATGTGACGATATGTGAATCCTGGTCTGTTGTTTATGCTGCTATTCGCACACAGGGCTAAAGCCCTGAAAAAAATTACATTCTAATCTGACTGGTTAACGATCGACTAATGAGCTTGGGTTGTCGGTCAGGAAAATAATATAAATGAACAAAATGCTGTAATTCTCCGCCAGATTTACTATGCTGCATGCAAGTTCAGGTAACTCAAAAACTTACATACATGAGCTGAGACCTTTAGTCGTTTAGTCATTTTAGTCATCGCATATGACATTTAGTAGTAGCCACCACTCATGTCCATATTGATAAATGCCAAGTTTTGCCCACTTTTCTGTCATACGTTTGTTTCATAAAGGAGGCCCACTGAAACTGAAAGTAAAACTGAAAACTTTTCACAACAACCCATCTAAATAAAAGTCCGGTTTAACTTGAAGAAATTATGACAGAAATATATTACTTTTTATACAAAAATATAATTCTCTAATAATAATAATAATGATAATTTAAGGAATATCATACAATTAATTTATACATTTCTCATGTGCAGCATCTTGCTTGACAATAAAAATGCAAAGTTTTGTTGTAAATTAATTTCAATTGATTACATTTTAAAAGCGTGATCAAACTGTCAAAGTTTTATTAATTACATTTATTTAGACACCATTTTTTATAAATTTGTTTTGAATCATGAAACAGAATTCAGAAATGGAAAAAAAGAATTCATGATTTTATGGAGCCCTTAATTAAAAGGTATTTCACTCTGTGGAATTTAATTGTAAACAAAGAAAGTTATGTTTACATTTATTCTCAAGGTCTATCAAACATGTGGAAAGTATTTCCTTCGCCAATAACAGTAAATCAATATTGTGGTGGTAAATATCGATATTGTGTGATATGGAAAAAATATTGTGATAATATTTTTGGCCATCTATCTATCTATCCATATACCCACTGTGTCAGCCTGTCATTCTCTATCCAGCATTCCATCCATCCAAGCACACTGAAGCCACTGGTGAGGAGTTAGTTCAGTTTTGTGAGTGCAATAGCATTAGCTCACTCTGTTCTGGGCAGTCAGGCAGAAAATGACCATCCACCAAAGACTCATCAGTGAAACTGTAAATTTCAGTCTTAATACTTCCTGGCACTTTGTACAGAACACACAGACACAAACTGTGAAGGGAAGAAATGTTGAATTAATAATACATTTACAGCAATTTGCAGTTACTATCAGGTAATTTCTTATGAAAGGAGCACTTTCGCTTTTTTTTTTTTTTTTTTTTCACTGACAAGAGACTGAAATGAAGCACAAAGGCTAAGCCAAAAGAGCCAACACAAATGAAGTGCCACAAAGAAAATAGTCTTTCAAAGGAAGAGGAAATGAGGTACAAAAATATAGAGAACGAAATGGGTGAGAGGATAACAGGAGGAGGAGCTGTAGGAAATGGGATGCATGCAGAGAAAGGAAGTGAAGGGAAGAACGGTCATATGTGGATGAATGAATGTACAGAGCTGGTGTGCAAAAATATGATAAAGACCATCAATCACCAAAACAAAGATCATTTAATCACACACCTGAGTTTTAGAAACATCGCTCTTCATCAGAATTCACTCAAGTTTGATATTGGATTGTACCTCAGCAGAGACACAGTATTAGGCTACTTTAGTTTCTCTGTGTGTGTTGCGTTTACTGTGTTCTTTCAAAGTGACAGAAAACCTGTGGTTTCGCTACAGTTCAATTCAACACTCAAAAACAGATTCTGTGAATTTCTCTGCATAAGAAAATATCAGTTTGGGCTTCAGCTAAAATTCGGTCTGTGGTTTGATAAATCCATGCAGCAGCACAGGAGATAAACTACATTATTTTAGCTTTGAAACGCTCCCACGCTCTCCTGCCTTCACTATCAACTGAGGTTTAAAAAGATGTCTGGGTGACACACTAGCTAAAGATAGATGTGTTTACTATGAACATGAAATGCCTACTGTCATCACGGCTCAAACATAAACATATTTGGTAGTAGAAATATGACAGTACACAGATCATACTGGTAACATACTCTCTGTGAATATGGTTTGCTTTTTTAAAGCAAAGTTCGGATAAGGCCGAGACACACCTGGCCGACGGTCGGCCATCGGGCAACATCGGGCAACATCGGGCAACATCGGGCCGTCGGTGAGCATCTGTCGGGCTAGTTTGTTTGCTGTTTTCCACAAGTCTGCTCTCGTTGGGCTTATGTCAGCGGAAGTTTGCCTGATTCAACATGTTGAATCGGCGTCGAGGCCGTCGGCACGAGTGAGAATTCTGATTGGATGTTCAGTTTATGCTGTCCACACACTAGATGATTTTAAGCCATGGAATATTTAATTCCCATTTGGTGGCCTTCTGTGTCCAAAATTGTGCAAAAACATCGTAGGACAAGGTTTTTCACACTGCAGCTGTCATTGTGAGCAACTCGGTTTGTTTGTCTGAGGGAGCAACAGTAACTAAGGGTGGCGTGGCTTAGCAGTGTACTTGATAACGTCAGTCAGCTCGCCTTGAACCCAATTTATACTTCTGCGTCGAACCTACGCCGTAGCCTACGCAGAGACGCACAGGCCTGCGCCGTAACCTACGTCGTACCTGACGTGCACCTCTCCAAAAATCTAACAGCGCGTCAATTCACAAGCAACATGCCCGGTACACACGCGGACCGCTAGCCTGCAGTGTCCACTGGCATGTTGCTTGTGAACCCGCAGTACCACGGCAAAAGCAGAAGAAGAAGCGGCTCGTCGAAGAAGCATAGCCGTGACGGCGGTAAATAAATATCAAATCATTAAATCATTATTTAAAACTACAAAAAGGAGACAACAACGAACAGGAGAAGATGGCATTCTTTCAATCTCCACAAGCACGTGTACCACGGCAGATCAAGATTGTTTGTCGCGGACAACTACTGATGTATAATGCTATAGTATAATAAATGATAAGACACTTGTTCTTTGCTTTGTTTTATTTTAAATAAGAAGGTGTGACATTAAGCTATATTACAGTGCTCATAAACACACAAAACACAAGTGCATACGGAGGGAGGGGTACTAGCAGACCAATCACAGCGCTTGCGGTCTGCGTAGAATTGACGCGCTGTTAGATTTTTGGAGAGGTGCACGTCAGGTACGGCGTAGGTTACGGAGCAGGCCTGTGCGTCTCTGCGTAGGCTACGGCGTAGGTTTGACGCAGAAGTATAAATTGGGCTTTAGCTACACTGTATTACAATACAACGAAATACGATATCAAACACCAATGCCTCCTTTTGTTTTTGTTCAAAATTGTGGTTCATGCAAGGCGTACAGGCATTACAATAAAATGAAATATCAAACACCACTGCCTTTTCGTTTTCTTCAAAATATAAAACACAGACCTCTTTTCGTTTTCATTTTAAAAATATAAAACATTAATATGTGGTTTAGGTATGTGCACATATACTCTGATTCACTGTATAATCAAATGAAATATAGCACAACTCTGCCTTTTTTGTTAAATGTCGGTTTTAATGAACAATAATAGCCATTATAAAAGTATAAGTTTAAAGTATAAGAGACTTATGTAATAGGAAATAAAGACAAAAGCAAACAATTCAGTCACGTTAACAAAGTAAGCGCTGTATTACGATTAATAAACAATTTATGAAACATAACTTTGTGCTCAGCCAAAACGATATGACCTGGAAGACATTATAGATTCATGAGACCAAAGATTGCCTGTTAGATATACCCAAAACGAATTTTACCTCATGTTTAACCACTACAGAGAGCCAGCGGCAAATGTCAGAAGGACTAGCTGCGGTGAGGCTACTCTTGGCGGATACATGAGCAGAGCGCCCAGTGATTGTGTGAGCTCACGTCTCCGAAATCGACGAAACAAATGTTCAAATAGGCGCTATCTTTATAAATAAACTGCAGATTTGAGTTTTAAACAACTACATTCTCACCTGAAATACGGCATTTCATGACACAATAATAGTAATATTTAGCTATTTTTGCAATTTTCCCCTCTGCCATTGACGCTCGCTGATTGGTGCGAAATGCATTCTGGGTACTGGCTGCCTCAAGTTCACCCAAGTCACCTCTGGATGCATCCTTGATAAAAGGGGCAGAGCAAGAACACATCCGGGGATTTTAACTGTACTTGGCACTTTGAATAGAGTGGGGGAACTATGACGTCACTTTGTATGCGGATCGGCTGTTAGCATGAATCTGGTTCCCTCGACAAAAAGCCAATAGGATTTTTCCATAGGCTTTTGGATTATCGCAAATAATAAGTTCTGTGTTCAATCATAGTTCATGAAACTTACACGTTTTGTCCATCAAGATAATCTTCACAAAACAGTATAGCTTTGACGAATTTTGAAGCCGAAATAAAAGCTCCAGAACTAAAAAGCTAAACTTAGGCTATAAATGAACTACAGCACCACGGTCGCTCGCCTTCAGCGTCACCACCACCACCACCACCACCACCATTAACCATGTTAATCCACGCTACATGAACCTTTTCATATAAACTGGAATAAATACAAAACTAGAGACAAACTAAAACTGAAATGAGACATTAGTAACAAATAGTATAGTGAATAAATTAAATAATCTTAACTAAAGGACATTTGAAAGCACGTATTTCTGTACATTTCGAAATGAGGTGCATTAAAAGTCAATAATTCCTTGATTAATATGAATATTTTAATTAAAAGCATGTCTCCACGTACTATTCAATAAAATTCTAGTGCATTTAATCTATTAAATAACAGCAGAGTGAACGCGTTTTTGGATATGGTAAAATTAAACTTATTTTAGTGAACAAAGTACGACATTTCAGCTATCGTTTTGTTAGGGTGGGTACACAAAATGTTATTTTATCCTTGCTTCTAGGAAAATCTTCTTGTGGCAGTGAACATTTAATTTTAACGTGGCTTTAAGCACTATGCATCATTCAAGTTTCACTTTCACCACGTAAAGCTGGTAAATGTGGTGTTTACATGTAATAATCATAATATGAGTTTACCTTATGGTCTGAACCCAGAGTCTCCATACCAGTAAGCGATAAACTTGAGCATCTTCCATCCGAAGACTTGTCGCATTTCGGGGGAAATCAAAAAAACATTGTCGAACAACAATAGAAAATGCAATTAATTGAATTACAAATTATACTACAACTGGAAAATACTGTAAATTGATAAACTGTTCGGCGTGATGACGTTTAATGTCTCCGACAGCGCCTGTAGTCCCATTTAGCAACTTGTTAGCAACCATCTTTTTTTAGAAACAACAGTTTAAAAAAATCACGAGTGGGGTGTAACTGGTGTGTTTTATGTCGTAGAATAAAACGTGAAAGTATCTTGAGCCTGTGTGAACCACAGACCTTATTTAAGGGATTTAACCAAAATCCCATTCAAAAAACCTATTGACTTTGGGACGATGGAACCGGAAGTGCTAAAATGCTAACTTGTTTCTGGGTTTTTGCCTACAAAGTGACATCATAGTGCCACCACTCTATTGGAACAGTACTTGGGCGACGACTGATGACGAATATTCAAAATGAGAGTGTTTGTTCAAAATCATAATTTGAACTGATATTAAACAGTAAAAAAAGAGTAAAAGTATTTTTTAATTTAATATTTAATTATTTTAAAAGAATTTAAAATGTTATTAATTTTAGCATATTTGAATTACCAAAAATGTAAAACCACACAAATCAGAGTTTTAAACTGTATTTAGATAGTATTAAATTGTATTTATGAGATTTATGATATTATATCAAACCACAGAAAAAAAAAAAAAAAAAAACTGTTTATATAATGGTCATATAGATTGATCTTTTCAGCCCATTGATCAACATATTCAGAAGGTTAAGCACCTCATTTAAATGACTATTTATTGAAAAATAAAAAGAGTTTCAGGCCCATTTCATACCCCATTTCGTGGAATTGCCTACAGCATGAGTTGAAAGAGAGAGAGGATCAGGGCTTATGATATGAAGAGATGAAGGTCTTTTTAGAGAATATTAAGATATGGGGACTGTTTGATGTAGCGGTATGCATCATGGCACAAATAAAAATCAAAGTCTTGATGAAAGAAGCACAAACAGGAAAATATAGAAGTAAAAGAATAAAAGGTCAATCACTGGCAGGCAGAAGAGGTGCTTATGAATAGACTATGAGAGATGAAGAACGTCATCCATTTCTCCGCTCTGAGGCTTCTACCAGCTGTGGCTTTATTCAATACAGCTCAAACAAGAGACGCCGCATCAAAACCAGTGGCTAATTAATAATCCATTAATACAAAATGGCTGTGAACGTGTGTGCGTGTTCTGTCTATGAGATACATGCATGCGTGTTTGTGCTGGTGACTGAAAGGGAAAGAGAAACAATGAAGGGCAGAGACTTGATTTAAAACCCTACAGACAGTTTGTCTAATTGGAGTTGCTCATCGGTACAGACTCAGGGGACACCCCATAATTACTGAAGGCATAATCACCCCTCGTTTAATACTCAGACCTAACAAAAACCTGACAAAGTCCCTCAAATCTGTAGTGTTTGTGCCTGTGCCTCAGAGGCCGAAACAACAAAGCAAAACTCATCAGTCTACGGAACGTGTTTGCAGTGCTGTTTATGCTATTACAGTGAGTTTAACCATACAGCCTCTCTGAAAACATGCACATCACCGCTGCCTTAAAAGCTTTGCCTTTTGACCACAAGACCAAGATTTTAGCAGACTGAATGAGAAATTTTAGCAAAGACTTGACTTTAGAGTGCCAGAACATTTTGAAATGCATTTCATGTAAGCATTGATTTGAGCCGGATGCCAGTGAAATGACCACTGAGGTTATGATTACATGCATCACTGTGTGTCACCATGTCGAAAAAGAAAAAGAAAAAATTCTATGATATTTGCCTAAAGCAGGAAGGAATCTCGCTGTAATGTCATGAGGAGTGTGTCTGCGTGTGCATTTGTGTCGGTGGAAGGATAATTACAATACCACTGGCTCACCCCTTTTCCCTGACCCTTCCTGAACTCATCCTCTGCCTCGTTAAGCAGCCCTGAATCTATCAGACTAATTAATCACCCCTTCCTGTCCCTACACACACACCTTTCTCACTACTTCACTCTTGTCTCTTTATCTCTTGTTTGTCCTGCAAACAACTCAAAATGATGATGAGTTTCCACAAAAATAATTGCCATTGCCCTTATGACTGGATGCATGTTTTAAATAATGCTGATGCCTTAAGCATTCAGTGACCAGTGGCTATCAAATTCCAAAAATCTGAAAAATAGTCCATATAATTCTTAGACTATGTCTTTGAAGCAAAAATTGTATGTGGTGTCAAATGTGGCGTCGTGATAGGATACAAGATCCATATTGGTAAACATTATGAAATAAAGCAATAAGCCCCAAGAAAGTTTTTTCCTAAGTATACCATACTAAGTATATGGAATAACCATTTTATAAAAGCAATAAGCCCCGTGAAGCCGTGGTTCACAGTGAATTTATAACAGCTAAGGGTTTTTTTTACTCCGCTTCTCATCGTGCCTAACAATGCCCCTTAGCTGTTATAAATTTACTGTAAACCACAGCTTCACGGGGCTTATTGCTTTTATAAAATGGTTATTCCATATACTTAGTACGGTTTCACAAAATAAAATAGAGCAAATAAGTGTAATGATATTAATAAAAACAGTATTCTTCCACCAAACAATATAGTTCCTCAGAAACAGTTGTGGTTGGAACCTTCGAATGTGGCTCAACCAATCAGAATCAAGGACCGTAACTATCCGTTTTATAATTATAAGTTTTAAATATGCATTATTTATACATTACATTTTGAACTATTTATTATTTATCCTAAGCTCAGTGGAAAAAAGTGCCTGTGGCAACATTTCTACAAAATGCCATTGTTGCTTCATGTGCATTTCATGACACTTTCAAAGTTAAATTTCCAGTCAGGGTCTCGAAAAGCATATTCAGTTTTATCCTAAACAGATAAACGTCAATCTGGTAATTTTTTTACTTTGTTGATGTTGTTAGGTTTTTGTTTACTAGGTGTGGCCGATAATGAGCAAAATATTTATATCATGGTATGAGTAATTTTATTTTATTATAATGATATATATCACAATATAGTTGTTTTTGCTTTAAAAAAGGTCTTTATGATATCAGAATTTTTGATACTATAGAAATGTCACAAGTCTTGTCACCAGTGTCAATATCACAAAAAACAAATAGCCTAAATGAAAAAATTATTTTTTTAAAAACTCAAGCTCACTGACCACAAGTAAACAGTCAGTGATTAAATAAGAATCAGAAATTAATTACAAGCAATAGGACAAAAAAACTACAGTAGAACAAATAAATAAGAAATGCTACATGTATAACGTAATCAAATGTAGACTATAAAAACACTGCCTATTCTTCACTGTGTAAATTAAATATATATTTATTCTTATTAAAGTTACAAAAGTGCTTTATTCAAGGGCAGTGAGAACTTTTCTTTCTTTTGTTGTTTGATTAACATGAATGACAGACAGCAGGAATATTAGACTGCAGTCACTTTAAGAGCTGCCTGGATCCAATATACTGTTACACGTGTTTTCTTTCTCAGCTGTTTGCTTACTCTTAAGACCTAAATTACTGTGTTTACAAGGATACTTGCAAAGACGGGCATTTTGACACATACAAGTGTATGTATTTAACCGTTCATTGCCTATAAAGTGGCAAAAATAACTTCACGTTCAATACTCCCGCATTCTATTAGCACCATCTTCACGTGTGTGCACCTCTCTGGCAGCACTCAGAAACAGTCTCTCAGACAGCATGCGCATATATAGCGAAATGAGTTCTCTTTTGCTGTTGATTGCATTTTAACGGCATGAAATCACTCGTTACAATAGTCAATAGTCCAAAATCTCTACCGGTATATCGCCCACCCATATTCAGTACATAACATAACAGTTCGGAAATTAAATGTCCAATGAGTAGTGCTAATAGTGCTCTAATGCATTTTTTAAAAATGGACCACATACACTATACCAAACCTTGAAAGCCCCTTTCACACAGAGATTCCGGAAAATACACGGATAATGTGTTCCGTGATTTGTCCCGGGATCGTTTGAGTTTGGTTCATTCACACTGCCAGTGATTTTATGGAATATGTGTGTGCGTTCACACACATCCCGTAAAGATGTGACAGATGTGACAGGTAATGTGAGGCGTTCCGTTTCACTAAAGCTGGCGACGATCTCAGCTTCAGCGCGGATAGTTGGGAGCTCCCTGATCTCTGCTTCATTACAGTTTGCACATTTTTTCGTTGCGAACGTTGATCTGCCTTCAAAACACCCGGTAAAACAGTCACACGATAAGGTGCGTCATCACTATGACACACCCTATCCGGCTTTTGTTCACACAGCGCTCGTTCCGGGACTGAACCCGGCAATGTTACTAGGTCCCCAACCCGGGATCGATCCCGGAATCAATCCCGGGACGTGTTTGCGTTCACACAGAAGGCACTCCGGCAATTTTCCGGGACCAACGTGCAGTATGAAAGGGGCTATAGTCTCAGCCTCAGACGTCACGCCCACGGAACGTTGGCTAAACGTCTGATGGGCGTATCGCTCCTAATATCGATAGTATCGATACCAATGTTGGTATTGGTATCGGATCGATATTATCCTGCTAAGATCGATATTTTAGGTTATTTTTTTCTCATATACACTTAATACATTGTTTAATACGTTCAACAAAGTGTAGACATGTCTGTGGGTGTATATTCCGCTCTTTTCACATCTCGTATGCAAACATCGCTGCTCCTCCCCTGCTGCGCTGTTCCCTGTCGATACTCCACTCGTACTGCGTCTTGATAAAGACGCATATGGGAAAAAGCCTTTTTTCTCCTGAACTGAAGTCTTATTCAATCACGCAGTGAAAATGCACGACTATTGGTTCGTGCAGTGTGTCTGCAGCGGAGCTGCACGAGCCTATGGCGACGGAGCCCGCCAAAGCCCGCCGGAATGGGCAGGGCATCTGGCTATATAAGTGGCCGTTTCGCCATAGGATCCTCAGATTTCTTCTCCTTCAGCGACGACGACTTCGCCTCGCTGATCCCAGAAGCATGCTCGCCGTTGACAAGCCAGCTGGACCCTGCGGCCTCGAACTGCTTGGCTGATTCGCCTTTTCTTCGCGCTCCAGCATCGCGGCAGTTCCGGTCCTGTTCGCTGCCGCCATCCGGCGAATCTCACACATTATCTAAAAGAGCAAATCGGCGTTGTTTCAAATGCCGTGCCGTCATTGCGGCTCGTGCAGGTCTCCCCTGCACGCCGATGACGGCCACAGCGAGTGCGTGTCCTGTTTGGGGAAATCCCATGCAGACGCCGCGCTTGCTGGCTCTGATTGTTCTCACTGCGAGAACATCAGTCTCGCCTCTCTGCGCTTGCGGATCGCTTTCTTTTCAGAGAGCGACTCCGCCCCTCGCGCCTCCCCGTTTTCTTCCTCCCAGGGACCTGTGAGGAAAAAACAGCGGGGCAGAGGATCTCAGCGCCTGGCTGAGAACGAGCTCACGTCGGCTCAGAGCCTGCGTGCCTCGCTCTCGCCGCACAGAAAGGTTTCTCCCGTCCTTTTTTCCCGACCTGACCAGCGTCCCTCTGCAAGTGCGAGCGATCTGGTCTCGTTCGGGGGAAGTGACGAAGAGCTGGCCGATGACAGCATGTCATTGGCAGCTTCGGACGATGAGGAGCTGTCGGGCTCAGTGGCTGACCCCGCCCCCCCGCGTTCGTCTGCGCCCAGCGCTGCCAAAGCCGGGATGGATACCGAACTTTTCCGTGTCCTCTCAAAGGCGGTTGAAGAGCTGGGATTGGAGTGGTCTCCACCAGAGGAGCCATCTCGCAGCCGTCTTGATGAGTGGTTCCTGCCGGGGCGCCGTCAGGCCCCTCCCCAGCGACCCTCGCCGTTCTTCCCTGAAGTTCACGACGAGCTCACGAGATCTTGGCGCGCCCCCTACTCTGCTCGCCTCCGTACTTCCGCTTCATCCGCCCTCACTACAGTTGACGGCGCTGAAGAAAAGGGGTACGAGAGGATGCCTCAACTAGATGAATCAGTGGCTGCTCACCTCTGCCCACCCACTGCCATCGGTTGGAAAGCAAAGGCCACCCACTCGTCCAAGCCATGCAGGACCACTTCAGCGCTCGCTGGACGCTCCTACGCTTCAGCTGGACAGGCGGCTTCGGCGCTTCACTCAATGGCGGTTCTACAGGTCTATCAGGCCAAACTCCTCTCTGCCATGGACGAGTCTGGGCCTGATCCTGCGATTCTCAGGGAGCTGAGAAGTGCAACAGACCTGGCACTGCGTGCCACCAAGACCACCGCCCAGGCGATAGGAAGGTCCATGGCCAGCCTAGTGGTGCTCGAGCGCCACCTGTGGCTCACGTTAACGGAAATCAAGGACGCGGACAAGGTCCCCTTTCTTGATGCCCCGATTTCCCCCAACGGCCTCTTTGGACTTGCGGTGGAAGGATTTGCTGAGCGTTTCACAGAGGCACAGAAGGCGTCACAGGCCATGCGACACTTCCTGCCAAAGCGCTCCAGCTCCGCAGCTGCTTCAAGTCGCCCTAAACTTGCGCCGACTCAGCAGCCAGCGAAGCCCGCACCTGCCGTTCCCGCCCCTCAGTCTGCCAAGACTCAGCAGACGCGAGGGCGTTCCCGCTCGGCCAGACGCCACCCCCTTCCGAAGCGCCAGGGCCCCCGACCAAGGATAGCGTTGGACCCTGCGCCTCCGGCGTCTTCCTGATCTGCAGAGCAGGAAGAGGAGAGGGCCAAGTCCCGCCGCGGCCGGACCGCCCACCAAACAGCCTCTCTTAAACCTCTTCTCACCCCGTTCATTTCTGGGTGCAGAGGGAAGTGTGTTTGTTGCAAATACAGGGCCCGTACAAGCGCCCAAGCAACCATCCACTGTGATAGTGGAAAAAATAAAACACAAACATTTTCAAAAAGAGAGCAGGTTTCCTCTTCCACTCACGAGTGCCCTGCCTCCGTGCAGTCAGTCACTTGAGTTTATCCAACCCCTTGCCACGCGGGCCGAGGCCTGGCAGGCCATCCCCGGAGTGTCAGAATGGGTTATAGGGATAATAAAACGAGGTTATTCACTCCAATTCGCTCGAAGACCCCCGCGCTTCAGCGGCGTGGTCTCCACCTCAGTACAGGGCGAGAACACTCGCGTTCTACGCTCAGAGGTGATGACACTGTTGGAAAAAGGAGCCATAGAAAGGGTTCCTCCAGCTCAGAGCGAATCAGGCTTTTACAGCCGTTACTTCCTCGTTCCCAAAGGATGGAGGCCTCCGCCCATCCTCGATCTCAGACGCCTGAATCACGCCCTCATGAAGAGGCCGTTCAGGATGATCACGCTGAAACAGATCCTCTCGCAGATTCGCACAGGGGACTGGTTCTGTTCTCTGGACCTGAAAGACGCATACTTTCACATCCAGATAGCCCCCCATCACAGACGATTCTTGAGATTCGCCTTCGAGGGAGTGGCTTATCAGTACACGGTCCTCCCCTTTGGACTGTCTCTGGCCCCCCGCACTTTTACGAAGTGCATGGACGCGGCTCTTTCCCCTCTACGACAGATGGGAATCCGCATTCTCAACTATCTCGACGACTGGCTCATTCTGGCCCAGTCGGAGGTAGAGCTACTCTCACACAGGACCCTCCTCCTCAGCCACTTAAAGTGCCTGGGGCTCAGGGTCAATTTCGCCAAGAGTGCACTGTCCCCCAGACAACGAGTATCGTTCCTGGGAACAGTTCTGGACTCGGCTCAGATGAGAGCGGTGGTAGCGGCAGAACGCGCTCTGGCCATTCAGAAACTAGCGGCCTCCTTCAAGAGCGGCACCGCTCGCCCCGTCAAAGCGTTTCAGAGAATGCCTGTGTGACAGCCCTGGCCCCCTGGAAGAACCCACGATGGATGGAGAAGGGCGTGGCTATGGGAATGGTCTGCAACAGGAAGGTTGTCACGACAGACGCCTCCAACACAGGTTGGGGGGCACTGTGCGAAGGCAAACCGACCTTTGGCCATTGGTCAGAAGCGGAGAACGGCCTCCACATCAACTGCTTGGAAATGCTAGCAGTATGTCGAGCCTGCCGGTTTTTTCTGCCAGACCTAATAGGACACCATGTGCTGATTCGCTCAGACAACATGTCCGTGGTGTCCTATATAAATCACCAAGGAGATCTCTCCTCGAAGCGCCTCTTCATTCTGGTAGAGTGCCTTCTGGAGTGGGCTCAGCGCAATTTGCGCCGCTAAGGGCAGCGACTTGCCGGGCAGATTGAACCAAGGAGCGGATATGTTATCTCGGAGCAATGTCCCCTCAGAGGAGTGGATGCTCCATCCATGGACGGTTCAGATGATCTGGAAGATATTTGGCAAGGCAAAAGTAGATCTTTTCGCCTCCAAAGACAGCTCTCACTGCCCAATTTATTATTCGAAGGTCAGGGACGCGTTGGCCCACGATTGGCCCAACCTCCTCCTTTATGCATTCCCTCCGATCGCCCTGATCCCTCAGGTCATCAGGCGGATCAAAGAACAAGGACACAAGGTTCTATTGGTGGCCCCCTTGTGGGAAAACCAACCTTGGTTGTCAGAGCTGGTTCAGCTGCTAACAGCAGCCCCCTGGCCCTTGCCCCTGAGACGGGATCTCCTCTCTCAGGCGAACGGAACAATATGGCACCCTCGGCCCAAGCTGTGGGCTCTCCACCTGTGTCCGCTCAACGGGAGCCTACCAGCCTCCCAGAGCGTGTGTTAAACACCATTTCTGAGGCTAGAGCCCCGTCTACGAGACGCCTCTACGCCCTTAAGTGGTCTGTTTTCTCCACTTGGTGCCTAGACCGCGGTGAAAACCCGTCTACCTCCGAGTTAGCGGTGGTTCTGTCCTTCCTGCAGGAGCTGCTGGATAAAGGGCGTTCCCCCTCCACACTCAAGGTGTTCGTAGCAGCTATAGCGGCCTTTCATGCCCCTATAGCAGGCCAATCGGTAGGCAGAGACAACTCAGTTGTCTGTTTTCTGAGGGTAGCCAAGAGGCTGAATCCGCCTCTGCCCCTCACCGTCCCTACATGGGACCTGCCCACTCCTTTTGAGCCGCTTCAATCTACGAACCTTCGGTCGCTGTCGCTGAAAACTGCTCTGCTACTAGCACTAGCATCGGTTAAGCGGTGGGAGACCTACAGGCGCTCTCTGTTAGCCCTGCCTGCCTGAATTGGGCCAAACGACTCCAAGGTCGTCCTGAAACCAAGGCATGGTTATGTACCCAAGGTACTTTCAACCCCATTCAGAGCTCAGGTCATCACACTCTCCGCGCTTCCTCCTTCTGAGGAGGACCGGGAGTTGTCCTTGTTATGTCCTGTCAGAGCTTTGAGGATCTACTTCGAGCGCTCTGCCTCATTTAGGCGTACAGAACAGCTCTTTGTTAGCTTCGGTAACCGCGCCAAAGGGCATCCGGTCACACAGCAGAGACTCTCTAAGTGGATAGTGGACGCTGTTACGCAGGCGTACTCTTCCTTGGGCCTACAATGCCCCATTGGAGTATGAGCCCATTCTACTAGAGGCATCGCCTCGTCATGGGCCTGGTGTAGCGGTGTGTCCATTACAGAGATTTGTGCGGCGGCCGGCTGGGCCTCGCCGTCCACATTTGCTAGGTTTTATAGCCTGGATGTACCAGCCTTACAGGCTAGGGTCCTCTCTGCTTAGATGAGCGTACATGTATACGTTATGGGAACAATCCTGACAGAGAATTCTTGACCGCAATGCGCTCAAGCTCTCTAGTTGGGTTCTTGCATACCTCGGTCCTGGAAGTACTGAGTATGTAAGAGTCATAAGGAATGATCACCCAGGCCGAGCATAACCTCTATGAGTTTAGCTCGCTTGGCCTGGAGCATACTATTGAACTTCCCTGTGGGCATTAAATGCTTATGGAGTAATATTATGCAGTCGTTCCTCTGCCTTAGCACGGCGTGATTGAATTGAGTTCCCATATGCGTCTTTATCAAGACGCAGTACGAGTGGAGTATCGACAGGGAACGTACTCGGTTACTGTCGTAACCTCGGTTCCCTGAGATATGGAACGAGTACTGCGTACTTTGCCGTGCCAGACAGCTGCACGACTCAGTCGTCGCTTCAGTCGAAGTAACCTGAGGATCCTATGGCGAAACGGCCGCTTATATAGCCAGATGCCCCGCCCATTCTGGCGGGCTCCGTCGCCATAGGCTCGTGCAGCTCCGCTGCAGACACATTGGTTCGTTTTTTACACACTGCACGAACCAATAGTCGTGCAGTTTCACTGCGTGATTGAATAAGACTTCAGTTCAGGAGAAAAAAGGCTTTTTCCCATATGCGTCTTTATCAAGACGCAGTACTCGTTCCGTATCTCAGGGAACCGAGGTTACGACAGTAACCGAGTACGTTTTGTTGTCATGCCATCACGTGACCCAGCGGCTCAAGCGCAAGCGGATCCAGCGCGAGATGGAAAGGTAGAACTCCGAGCTACAGAAGAAACGAAAAGGGGAGGAAGGATGTATCCTTCACATAGTGCATATTGTATATAATTGTATACCGAATGTGTCCTTTTTATGCAGTATCACTGTAAGGTGTATACTGAGTTTGGCCTTTTAATATTATTTCTTAATGCATTTAGCCACTTAAAAAGATTTCATTATAACGGTTTTCTATGAGAGTAAAATGCTTAACATGTAATTTAGCATGTTTGCATATATATTCTAGGCTCAGCTGTTTGCCACATATTATATTCTATTATCAAACTGTATACCGAATTTAGTCTGTTTATTTATTTGGTCTTTAGCATTGTCTTCCTCCATTGCACCATATTAAATGTTTTTATATTGCAATGAGAGAAAATGAAATTCAGCGTGTTGCATTCATGTTCTGGGTTCATCTGCTTACCTGTACATACATAGTAGGCCTATGTATTTTTATAAACTGTACCGAATTTGGCCTTTTCATATCACAGTTTTTATTGCAATAATAACAAACAAATTTTACAGTATGTATAAAACAAAGAGAAAATACAGTACGTACATAACATACGAAAATCCTTTCAATACTAAACAAGTTATGGTTTAATAGGCCTAGTTCTTTTTCATATCACTGTCTTCATTCAATAAGCCACTTACGTTAAACTTTTCTTTATAATGGTTTTCTATGGGAGGAAAATGCATAATGTGAAAACTTTGAAAGTTGCTTTCATATTCTGGGCACATGCTAACTTGTAGGCCTATATCTAGTTTGCAACATTAATAAGGTGTATACTGAGTTTTGTCTTTTAATATTACGTTCTTAATTTATTAAGCCACGTTAATTATTTTTATAACTCTTTTCTATGGGAGGAAAATACTTAACATGAAACTGTGCATTACTTTCATGTTCTGAGCTCCTCTGCCTGCAAAGTCCTTTTAGAAAGGCAAATAATATCCATGTAGCTTTAAGGTGAATATAATATTAGTCACATCAACATTAGTATTGTTAATTTTTTGAATTGTTATTGGTCATTTAAATGTATGTTTTTTTTTTAAATGACAAGTATCGGTATCGGAATCGGTATCGGGGATACTGGCCCTGTATTTACTCTGTATCGGATCGATACCAAAATTTGCAGTATCGCACACCCCTACTATATGGCACACAAAAGTGGAAACACTTAAGGAGTTTCGAAGTCGTCATCGGATTGATTGAATTATACAGGATTTCTGGGAGATGTGTATGTCGCATTCTTTAACGTTCCGCCTGGAAACAAAGATGCCATGACGCCAAACCCCCTCACGAAAGAAGAAAGCCGTTGTGTTTACAACTGTGATGACAAGCGCTTATCAGGATCAACTAAACACTGGATTTTCAAAAGTATGTGAAATACTTAAAGTTCGCGGAATAGAATCTTTAATATACATCCGAGTTTTACACACCGGCCTATTATTGTGGCGACATTTCCATGCCCCGAAACGTGAAGCTGAACAAAACGAACTGTGATTGGTTGTTTGACATGTCGGTCAAACGGCCTCATGGACGGGCCTTGGCCAATGAAAGCTGCCATGGATTCTGAAGGTCTGGCTATGCGAGACTATACCAAACCTAACCAAGTGTTTAAAAAGTAAATGTGAGATAACAATGCATTTGCTGAAGCAGCCATGACTTTTTTAGCTTGCTTATACATGTCTTTGAACTCTTTTTATCAAGAATCATGTTTCATAGGAACATTCATCTTCCTGATCGCTATGGATTGCAAGTGCAATGCTGTATCAGGTGAACTCCCAAGCAAGTTTACTGTCTGAAAAGCCATACATATGGAGCTGGTTATGTGATGCAAACATGAAAATGTACTAGTTTACAAATCATAGACCATGTTAAAATTGTTTTAAGGTCATAACATAGTGTTGTGCAAGGAGCCACGTGAAAGTAAGTCTTTATTAATCGATATCTGTCCCTATAATTTGTGTTAAAAGGAATAACATTGTTTTACTGCCCCTAGTGTATGCAAGTACATTTTTTATTGTTTCCTTGAATTATTTAGGGGTGAATGAATTGTAGCATTATTTATTTGCACACGCTGTTTGCATTGGTTTAGTGACACAATTATTCACATAATCTTAAAAATGCAAACATGTTAACTACACCAAATGTCTGGATACATTTCTAGTTAAAACGGCATTATTTGATCTTTGTTTGATAAATAACTGCTCTCATGACCAATAGAAAATCTTTTTCTTTGGCAGCGCTAACTGCGGCAAGCAAATAGCAATGAGTTATTTTTAATAAAGTGCAATCTGTAATCCTAATTTACATAGAAAGGAGGCGTATTTGTGCTGAAAAGAATGACAATGACATAATTTGAATACACATTTGAATTTGAATACAATTTGAATGTGCTATTCCAGCACAGTTAGCGCCTGATTAAACTGAACTGCGGCTGGTTAGTGAATAAGACGCAGGGTTTTACACTGTAAAAGCAGACACAAAAGTGCTGCAGCTCACATTTAGGAAAGTGACGATGACTATCCATATCCATCCAGATGCTACAACCCACCCCAGATCTATAATGCAGGTGTATGATCAATAGAGAATAGTTAAGCAGCCATTACTGATGTGACACAGGTGTCAAGTGCTTAAAGTGGCCACGACCCTAATGAGAGTGAAATGAAAGATATATTTCAGTGTCTACGCAGATGCTCGTCATTAGCCCTTCATGCTGCTCATTAAGTCACTCCACTCTTTTTAGTCGGTGAGCGCCGTGGCAACCTAGAGACCACCTGTGCCAGAGAATCATCAGTGCTGCATTAACGGCAGCTATTGAGCTTTGAGTGTTGCTCTGGAACACTCTATTGTCATGGTGACACGACGTGGCAGGGGATTATGCCAGAGCTCTGCTGTGGAGCCGTTTGGGAGATTGAGAGGTTTTAGAGAATCAGGGGGAAATTAGTGTCTGTGTGTATTCTGATCCCATTTATTTTGGCTTCCCTCACTGTCACTCCATCCGGATCTATGGAAAACAAACAGAAACAAAAGAGGAACAGTGAAGACCAAAATATACAAGCATATAAGAAAGACTACAGTATATCTGAAAATCTGACACAGCTAGGGCACGGTAATATACAATACATTCTATATTAACATGATAAGTTGCTTGGTAACTGTAAACAGCCTACACTCAGACTTAGGAATTATATCATGTAATAAATGTAGCTATTAATTGAAAACTGGTGTATTTATCACTATTACTTATCATTAACTATGGTATAGTAACAATAGCACATGGCCTCTCATGGCTTTATTGCTTCATTTGCTTCAGTCATATTGGATATTCAGTCATATCCAAACTGTTGTTTGGATATTAATAGTCACCTTCTTTTAGGGCCATTAATCAAATTTATTTAATCAAATTTTAATCTTTTTTTTTTCTCTCCCTTGCCTCCTATGAGATAATGGACACACAATCACGGCTATTCTTACCTTTTTGGATAATGGGTTAGAAACATGCGCTGCTATTTATAAAATGCCTCTGATTACCACTGGATTACTCAGTGCGCGCATCGTCACGGCTCTAGTACGTCATTGCTGAAACTCAAGGGGAGTTCCTCTCAGATTTGATCACCCCTGCTGCTTCAGATGTGATCCCTCTCTCATGGACTTTTTAAAGTTCTCTGTCCGATGTGTCATTTTCTTGCTCTCTCTGTCATCTCCACTCGTTTGAAAGCACTTCAGCCTTTCTGCTCTCCTCTAAGGAAAGTGGAATCCGTCTGTATTTACAAGTGATTCAGTGGAAGTTTCAGTGGCGTTTCGTTGATCCTCATCACTGGTTCTCAGAAATGTCTCTACAAAGACATTCCCTCAAATGATAATGTGAAGATTGCTTCTATTAAATATCATCATAAAATGATCAAATGACAATAGCCAATCATACACGTAGACCTGTTGCATTTTAAAGAGTCAGTTCAGGTGTTTGGATTGCAGCAGAGAGATGTTTTACAGTCCCCAAGATGCAGAAACGTGGTGTACAAATTGCATTCAGGAGTAATTTTGTGGGTGCATATATGCTGGATTTGCATATTTGCTTAAATAAACAGCACTATCAGCAGTTGCAATTTGTTCTTTGTGGATTCCCCCCATTACCGTTATAACCCCTTTTCAATTATTTTTATTTCTTTTATCTCTTTCTTCAATTATTTTTATTTCTTTTTCTTTTTCTTTTTAGTGTATAGGACAACAAAGAATTGACAGGCAATTGAAGTGGGTGGATAGATAGTAGATATAAAACGACACTACTGTGCAACTGTGTCAGAGCTTATGCATTATCTGCTAGGATATCTCTAAGGATAGGGACACATTAAACTGACACCAAATGCCACTGCCATTGTCAGCTCTTGGTTTTCTTCTTGTGGGTAAAGAAAGAAAGAAACATATAGAATGACAACAAGCGTCTATGCGTTCCCTCTTTACCCTGTCATTGGTTTGCTTTCGTCAGTTCTGTTTTTTTCTCATGGGCTTATTCGCTAAGCTGAATACAATGTTCAAAAACCACCTGACATTGCTCGATGGGCAACCTTCGGCTTGGTGTGTCTCGGAAAAAGGAAAATTTTGTCATCATTTATTCACTCTCATGTCATTCCAAACCTGTATAAGTTTCTTTCTAATGTTAAACGCAAAATATTTTGAAGAATTTTAATGAACCAAACAGTTGTTGGTCCCCATTGACTTCCATAGTAGGGAAAGAAATACTGTTTAAGTCAATTGGTGTCACGGGTGCGTGGTTGTAGTAAAAGATATAAATGAAAGACAGGAGAACGAAACAGCATCAACTCACATTCCCATTTAATTAACTCAAGATCGGACAAATACAGGCGAAAAACTGAGGACTTATAAAAGGCAGAGAACAAAAGAGCAAACAACATAATACAAATCAGGTGGGGATAATGAATTGACAATCAACTAATGAGAAACGGAACCATACCAAATAAGGAAAACGGGAACTTCAGACAGGTAGACACGTGACAATTGGGACCATTAACTGATTACCAGCATTCTACAAAATATCTTCTTTTATGTTCAACATATAAAATAAAGTCATACAGATTTGGAACAACATGAGGGTGAGGAAATGATGCCAAAATTTTCATTTTAAAATTTTCAATTTTCACTATCCTATCCACTATCACTAACTTTTTGTTTGAACTGTTTTTTTATTTATTTTGTACTGTTCTCTGAGGGCCACTCATGTTATCAGGATTTTTGCATAACCCCCCCTCATCAGAACGCTCTGTTTGAATAGATGTGGCAGATTGTAGACTCAGAAGTAAATGCCCACTGCTATGATTGGCTAATAGTTGTGTATGTTTGCCAGCCTACATCCTTCATAGATGGATGCTGCAGTGATTTAAGTTTAAAACGCATAAATACTCAGTACATATTAAATGATTTAACAGACAAAGCAATAGTAACCACATAATAAAAACAGTTACTCACACTTGTGTTGCGACATTACTGTCAGATTCAATATAGTCAGCACAGCATCGTCTTTTAGTTTCAATCTGTCTGAAAATCCCGCATCAAATCGTTCCTTGTTTGTAAACAAATCCGCAGTAAAATGAAGTGAACAAAGGATTGGGTTATTACGCGGTCTGGAACTTCATTAAACATTAAGTTCATTCACTCTTTCCTAATGTTGTGATCAGAAGGAAGGCAATGCAAACACTGTTTTTCCACAGCTTGGCACTGCACAGCATCTTGTTGTATTCTGAGCCATCTTTATCATTTGATTTCTGCACAGACATGCGTTCGCTTCTCATTATTTACACTATGTGCACGAAGCAGTGGGCGAGGCTAAACAGGAAGTGCTGTAGAAGCAGGCGTTGATATTCTTCTGCGGAGGTGGTGCTTATCCACATTATCATGTTATAAAGTGGTACATTCCACAAGCTGTCATTTTGGCAGACTGGCTTCAATATAAGATGTGTTTAGATTAACGAGAATGTTTTGAGTTCTGAAACTTACAGGATGTTTTTATAGCACAATGACCTCCTACAGTATCTGTCAAAAGGAATTTTGGTTTCTCAGTTAATGAGCCCTTTAATGAAAGACATCTGTCCATGAGGAAATACCTTTTTTTCAAGTCTCTCTGAATGTGTATACACTAAGTTTGTATTCATATAATGTTCTTTATCAGAATATCTGTGTTAAAATACACTGTTCTCCAGTCTTGAACTGGAGGAGCAGCCCACAGTATTATAGTGATTAGCTCCTTTTCTCTGTGACTGCATGTGTTCATTGCTGGCACAGTACAGAGCAGCTGGCTGCAGAATTGACCCATTATCAATTCAAATACACGCTAATTATCATCTGATCAATCAGCTTATTACAAGAAAATGTAAGTGGTGTTTTCCCATGCAAAACTTGCTCGTTGCTATGCCAGGAAGTTGTGTTTGGTTGGCAACGCATTGTTATGCAGATGCTAAGTTTTTCTGAGTGGCTGTTTGGGTGGTTGCTAGGTGATTGCTTATGATATTGTCTTTATGATATTCTTAAAAAAATATATCATTTTATTTTCTGCCAGTCAAAACCTAACTCAGATTGTACACCTCTGAGCCACATGATTCAAGCTATCATTCATGTCTGTAGCACACCTCATGCGGTTCAAGTGTTCACGTTTAAATTACAGCGGTTGCCAGATATCTAGAGTTCAAATCGCCAAGTCAAAGCCTCTCTGTTAAAAGGATTCATTTTCTACCCGGGGTTTTGCTTAATTTTTGCTATCTGGCAACCATGCAGACGTGCTCGCTCCTCACAGATGCACCTATGATGATCTGTAAAAACACCAACAAACAAGTATTGTCATGTTCTATGTTCTGTCAGGAGATCTTGACTATGTTGTTTGCAATTGTAGTAGCTGAATAAATGCACCTACTCAACTGCTGTAGTTTTAAAGGATTAATTAACTTCCAGAATAAAATTTACTCATCCCGTGTTATCCAAAATGTTCATGTCATTCTTTCTTCAGTCAAAAATAAATTTAAAGGGATAGTTCACCCAAAAATGAAAATTTTGTCATTCCAAAGTCATTCCAAACCCATAAAACCTTCATTCATCTTTGGAACACAAATTAAGATATATTTGATGAAATCCAAGATCTCTCTGACCCTGCATAGGCAGCAATGCAACTGAAATGTTCCTAGAACCAGAAACATAGTAAGGACATTGGTAAAATTGTCCATGTGACATCAGTGGTTCAATTGTAATTTTACAAAGCAGAGAGAATACTTTTTGTGTGCAGAGAAAACAAAAAATAACGATTTTATTCAACAATTCATCTTTATTCAACCAAATCACATCTTCCGCCATTATCTAGAGTACCTCATGTAAACAATGCATGCGTGTAATGCCTCTGACGTAGAACTCACATGCACTGTGCCTTGTTTACGTGCAGAGGAATGCGTGCAGAGGAATGCATGCAGCATGGAACTCTCCGTAATGGTGACGTGAAGGAGAAGAATTGTTGATTAAAGTTATTTTTGTTTTCTTTGTAGCTTTGTAAAATTACGATTGAACCACTGATGTCACATGGACTGTTTGAGCGAAGTCCTTGCTACGTTTCTGGGTCTGGGAACATTTCCGTTTCAGTTGCTCTCTACGCAGGGTCAGAGAGCTCTCAGATGTCATCAGAAATACCTTAATTTGTGTTCTGAAGAAGAACGAATGTTTGGAGTGTGAGTAAATAAAGACAGAATTGTCATTTTGGGGTGAACTGTCCCTTTAAGGTTTTTGAGGGAAAACATTCCAGGATTTTTCTCCATATATTGGACTTCAATGGGGATTAATGGGTTGAAAGACCAAATTGCATTTTCAGTGCAGCTTCAAAGGGCTCTACCTGATCCCAGATGAGGAATAAGGGTCTTATCTAATGAAACGATCAGTCTATTTCTAAAAAAAATAAAAGAATCATATACTTTTAAACCACAAATGCTCGTCTTGCTCTAGCTTGACCACACACATGACTTAGTCATATTGGAATGGTAACGCGTGACGTAGGCGGAAGCACCAACCCAGTGCTTACAAAGCGAACGTGCAAACAAAGTCAAACGCCCTTTTAAAAAAAGGTAAAACAATGATGTTGGACGATTTTAAAGTTAGAGGAGAAAATAAGAGTTTTTCGCACTACCCTATACCTTTTTGAATTGAAGTACACAGATGAAGAACTAACCACGCAACCTTTCCAAAATGATGATGATTAGTTGCACATGTGCATCACAGAGCTAGTGCAAAATGAGCATTTGTGGTTAAAAAGCATATACATTTTTACTTTGTTTAGAAAATGACCGACTGTTCCACTAGATAAGACCCTTATTCCTTGGCTGGGATCGTGTAGCCCTTGCCTTGAAGCTGCCTTGAAACTACAATCTGGACCTTCAACCCATTGGCCACCACTGCAGACTAATTTAAAAGACTAAGACTAAATGAAAAATGTCTGACAAAATTAACGCTAAGTCTGTGAAGTTTAACAGAGACTTGCATGCAGAAGTCTCATCCACTCTGGACAGTACAATGGAAAAATTTCCATATATGACTTTCTAACATTTACAGATGGAGACTATCTGTGAAATGTAAGTTTTGCAATGAGGAAAACACCACATCTCAAACCCTTTAGAGCAAATAGCCTACGTTATCTGTCAGCAGCCCATGTATCTGTTAGAGCATCTGACGGGGCAAGCCACTTTAAACTATAGGCTACGTGCTAATTTTAAAGCCCTTAACACAAAGCATATTTCATGTTTAGGACAAATTGGATTGTGCACTTTCTCTGCAGCAGCTCAGTCTGTGTCACTCAAATCAAACTACTGTATATCAATATAAAGTGTATAGCCTCATTTATAAAAAACAAAAAATATTGCAAAAACTCAGTATGCCGCCCAGCCCAATTTGCAATGCAATGCAACCTAAACATAACCAAATATCTATATACAGATTACTGTTAGCAAATTTCTTAAAAGATGACAACAGTAAAACAATAGCAACATTTGAGGAAACACTGTGTTTGTGTATGCACGTGCACATGCATGCGAGACAGCGAGAGAGAAAAAGAGAGAATGTAACAGAGAGAATGTGACTCAACCATCAAACACAAGGACAAAGAGCTTAATCAAGCCAATTAATTAGGCAGAATAAAGGTTCATAAAAATGCTAGAGCAACAATAGTGTCATTTTTCCTGAACAACAAAACAAAAAAGCACAGCTAGAAAGCGGACAAAGACACATTGCTCCATAGGAGTACAGGTGAAGTGCTGAGTGTCTTCAGCATCCAATGGATTTGAATAGCATCAGTCCAGCATTTACGCAGCGGAAAATAATTAGACTTTCTCTCAAAATTCTCCCTCAACATCTTCTTTAATGGCTTCTTTTGTCTGGCCATTTAACAGACAGATTTAGAAAGCAGCAGAGGTCATTCCACTCTCACACACACACCTTGAAATGTTAACAAGGTTTTAACGTGTAACATGTGACTCTGTCTGGAAACAGTGACATGACATTTATTCACATCCACAGTCTGACTAATAGTACTAATACTTCCCACAGCAAATACAGAGGGGACAGATGAGCAGAAGAGAGATGGAAACGGTGAAGAAGGTGGCGTGTTTCTCTCAAACACACTCTTGTGCGATCTTAACCTCTCTGTCTCTGAGTTCTTCAAAGCCGCTGTCTCGGCACACAGACAACAGCCTGAAATGCAGCGTGACAATGACATTTCGCTGTCAGGCTCCATCAGAAAAACACATTTCTTATTCCTACTGGAATAGTAAACACATCTTCAGACTCTATCATGAACGAAAATGAAATCTTTTGTGCTAAACCATGCATTTTTCATGTGTTTGGACTCATTATAAAATATAGGGGCAATTAAATTAATCCACAATGTCATCCAGCAAACCATTCGCATGAAAATAACCTCGTCAGTGTACACAAGGCCACTAATGATCAATTAACACATCCACTTTAAGTACACAAATAGCAAATTACACAGAAATTAACATTTCCCTGATGAAACACGACAGATAATGAATCCAAGCGAAATTTACAACACAATGTGGAATGATAAATAAACATATAAACTTGAAAATTAAATATCAGAACAGTGAAAACAATCAGTGAACTAAAATTTAGAATGCAGTCAGAACAGTGGCAAGTTTAAATATTACCATGAAATGCCACAAATACTCTATGCTACGAAAGTCACTTCAAACAATGTGTATGTTAATACACCATACCTTACTTTATGCAAACAGTGTTTCAAGAATAAAATGGGCATATAATTGGTTTAGATTTTACATGCCTCAAGAAGTTATATAATTTGAAAAATGTGCATAATTTGATTTCTCTGAAGTGTTTATTAACATATTATACAGTATATCATAATTTAAAGGGTCACTGAAGTGTATGTTGTCTAGTCCAATCACATCTTTCTCAAGATAGTGACATCTACAGGAATGTGTGCTAGGGACTAGCTCACAGACATTTATACGGAAATTATGTAACCAACAAGTCGACCACTGTGTTTACATGCAATCCATTTGAAATAATCCATTTGACTCAAACAGTTCTACCAAAAAACAAACAAACAAACAACCAAAAAACATTAGCATTCATTCACGTAATCAACATTAGCCAAAATACAGCTTTAGGTTCTCCAAAACCGAAATGCTCCTACACCTTGCTCGTTTTCAAAGTGCATAGTCTACTGCAATATCCACTTTTCAAAATATTTTATTTTGAAAACATGACAGTAATTTGAATGTAGCCTTTGTAAAAAATAAATAAATAATTATATATATATATTTTTTTTTGCATATGTCACACTTGAATGATTCAGATCATCAAACTAATTTTAATACTACACAAAGATAACCTGAGTAAATACAAAATGCAGTTTTGAAATAATGATTTAATTTATTAAGGGATTACATGAAAAAGTAATTGCCCCCTAAATCTAATAACTGGTTGTGCAACCACTGCAAGCAAGCGTTTGCGATAGCTGGCAATGAGTCTTTTACAGTGCTGTGGAGGAATTTTGGCTCACTCTTCTTTGCAGAATTGTTTTAATTCAGCCACATTGGAGGGTTTTCGAGCATGAATGGACTGTTTAAGATCATACCACAGCATCTCAATCGGATTTAAGTCCGGACTTTGACTTGGCCACTCCAAAACCTTAATTTTGTTTTTCTTGAGCCATTCAGAGGTGGTCTTGCTGGTGTGTTTGGTATCATTGTCCTGCTGCATAACCCGAGTGCGCTTGAGCTTGAGATCACAAACTGATGGCCGGACATTCTCCTTCAGGATTTTCTGATTGAGTGCAGAATACATAGTTCCATTAATTATGGCAAGTCATCCAGGTCCTGAAGCTGAAAAGCAGCCTACCACCACCACCATGCTTAACTGTTGGTATGATGTTCTTTTTATGAAATCCTGTGTTGGTTTTAGAAATGGCTTTATTACCATTTCCAGACTGATACATGTCAACTATTTTGTTTCTCATCTGTTCTTGAATTTCTTTAGATCGTGGCATGATGTGTTGCTCTTTAAGCATGCTTTACTTTGTCAGGTTCTATTTAAGTGATTTCTTGATTCAACAGGTCTGGCAGTAATCAGGCCTGGGTGTGGCTAGTGATATTTAACTCCGTGTTTAATCACAGTTCTGTCATGATTTAACAGGAGAGGGCAATTAATTTTTCACATAGGGCCAGGTAGGTTTGGACAGCTTTTTTCCCTTAATAAATGAAATCATAATTTAAAAACTGCATTTTGTATTTACTTGCATGATCTTTGTGTAATATTAAAATCTGTTTGATGATCTGAGTCTTTTAAGTGTGACAAATATGCAAAAAAAAAAAAACAGGAAGGAGGCAAAAACCTTTTCACGGCACTGTATAAATATATATATATATATATTTGTGAAAAAAAATAATGTAAGCAACTAGTATTTTCAATGTTGTCTAACAGCAACAGTAGCATTTAGTCGACTAGTCTTGCACATCCCTAGACATCGTACCTTCACTGCTCCAATCATGTTGATTTTGTTGGAGATCGGATGGGGAATACCACAAGATGGTACCATGATTTTATGAGAATGTAATGTGTTTTTATGCCAATTATGACAAAAACAAAAGTCACGAATGTGAAATGCTCACATTTGCTTTAAAAACAGCAGACCAAAAGCAAATTATATGATATAAAAATTATATAATGATATCAAATGACGCTTCTTGCTGAGGTCAAAGTTGATCTAATCCATGTCCGACTTAGAGCGCTGTTCCAGTCATTATTTTCAAGAAGGAGGTGGGAAAATCCTAAAGTATGTGGTGGAAAAATTCCATCTTCCCCTTATTAAAATCAACCACATCTGTGCTTCAAACTTTTCCAGTGGAAACTCGTATAGCAATAACTCTATATGGTTTCAATGCACTGATTGGAAACTACGGCAACCTGACAGATACACACACCATGTCTTAAGAGTCCTACAAACGTACCAGACATTAATGTTATTCAGAAACAACACTGTGTAAGTGAAAGCTCACATCCAAACATCACTGCCAACATAATCAATTACTGCTGTCAAAATCGAAGCAGACTCACCATACACAATGGTCACCATGGAGACAGGCATGACCAGAAGTCCCAGAAGCATATCTGCCACCGCCAGTGACATGAGAAAGTAATTGGTGGCATTTTGCAGTTTTCGTTCCAGATTGACAGCCATGATTACTAAAATGTTCCCGGTAACCGTAATAATAACCACAACCAAAATCAGTAACGCAGCCCAGTTTTTCCGAACTAACTCCTCTTTGCTCGTCTCGCCGTTGCACCTTTGCCATGACAGCAGTTCTGTTTTTTCACTGGAAGTGCTGCTGATGGATAAATTGGGAAAGAGAGATGCTTCAGTGTCAGCCCAACTTCTGTTGCAGCCAAATGAACTGTTACGAACCACATTACCCAGTATGATGTCCGGGCTTGGAGTCCAGGTGTCAGGGTCAAAGGGCATGAGGTTCGAAGAGGTGAAGACGCTTTTAGGCACAGGTTTTGAAATGTTGGCATGCAAGTTCATAATGTCCCTTATTAACGCTGCTAGACTCTCAAAGACAAAAGTTTGTTACTTCCCAAGTTCGGTTAGAGGTCATGTATCCTTCTTTTCTTCATAGCATCTTTTATCAAGCCATTGAGTCCAGAGGTTTGCTTCATTCTGTCCTCTTTGAAAACACTCCCGAAGTCTTCCTGCTACTCTTTTACTGTCACCAAAAAGCCTGAAAAATGGAAAATGTAAGGTGTAATGATGAAATGTTCCCATAATCCGTGCATTTCTGAAAGCGCAGAGTGTGTTGTGTCTGTTAAGTGAAGTCTTCTTGCTCCTCTCTGTTCTCGTTGTCAGAACACAACAGATTTTACGAGCTGGATGACCTGATAGTTGAGCGCGCGCTCTCTCTCGCTCCCTCTCTCAGCTCTCTCTGGCGGTGTGCGGAGCTAGCAGATTCTGGTCCTCCTCAAGCCAGTGATCATTCTGTTCAATCCAGCTGTGCTGAGTGAGAGAGAGGGAGAGAGAGGGGGAGAGAGAGACTGAAGTGTGAGTCAGGGGTTTAGTGAAAGTTCCTCAGGTGTTTCCTCCTTCTTCTGCACCTGCGTCTGCAACTACCAAGACGAATCAGGGAGCTTATTTAATGTGACAGGCGACACACATACACACGCTCCACTTGCTCCAGGCCCAAAGAAAATATGATTGATAAAAATAGGCAAGATTAGGAAAACATTTAGACAAAGATATAAGAACAAGCTTACTACGAGAAGTCAGTCCTTTTATCCATCCATCCTTCCATCTATCTGTCTATCCATCCATACATCTATGTATCTATACGTCTATCTATATGTAAATGTCTTATCTACCCCCTATCCATCCATCCATCCATCCAATGATCTTACATATTTATACAGTATCTACTGTATCAACGCAACACTTTTGTTTTTGTCCCCATTTTTCACGAGCTGAACCATAGACTGTAAAAAAAGATGGACGACGCGTCTCCGCTTCCTTCCACTATAGAAAAGTGAAGCCAAAGCATCTCAGTATGGCCGTTGCCATCGTGAGTAAATGACGTCATTTGAAGCCCGAGTCTGCGCAGTAGAGATTCGTTTGGAGCCAGAGTCTGCGCAGTAGTGTCGTGAGGTGGAGCTGCGGTATCAAACTCCCGCAGACCCAATCAACCATAATGACACTCCCCATTTTTATAGCATCAAATTACTAGCTAAAATCAAACTCATCACAAAAACGATCAATTGAACATACAGTATATCAGCGTGATAACAACTACCTTAAATGATCAAAACCTTATTTCGGAAAATTGTATTGGAAGTATAATTAATTTTTTTATCTTGACTCAAGTCCCATTCGTTTACATGGAGAGGGCGGGGTTTATGACCTGTACTGCAGCCAGCCTCCAGGGAGCAATCAAAGAGCCCACAGCTTCACTTTTCAGGACGTGTGAGGCACACCTGAGCTGAACTCAAAGATCTAAGACTTTTTCTATGTATACAAAAGGCCTATTTCTCTCAAATATTGTTCACAAATCTGTCTAAATCTGTGTTAGTGAGCACTTCTCCTTTGCAGAGATAATCCATCCACCTCACAGGTGTGGCATATCAAGATGCTGATTAGACAGCATGATTATTGCACAGGTGTGCCTTAGGCTGGTCACAATAAAAGGCCACTCTAAAATGTGCAGTTTTATCACACAGCAAAATGCCATAGATGTTGCAAGTTTTGAGGGAGCGTGCAATTGGCATGCTGACTGCAGGAATGTCCACCAGAGCTGTTGCCCGTGAATTGAATGTTCATTTCTCTACCATAAGCCGTCTCCAAAGGAGTTTCAGAGAATTTGGCAGTACATCCAACCGGCCTCACAACCGCAGACCACGTGTAACCACACCAGCCCAGGACCTCCACATCCAGCATCTTCACCTCCAAGATCGTCTGAGACCAGCCACCCGGACAGCTGTTGCAACAATCGGTTTGCATAACCAAAGAATTTCTGCACAAACTGTCAGAAACCGTCTCAGGGAAGCTCATCTGCACGCTTGTCGTCCTCATCGGGGTCTCGACCTGACTGCAGTTTGTCGCAAGGATCTGTACACAATTCCTGGAAGCTGAAAACATCCCAGTTCTTGCATGACCAGCATACTCACCGGACATGTCACCCATTGAGCATGTTTGGGATGCTCTGGATCGGCGTATACGACAGTGTGTTCCAGTTCCTGCCCAATATCCAGCAACTTCACACAGCCATAGAAGAGGAGTGGACCAACATTCCACAGGCCACAATCAACAACCTGATCAACTCTATGCAAAGGAGATGTGTTGCACTGCGTGAGGCAAATGGTGGTCACACCAGATGCTGACTGGTTTTCGGACCCCCCCGGACCCCCCCGGACCCCCCAATACAGTAAAACTGCACATTTTACAGTGGCCTTTTATTGTGGCCAGCCTAAGGCACACCTGTGCAATAATCATGCTGTCTAATCAGCATCTTGATATGCCACACCTGTGAGGTGAATGGAGTATCTCGGCAAAGGAGAAGTGCTCACTAACACAGTTAAAAAGTTCATTTATTTCAGTAATTCAACTTAAATTGTGAAACTCGTGTATTAAATCAATTGAATGCACACAGACTGAAGTAGTTTAAGTCTTTGGTTCTTTTAATTGTGATGATTTTGGCTCAAATTTAACAAAAACCCACCAATTCACTATCTCAACAAATTAGAATATGGTGACATGCCAATCAGCTAATCGACTCAAAACACCTGCAAAGGTTTCCTGAGCCTTCAAAATGGTCTCTCAGTTTGGTTCACTAGGCTACACAATCATGGGGAAGACTGCTGATCTGACAGTTGTCCAGAAGACAATCAAGGCCACTGTCAAAGAAACCTGAGCTTCCATACCACCTCAGCAGTGCCACAAACTGATCACCTCCATGCCACGCCGAATTGAGGCAGTAATTAAAGCAAAAGGAGCCCCTACCAAGTATTGAGTACATATACAGTAAATTAACATACTTTCCAGAAGGCCAACAATTCACTAAAAATGTTTTTTTTTTTTTTATTGGTCTTATGAAGTATTCTAATTTGTTGAGATAGTGAATTGGTGGGTTTTTGTTAAATGTGAGCCAAAATCATCACAATTAAAAGAACCAAAGACTTAAACTACTTCAGTCTGTGTGCATTGAATTTATTTAAAACACGAGTTTCACAATTTGAGTTGAATTACTGAAATAAATGAACTTTTCCATGACATTATAATTTATTGAGATGCACCTGTATATATGTAAATGTCTTATCTACCTCTCTATCAGTCCATCCATCCATCCATCCAATTATCATATATCTATATATCTACTGAATAAGTCTATCTAAACGTCTTATCTATCCCTCCATCAGTCCATCCATCCTTCCATCCAATTATCCATCTATCCATCCATCTATCTGTTTAGCTGTACGTCTATCTATATGTAAACATATCTGTCCCTCTAAGTCCATTCATCCAATTTTTATTCTATTCATGCATATATCTATCTGTAAATCTATGTATTTATCCCCATCATCTATTTTTCCATCCATCCATCAGTCACGCTATGTATTTCCTTAAGCTCTCTCTTTCTCTCTTCCTCTCTTGTCTCTTTTTCTCCTCCCACTCTTTACATTTGAACTGTCTCATTACCCCCAGCACTGTACCGCTTATCTTCTTTTTTGTTGTTCATCTAACCTGGCAGTCATGTCTTGTAGAATAAATGTTTACATGTGAATGTGTGCGTGCGGTGTGAAATGGAACTGTATTATGCCGGGCATGTGAACATGCTTGTGTTGACTATAGACATGAGACTGATAATAAAATAACCTGTCAGATGTTGACTATCAATAGCTCAGTGCCAATTATGTCACCTTTTAATGAGCACTGCTCAGAGATTTACACATTAATTCTTTACATAAGAAAGACACACACATGCAAGCTGGTAGGCCACTTTGACAAACAAAAATATTGAACTGACAATTTGAATTCTTTATACAGAAGGAGGATACATGTATGCAAAAATAAATGAATATAGCAAATAGCTATTTAGATTCATTCAGACATGCAGGAAGAAAATGACTGCAATTAACTTTAGCTTTGTTAGAAATATTTTGCACTTAACAGTCTATCGGTGGTCTTTACTCTTTACAGGTTTTGTTCTCTCCTTCAATGTTTGGAAATATTTGCAAATAATAATCTCAGCACTATAACAGAATGCCTTCAGTCTTTATTCTGCTCGGTTCATTAGCAGCACAAATGAAAGTTGCCGAGGTGCAGTAATGAATAAGTTATGCAAATATTAACATCACATTTTCAGCTGCATGCTTTTCTTGCTTCATTTCTCAGCTCTAACTGTATTCCGGTTGACATTTTGTGGTACAGTGATGCTTTTGTCACATCATACAGACATGCAGATTACCTATTCAATAGTAGTGGCAGCAGGCTGCTGTATTTCTGATTTAAGACTTTATAGTCAGTGATGGCACTGATAACCTAAACACATTAATTAATACTGAATGTTGTCTGTATGATGTGTCTTGCATTAAAAATACAGTAAAAGGAAACCATCCACATGTGCGTCATTTGAAGTTTAAGCTAATTGTTCATAAGAATACAGACAGTGGAAGCATGAGCTGTTTCATTCCAGACCCTCAGCACAACTCCAGGTCACTGGACAAGACATCAGCACTAGCCCTCCAGCTCTACTTTCCACTCAGATATCAGCAAACTCGCTGCCACTCAAAGCCAGTTGTTGCCATGAAAAGGCTTTGTCGCTAACAATGCATTCAATAGGGAATGAGATAACCAAACGATAATCACATTGTTGCCTCTTTTTTGACCTATCACAGGCTCATAACCATGGAGATGCTCAGAGCTTGAGCAGATAAGAACAAAGAGACTGCAAAGGCCAAGAGGCCATCAACACGAATAGAAGAACATGAGAAAGAAAAAGCTAAAAAAAACACTAATGCAATATAGATTATAAGATAATAAACTAATGCTTCTGTGCAATAAATGGTCATAAAAACAAATATTTGTATAAAAAAATATATAAGAAGAAAGTACTTTATTAACATAAATGTGTTTTCCTGCTCTAGATAAATAGTTAGGATCAGCCTGGCCAGTTTGAGGCTTGAATAGAAGTTATTTAGAAATGATGTATGACTGAAGCTTAAAATAATCCTTTGTTGCCCTTGGCTTTGATAGTGCTGCAGTCCCACACCACTTTACAAAAACAAAATCTAATTTGAATAATGATTCAAAATTACAAAGGCATCTTCTAAATCTGTGCATAGCATAGCACAGATTTCCCATTGTTTGATTGGTCTATCAATAACACATGTGAAATCCAATGTCTTTAAAGTCCAGGTACACTCAAACACCAGATTATCAAATTCGAGTATAGGTGCGATCATAATATATCATCATACATAATTACAGTTTATTTCTGGTTCTTAATTGGATTACCCCCCAAAATTAAAATTCTGTCATTAATTACTTACCCTGTCATTCCAAACCCACAAGACCTTTGTTCATCTTCGAAACACAAATTAAGATATTTTTGATGGGATGGGGTGGGTTCTAAATTTGTACAGTTGCTTTTTTTCACTACTGTTTCCAGAAGAAAATTTAATAAAAAGTAAACAAAAAAAACAAAAAAAGATATTTTTGATGAAATCAGAGAGCTTTTTGACCCTCCATAGACAGCATTGTAATTGAAATGTTTCCAGGAAGCTCTCAGATTTCATTAAAAAAAAAAATTAAAAAAGGAATTAGTGACACAATTTTTCATTTTTGGGTGAATAATCCCTTTAATGATTTATACAGATTACACAATTTACATAGGTTTTCCCAATTTTCACACAATCGCAAATAATCACTGTTTTAAATTTTATTTCAGGTTTATACTAGTGCTGACAAAATTAGCGCATTAACACCTAATTAATTAGGCGATAAATTTTTCCAGTTTAACCCCGTTAAAAATAATTAAGGCAGTTGAAGCAGGGGTGGAGCAAGGGGTTGGCCACCCCACTCACAACTACTGCTTCTGTCTCTTTTTTTCCTTGACAAAAACGGTTTTATTTACAACCACATCAAGCAGGAGACTTTTCAGATGGACACTCCACTTTGCCTCAGCGCCAGGCAAAGCACCAAACAAGCACGCAGAACATCAGTAAACTGTGGTCAGATGAGATGTTGCTCTTCAATTGCATGCATGAATACGCCGGCGCGCACTGTAGCTGTCACGACACAGGCATAAGTGGTCAAACAAGGGTATTTATTAAGGGAGACTGAGAAGACAACCAGGAGGTGACGAGAGGTGAGTAATGCACTATGAGACGAGATCCAGATGGCTAGGCTTGCAGTAACAGTCATTTGCTTTCTTGCAGGAAACACGTGGAACGGCTGGAGCAGTGGAGAATTAGGAACTTCTGAGGTAAGGGAAACACACAGGTAAGTATAATAGGTCTGACTTGGTTCAGGTAGGTGAACTGTAGACCGGACGAGGAAGGAGTGTGGGGAGTGTGCAGATATAGTGGAGCTTGATTGGCTGCAGCAGGTGCGGGGAATCACAATGCAGGTGATTGTGATCTTGTGAACGTGGGTGCTGGTGACTGAAGTGGCTATTACTCTCTGACACTACTCCCTCCCCCAGAGGTGACTCCTGACACCCTACCACGACAACGGGGATGGCCACGGCCTCTGGGTGCCTCGGGCCACCCAGGATCTTTCCTCTGGTCCATATCATTCCCAATCCACCAGGTACTCGAGCTGGCCGCCCCGTCGCCGGGAGTCCAGAATGTCACGGACCTGGTAGACTGCGGCCTCTTCCAAAACTTCTGGGGGAGGTGGTGCGTCCGGTTCGGTGCATCCTGTGGTGGAAGGGGAGAAAGGTTTCAGGAGTGAGACATGGAAAGTGGGATGTATTCGATACCTGGCCGGGAGTTGGAGCTGATACGTGACTTCGTTGACCTGCCTCTGTATTGGAAAGGGTCTTTGGGGAACAGGCAGAGGAACCAGCTTGCCAGCTGGAAGATGGCGAGGGGACTTAGACATGGCACAGACTGAGCAGCTGCGGACGTACCTGATGACATCCTTGGCCATACTGGGCTACCAGTACCGAGCTTGAAGGAGCGAGAGGGTTCGATGGCTGCCTGGGTGTCAAGAGCCCGGTACTTCATGAACTGAGCACAGGAGGATGGAACGTAGGTCTTCCCTTCTGGGCCTCCCTGCGGAGCTGGCTCAGTGTGGGGGGCGTCACAGATGTGCTTGGTGAGTTCCCATTGAATGGGGCTGACAATGAGGGCTGGAGGGAGAATGGGTTCAGGTTCTGAGGGCTGATCGGGGGCGTGTAACCGGAAGAGTGCATCTGCCTTGGGGTTCTGGTTTCCGGGACGGTAGGTGATGGAAAAATGGAAACGTGTGAAGAACAGGGCCCAGCGGGCTTGACAGGGGTTGAGGCGTTTAGCATCTCTGAGGTACTGAAGATTCTTGTGGTCGATTATGACGGTGAATGGAGAGGAAGCTCCCTCCAGCCAGTGACGCCACTCCTCCAGAGCTAACTTGATGGCTAACAGTTCCCGATTCCCGATGTCGTAGTTTTGCTCCGCAGGGTTCAATTTCTGGGAGAAATATGCGCAAGGGTGGAGGCGGGGAGGCTCACTATAGTACTGAGACAGCACGGCCCCGTCGTCCACCTCGACTACAAAGGGGACCTGAGGATCTGGGTGACGAAGGATGGGGGCCGTTCTGAATGCTTCTTTGAGATGCTGGAAGGCTTCATGGGCATTGGGGCTCCAGGACAGAGACTTGGGCTTGCTGCACAGCATGGAGGTGAGGGGCGCTGTGAGCCGACTGAACTGGTGAATGAAACATCTATAGAAGTTGGCAAATCCTAGAAATCGCTGCAGTTCCTTCACTGACTGTGGAAGTGGCCACTCCTGGATGGCATTTACCTTCCCCTGGTCCATCTGGTTACCGTCGGGGCTGATGTTGTATCCGAGGAACTGTACCGTGGAGCGATGGAACTCACATTTCTCCAACTTCAGATGAAGGTGGTGTTCTTTATCAAGTCACTGAAGGACCTGTGTCACATGGTGGCGATGTTCGGCCAGGTTCCGGGAGTATATAAGGATGTCGTCGATGTAGACAATCACGAACTGATGGAGGAACTCCCGTAACACCTCGTTGATGAAGCATTGGAAGATGGACGGTGAGTTGGATAGGCTATACGGCATGACCCGATATTTGTAGTGGCCTGAAGGTGTGATGAATGCCATCTTCCACTTATCGCCCGCCCGGATTCGAACGAGGTTATACGCGCTCCACAGGTCCAGATTGGAGAAAATGCGGGCTCCACGGAGTTCCTCGAGGGCGGCTGGGACCAGGGGAAGTGGATACGACAGCTTCACTGTCTGTGAGTTCAGGGCTCGATAATCAATGCATGGCCTCAAGCCTCCGTCCTTTTTGCCCACGAAGAAGCTTGAGGCGGCAGGTGATGTAGATGGCCAGATGAAACTCTGTTGAAGAGCCTCCTTGATGTACGCCTCCATAGCCTTGCGCTCCGGGATGGACAAAGGGTAAACTCGACCCTTGGGGGTTTTGCTCCAGGCAGCAGGTCGATGGCACAGTCCCATGGCCGATGCAGTGGAAGGCGGGTGGCAGCCTGCTTACTGAACACATCCTGGAATGCCTGGTAGTCAGATGGGATCGTACACTTCAGCTGAGGCTCAGGGCTTTCGATGAGGGTGGAACACACTTGGATGTGCGAGGATTTCTTGAGCGGTTTGGGGATCGCGTACAGACAGCCCCGGAAACAGGTCTTGCTCCAGCGAGTAAGGACCCCATCTGACTTCTGGAGAATGTTGGTGGAGCCAGGGGTGTCCCAGGACGATATCCACTGTGGGTCCCTCCAGTACCAGAAATGAGATGGTTTCTTTGTGCAGACATCCAACTCGCAACTTCAGAGGGGGAGCTCGATAATTAACCCTTCCACGCCCAAGCTGTTTTCCTTGAATGGTCTCGACTCGGAGCTCCCGGGGCTGCCACTTACGTTAAATATGTGTAAGTAAATGTATTTGGTAGTTTAAATACTTTTATAATGACCGTGTTAGTTGATCTATACCGAGTGATGGCTGCCGCCATGTTTGTTCGCACTGAATCCGAGCTGTGGGATTAACACCACATAAATTCATCCTCTCCTCTCGAAACACGTTAAAGTAAGTCTCTGGTTAAACTGGGAGAAGAGCAGAGTAAACTTTAAAGTTATCTACACAATCTGTATATGATATCAGTAAAACATGTTTTCAGATTATATTTGTAAGGATCATTACTGCTGCTTCCATAGACATCAGCATGTATTTTACAAACTATAAATGTATGGTTTTGCTAGTACTTATGTGTATTTAAATGTCTGAAAGCTAAAATAAGCGTTATATGGTTGAAAACACTGAATATTTGTGATAATATGACAAGCGCTCAGCACGTGCAATCTGGCTCTGCACCAGCCAACGCGGGAAAGCAGATTTGAATTCAGCAGTTGATGACGTGACTCACTGAACGTTCTAATCACACCGGTGTGAGCGTACGCTCCAGGGACCAGCCAAGACTGATCACACCGGTGTGATTGTACACGTTAAAGGGTTAAAGGAGACTGAGGTGACAACCGGGAGGTGACAAGAGGTGAGTAATGCACTGTGAGACGAGATCCAGATGGCTAGGCTTGCGGTAACAGTCCTTTGCTTTCTTGCAGGAAACATGTGGAACAGTTGGAGCGGTGGAGAATCAGGAACTTCTGAGGTAAGGGAAACACACAGGTAAGTATACTAGGTCTTGCTTGGTTCAGGTAGGTGAACGGTAGACCAGACGAGGAAGGAGTGTGGGGAGTGTGCAGATATAGTGGAGCTTGATTGGCTGCAGGTGCGGGGAATCAGAATGCAGGTGATTATGATCTTGTGAATGTGGGTGCTGATGACTGCGGTGACTGAAGTGGCTGTGATGCCCGTTTCACCGTTTCAAGTGTGAGCGGCGCGTGAGCAGCATGTATTTTTTTCGGCACCCATGTTAGATTAGAGCATTCACACCGCACGCAGAGGTGGCGCGGCAGCGCGTAGCAGGAGCAGAGCAGAAGCGGCAGTACTGCCATAGTTTCGGCGCCGAATCTATTTTTTCTGCGCCGCTTACGCTGAATTAAAGCCACAGTGCATTTTTCTTGATCAAAATTGACCCGATTAACATGAAAAATGACACATTTCACCGTAAAATCATGTGAGGTGTTTCACAATCACGGGTTAAAAGGCACACTGTATTGATAAATACTTTAGCTAAAATATATATTTTTTTATTCTAATGTCTAAGTTAATACATGTTCAAATCAATAACTTTAGCAAAGTTTGTACTAGGCTATTTTCTGATTATTTTGATAAATAATGTTCAATAAATATACTGTCATTAAAATAAAAAATATACATATTTTAAAATACAGAAACAAAATAAAGATTCTGAAAACATTGAAGGAGATCCCATAATAAGTTAATATAGATTTACAGTAGTAACAACAAATTTTATTTTATTATATGATATGATTAATATCATGTTTTTAAATATGATGGTTTCATTATAAACATGGTGATTATCTCTAAGGTGGACAGGACACCCAACATAATAGGCTATATGATATTTACCATCTGAATCTAACCATGTCATGTCAACAATTGGAAAAGTCAGCCATCTATTAATTATCATGTAATTATTGTGCCTTTCGCCCAACAGCAGGGGCGCTTTTTACCCCAAATACCATACTTTTACATATTCTTCTACAGGTGCTGGTTATACAATTAGAAAATCATCAAAAAGTTGATTTATTTCACTAATTCCATTCAAAAAGTGAAACTTGTATATTATATTCATTCATTACACACAGACTGATATATTTCAAATGTTTATTTCTTTTAATTTTGATGATTATAACTGACAACTAAGGAAAATCCCAAATTCAGTATCTCAGAAAATTAGAATATTACTTAAGACCAATACAAAGAAAGGATTTTTAGAAATCTTGGCCAACTGAAAAGTATGAACATGTACAGCACTCAATACTTAGTTGGGGCTCCTTTTGCCTGAATTACTGCAGCAATGCGGCGTGGCATGGAGTCGATCAGTCTGTGGCACTGCTCAGGTGTTATGAGAGCCCAGGATGCTCTGATAGTGGCCTTCAGCTCTTCTGCATTGTTGGGTCTGGCATATCGCATCTTCCTCTTCACAATACCCCATAGATTTTCTATGGGGTTAAGGTCAGGCGAGTTTGCTGGCCAATTAAGAACAGGGATACCATGGTCCTTAAACCAGATACTGGTTGCTTTGGCACTGTGTGCAGGTGCCAAGTCCTGTTGGAAAATGAAATCTGCATCTCCATAAAGTTGGTCAGCAGCAGGAAGCATGAAGTGCTCTAAAACTTCCTGGTATACGGCTGCGTTGACCTTGGACCTCAGAAAACACAGTGGATCAACACCAGCAGATGACATGGCACCCCAAACCTGTGGCAAAGAGGGGAAGCTCATTTTCGGCCTACATCATAAAAATTGTCCATTTATTTATACGTAAATTCTGCCCTACGTTCCTTCTCAAGAAAATGCTCTGTGACCCTGTCATACCAACTAGGCGTCTTTTCCAGTGACGCTAGTCTAGCCTACTGTGTGAATGAATGAATGAACAAACAATCTAAAAAAAAAAGATATTAAACTCGACGGAGGAAATGTGGGAATTAGGTTAAACTGAAACAAGGAATGTGGTGTATACAGGTGCTGGTCATATAATTAGAATATCATCAAAAAGGTGATTTATTTCACTAATTCCATTCAAAAAGTGAAACTTGTATATTATATTCATTCATTACACACAGACTGATATATTTCAAATGTTTATTTCTTTTAATTTTGATTATTATAACTGACAACCGAGGAAAATCCCAAATTCAGTATCTCAGAAAATTTGAATATTTACATTTGAGTTTCAATTAATGACCATCCCTACAGTATAAATTCCGGGTATCTCTTGTTCTTTGAAACCACATTAATGGAGAAGACTGCTGACTTGGCAATGATCCAGAAGACGAACATTGACGCCCTCCACAAAGAGGGTAAGTCACAGAGGGTCATTACTGAAAGGTGTGGCTGTTTACAGAGTGCTGTATCAAAGCATATTAAATGCAAAGTTGTCTGGAAGGAAGAATTTGGGTAGGAAAAGGTGCACAAGCAACAGGGATGACTGCAAGCTTGAGAATACAGTCAAGCAAAGCTGATTCAAACACTTGTGAGAGCTTCACAAGGAGTGAACTGAAGCTGGAGTCAAGAGTCACCACGCTCAGACGTCTTCAGGAAAAGGGCTACCAAGCCACTTCTGAACCAGAGACAAGGTCAGAAGCATCTTACCTGGGCTGTGGAGAAAAAGAACTGGACTGTTGCTCAGTGGTCCAAAGTCATCTTTTCAGATGAAAGTAAATTTTGCATTTAATTTGGAAATCAAGGTCCCAGAGTCTGGAGGAAGAGTGGAGAGGCACAGAATCCATGTTGCTTGAAGTCCAGTGTGAAGATTCCACAGTCAGTGATGATTTGGGCTGCCATGTCATCTGCTGGTGTTGGTTCACTGTGTTTTCTGAAGTCCACAGTCAACGCAGCCATCTACCAGGAGATTTTAGAGCACTTCATGCTTCCTGCTGCTGACAAGCTTTATGGAGATATGATTTCATTTTCCAGCAGGACTTGGCACCTGCCCACACTGCCAAAGGTACCAAAAGCTGGTTCAATGACCATGGTGTTACTGTGATTGATTGGCTAGCAAACTCGCCTGACCTGAACCCCATAGAGAATCTATGGGGTATTGTGAAGAGGAAGATGCGATATACCAGACCCAACAATGCAGAAGAGCTGAAGGCCACTATCAGAGCAACCTGGGCTCTCATAACACCTGAGCAGTGCCACAGACTGATCGACTCCATGCCACGCCGCATTGCTGCAGTAATTCAGGCAAAAGGAGCCCCAACTAAGTATTGAGTGCTGTACATGCTCATACTTTTCATGTTCATACTTTTCAGTTGGCCAAGATTTCTAAAAATCCTTTCTTTGTATTGGTCTTAAGTAATATTCTAATTTTCTGAGATACTGAATTTGGGATTTTCCTTAGTTGTCAGTTATAATCATCAAAATTAAAAGAAATAAACATTTGAAATATATCAGTCTGTGTGTAATGAATGAATATAATATACAAGTTTCACTTTTTGAATGGAATTAGTGAAATAAATCAACTTTTTGATGATATTCTAATTATATGACCAGCACCTGTAATAGGGTTGTCACGATACCATAAAAATGTCTTACGATACTATACCAGCTTAATTTATAATTCAATTCTACAAAATGAATCAATTTAATAAATAAATAGATGTAAGTGAAAACAGACAATATTATTATCTGAATACCTAATTAATGTGAATGAATGACTGGCTATTGTTATCCATGAAATGATCTAAACAAAACACATCTTAGCCTTGCACAGAAGCTGCATGAAGTGACATTTAGAAGTGGCATTTATTCATTTAGACTGTATTTATAATTGCATAAATAATGTTATGAGATTAATGTTTTAAATACTAAATTCTGAATATACAAATATGTTGTAAAATAATGTAATATGCCTACTTTTAGACGGGAAACTTAAAAACGGCCAGCAAGTGGCAGAAGTTCGTGATTAAATCACTGAGTCATTCAAATGATTCTTTCAAAACGGCTGAATCCTTCAGGAGCGAATCAAATGACTGTTTTTATGAATGGCTCAGTGAATCAGTGATTCTCCCAAATCAACGCGGATTTGGATTCGAACACAAACGAAACAAAAACAGCACTCTTGCTCGTGTCGTATTGCCTAAGTGTCAGGAGCATTTTTTGCTCGCATATCTTGAAATTTCCGAGTTAACAGCATGTATATTAAAACATAACATTATAAATGAATAAAAATATATATACAGTGAGGAAAATAAGTATTTGAACACCCTGCTATTTTGCAAGTTCTCCCACTTAGAAGTCATGGAGGGGTCTGAAATTGTCATTGTAGGTGCATGTCCACTGTGAGAGACATAATCTAAAAAAAAAAAATCCAGAAATCACAATGTATGATTTTTTAACTATTTATTTGTATGATACAGCTGCAAATAAGTATTTGAACACCTGTCTATCAGCTAGAATTCTGACCCTCAAAGACCTGTTAGTCTGCCTTTAAAATGTCCACCTCCACTCCGTTTATTATCCTAAATTAGATGCACCTGTTTGAGGTCTTTAGCTGCATAAAGACACCTGTCCACCCCATACAATCAGTAAGAATCCAACTACTAACATGGCCAAGACCAAAGAGCTGTCCAAAGACACTAGAGACAAAATAGTACACCTCCACAAGGCTGGAAAGGGCTACGGGAAATTGCCAAGCAGCTTGGTGAAAAAGGTCCACTGTTGGAGCAATCATTAGAAAATGGAAGAAGCTAAACATGACTGTCAATCTCCCTCGGACTGGGGCTCCATGCAAGATCTCACCTCGTGGGGTCTCAATGATCCTAAGAAAGGTGAGAAATCAGCCCAGAACTACACGGGAGGAGCTGGTCAATGACCTGAAAAGAGCTGGGACCACCGTTTCCAAGGTTACTGTTGGTAATACACTAAGACGTCATGGTTTGAAATCATGCATGGCACGGAAGGTTCCCCTGCTTAAACCAGCACATGTCCAGGCCCGACTTAAGTTTGCCAATGACCATTTGGATGATCCAGAGGAGTCATGGGAGAAAGTCATGTGGTCAGATGAGACCAAAATAGAACTTTCTGGTCATAATTCCACTAAACGTGTTTGGAGGAAGAAGAATGATGAGTACCATCCCAAGAACACCATCCCTACTGTGAAGCATGATGGTGGTAGCATCATGCTTTGGGGGTGTTTTTCTGCACATGGGACAGGGCGACTGCACTGTATTAAGGAGAGGATGACCGGGGCCATGGATTTTGGGGAACAACCTCCTTCCCTCATGCAGTTAGAGCATTGAAGATGGGTCGAGGCTGGGTCTTCCAACATGACAATGACCCGAAGCACACAGCCAGGATAACCAAGGAGTGGCTCTGTAAGAAGCATATCAAGGTTCTGGCGTGGCCTAGCCAGTCTCCAGACCTAAACCCAATAGAGAATCTTTGGAGGGAGCTCAAACTCCGTGTTTCTCAGCGACAGGCCAGAAACCTGACTGATCTAGAGAAGATCTGTGTGGAGGAGTGGGCCAAAATCCCTCCTGCAGTGTGTGCAAACCTGGTGAAAAACTACAGGAAACGTTTGACCTCTGTAATTGCAAACAAAGGCTACTGTACCAAATATTAACATTGATTTTCTCAGGTGTTCAAATACTTATTTGCAGCTGTATCATACAAATAAATAGTTAAAAATCATACATTGTGATTTCTGGATTTTTTTTAGATTATGTCTCTCACAGTGGACATGCACCTACGATGACAATTTCAGACCCTCCATGATTTCTAAGTGGGAGAACTTGCAAAATAGCAGGGTGTTCAAATACTTATTTTCCTCACTGTATAATGATTGATAAAAACCAAGTGCAAAGCCGCTATGGGACTGAGCTAGAATAGCTTCAGCGTCAGCGACTTTTTATAGTACAAAATCGCTGTCAATCAAAAGGAGATGCAGTCTATCGACAGACCCTCCAGTCATCACGCAGAAGCCCGGAGTCCAGGCCTGCCCACTCCTCCATTCACCCCCAGAGACGCTGAGCGTCCGTGGGCGGGACATAATCGCAGCGTTTATCCAATGACCGTCTAGTTTCGAAGCACTGAAAAAAACCGTTCAAAGCAGCCCCATTGAAGTCAATAGACGCTGGGCTTCAACAGGGAAATACACTGATGCTACGGGAGTGTATGAGAAGGAAATCGACCTGCTTATATGTAGCTGATTCTGAACGAACTGGTCTTCGAGATGAACGTGTTCTAACGCATTTTTAGTCAATAAAATGTTAACACAATAGTACATATTTGACCATTCATTTTCTGACATTATAGGGGAAGCCGAGCTTCCCTTGCAGTCTTAAAGAAATCCCCACTGCCCCAAACCATCACTGACTGTGGAAACTTTACACTGGACCTCAAGCAACGTGGATTGTGTCCCTCTCCTCTCTTCCTCCAGACTCTGGGACCCTGATTTCCAAAGGAAATGCAAAATTTACTTTCATCAGAGAACATAACTTTGGACCACTCAGCAGCAGTCCAGTCCTTTTTGTCTTTAGCCCAGGCGAGACGCTTCTGACGCTGTCTGTTGTTCAAGATTGGCTTGACACAAGGAATGCGACAGCTGAAACCCATGTCTTGCATACGTCTGTGCGTAGTGGTTCTTGAAGCACTGACTCCAGCTGCAGTCCACTCTTTGTGAATCTCTCCCACATTTTTGAATGGGTTTTGTTTCACAATCCTATCCAGGGTGCGGTTATCCCTATTGCTTGTACACTTTTTTCTACCACATATTTTCCTTCCCTTCGCATCTCTATTAATGTGCTTGGACACAGAGCTCTGTGAACAGCCAGCCTCTTTTGCAATGACCTTTTGTGTCTTGCCCTCCTTGTGCAACGTGTCAATGGTCGTCTTTTGGACAACTGTCAAGTCAGCAGTCTTCCCCATGATTGTGTAGCCTACAGAACTAGACTGAGAGACCATTTAAAGGCCTTTGCAGGTGTTTTGAGTTAATTAGCTGATTAGAGTGTGGCACCAGGTGTCTTCAATATTGAACCTTTTCACAATATTCAAATTTTTTGAGATACGGAATTTGGGATTTTCCTTAGTTGTCAGTTATAATCATCAAAATTAAAAGAAATAAACATTTGAAATATATCAGTCTGTTTGTAATGAATGAATATAATATACAAGTTTCACTTTTTGAATGGAATTAGTGAAATAAATCAACTTTTTGATGATATTCCAATTATATGACCAGCACCTGTATATGACCAGCACCTGTAGTTATTGAAAAACTGTTGCTTTAATTATTTTAAGAATGATTATCTATTAGAATATAATTTAATTATCTATTAAGAAGACCTTTGTCTCAAAATATATTCAATCATTTTAGCGATTCTCATTCTCTACTTAAATCTACAACATTAAAAAAAAAAAAAAAAACCTCATCAAATAGGCTATTAGATTTAGGCACAGAATCAACTACACGAAAATACATCACTGCCAGGAGTTATTGCCCAAACTTCAAAGGCCTATTTAAATTATTAAAACTAGAGGCATTTATTAACTTTCAGATTACTTTTTATCATGTAAACTATATGTACAGCATGTTATATACACGTGTCAGAGGGGAACAAGGCTGCATCACACAGCATGCTGCCCATATCAAAGCACATGACAGACAGCTGTCGGAAAACACCTGAAAAGCGTGACCGAATGAAAGATACTCGTCTGTATTTGCAGTACACAAGCCGCGGTTCAGCTCTGCATATGTGCCGCTTCTGCTCTGCTTACGCGTACGGTGTAAAACGGGCGTGACTCTCTGACAGTAGCCTGTATCATTTCTTATTAAAGCTCGAATGAAACTGTCAGTGAGTGTCAGATCCACATCATGTTCAGCAGCGGCAGCTCTTAAAGTAATAGCAGCCAGATAACCTAATAACCCAGCTGCTGTGATGTCTGTTAATCAATGAACAAAAGACTAAAAGAGGAAATCAATAACTTTTGTAGCTTTAAGGATTCATCCAGTTAATTTAGAATTAAGTGTTTGAAAACTTTATTCAATTTCTGTATATTTCCTACTTGCTCAAGGGCACAGGTAAATAGGACATTTATTATATTGGATTTATGTGAAAATTGTTTTAAGTTCACTTAAATTAGAAGTTGTTGTTTTTCAAAGTTTAATAAATGTTAAAATTGATAGCTCTCAAATTATACTGCAATGTTAGAGTGTTAAATATTATGGAAAAAAATAACAATTTCCTAGACATCAGTATTATTGGTGTTGGTGATACTTGCCTTCAGTCAAAAAAGATGCCATTAAACAAATATTAAAAATATACTATGTTGTTTCTACATTAATTTGAAGATTGAATGTGAAATTATTGCAATATAAAAGTATATTTAAAAACTTTATGGGATTAATCGTGATTAATTGCGATTAATTTCAGAAAAAATGTGCGATCGGTTATTTTTTTTAATCGATTGACAGCACTAGTTTATTCATCTAACAGTATTCTAATGGTGTGAAGAAAAAATTACAGCATGAATGTGGAAAGTAAACTAAGGTAAAAATTTGTGACTTTAGTCATTCAATCTTTGTTTCACTATTCAGGCATGTAGAGCAAGCATAAAAAATGGGAAATCATCTGAAAACTGAAATGACATCAAACTTCCTTCTAAGTAAACTGCAGAACTAAATCAGACAGTCCCTTTACTTGTTGACAGCTCAGCTGACACAAATGTCAGTTTCTTCTTTTTAATTGTTGCTCCAAAAATATAATCACATTCACCACAGTGGAGATTACATGAACAGTTTGGCTTTTACATAATGCTCATTTTCTCTGTTTCCCGTCATCATCATCATCTGTGAGTGTTTTTATGCTTGTGGATAAATATAAACACTCAGACTCAATACCTCTTGTTTCAGCAATCTGTTCCTTTCGAAGCCGGTGAATCATCTAAAGATTTGAAATCTTCTCAATCTGCACAAATTCAATACTACTTTAAGTTAAAATGTGAATGGCTAAAGGGGAGATGACAAAAAAGTGAAAAATGCAGTTATGACATCTTCAAAAAACAAATTCAATGCTTCTTAGTGAATGAATTAGTTAATGTAACTGCATGCAGCTAACAGAGATATCTCTTCTTTTGTGTCATGCATCATTTTTTCCATCACGTCACAGATTTTTTTTCCCCATCTGAAATATACTGCAGACTTCAGACTGCTACCAAAAAATAAAATCTATGGAAACAAGACAGCCAGGCTGTGACATTGTCCCCATTCAATATGCTAATGTTTAGGTGCCTTTTGGCCGTTATTAATATGTTAAAATTGGATGCTCTAAGACTTGAAGATGCACTGATTATCCTCTCTTTGAAAAACGTACAATACGCACTTTCTACAAAGTGGATAACACCTCCCAATTCTAAAATCTGAGAGGAAAAAATCAGCAGGTATGTTATAAAACAGATGTTGTGACAGGAACAAAAAAGACTAGTTATCCAAATCTCATAAATATGCAAATAGGAAATCTGTATATTCAAAGAAATGAAATGTTATCTCTCTCTGTTGTAAACAAGCAGGAAACTGAATTTTAGGATGTGATAGGAAAGGATTTTAACACTGAAAAAAAAAAAAAAAATTCATTTCCAAAAGAAATTGTTTGTGTTAAAAACTCACAGGAACCAAGCAAGTCAACAAATTATTCTGCAATATTGCCATGACATCATGAATTTAATTGCTTAATCTATGAGAAATGAACAATGCAATTAAAATTGCCTGTCACAGCTGTGGTTCTGTGATTTTGATCCATGCATATGTGTGTGTGGAGCCTGTCTATTGTCCTTTCTGCTTCCCCTACTTGTAACTCTATCACAAGATGCCAATCAAACATTTTTGCCATTTCATTTTTTAATGAATTAACTCATGGTTCAAGATCTTGGCCAGTTTGCAAACCCCTTCTGTGCTCACACCATCCCAGCTGGCACTCATTTCACTGATGACAGTCAACAAACCTCCTCAGCAAATGCCAAATAATAAATAAGAGTCTATTTCCATGAAACAGAGCAGTCGGAGAATCAGAAATGGACATCTAGAGGAACTTCCCCAGACATTTCTACAAGCATAAACATGCCATCCAGCGTGTACTGATTAAACTATATACCCAATCAATTAAGAAAGAAAGAAAAAAGTAAACCTGTAAAAATGTAATATTAATAAATTATGCAAAGAAAATGTAAAAAATAAATTGTGTAAAATTAAAGAAATTATCCAATCAGACAACAGACTGACTGATGATTTCAGTCAGCGTTTGCCATTTTTGCATGTAATTTGCAGCTGATGCGTGGGCTGAGACTAGCTCGCAAGTAACCACCTTTGTTCATACGACATTGTTGCTACTGTGACCAACTTGGACATGACAGGTGCTAGAATGGCCAGTGAAAAAGGCCAAGAGAGGCCTTCATTACAGATGTCAGAAGATGTGATTTGCTGAGGGGAGGATACAGTGCTTAGACTGATACATCAAGGGATCTTTGAGAAAGAGTCTGTGATATTTTGTGGTGTTCGGGGAACAGAAGTGTTTAAATGGTGTTTTTTCATCAGGACTGTGAGTTGGACACAGATAATGTGGCAATCCTGAAGCAATTGGCATTAGGTCAACAGGATGCTGTGTTCATGACTTCCTGCTTAGTCACAGGGAGAGAGATCAGAAGGGACCGTTCTTACATCTTTGTGTCATTTTTGACTTGTTATTTTGCCAATTTAGACAGGTGTTTGTGCTGTCTTTTCTCTCTAAGCCATGACAAATCTATCATTTTATCCACCTTTTTCCCGAACAACCAATGAGTGCTGCCATGATGATTCGCAGCTTCTGTTTTAATGTTTCTAAGTCCGGTCTCCTTAAAATCACTGTAGGAGGTACAAGCACACGCGTATGAGCTCAGCTTTAATATGTGCTGTGTTGATTGCCACAAAAATGCGATTTTTAAAAGAAAATATTCATATGCAAGACCAATAAATGAGAGAATAATGCATCCAGTGCATTACAGTCAGCCAGAAAAAAAAAAAAAAAAAATCCTTGAAAGCGAATGTGTCAGTGCAACACAATGTTAAGTATTTGTTACATAAAATAGTTTTTCTTAAGCAGTGCTCTCATGCTCATTTTATTTCTGAAACCTTATACAACTCAGAAGAGTGATGACAAAAATGAAGTGAAAATAGTTTTCTAGTTGTGTTCAGAGATGGCCTTGTCTTTACAAATTCACATAAACGCACACAAGCCACTTACATTTATATTGGCTGATAAAATTTAAAGCAAAGTGAATGTAAAATATTTAGAAGAAAAAAAAAGACAGTTTAGGACAAAAGTGGATAAATGGAGAACATTTGATAATAATCACAAAAATAACCGTATTGGCCAGAAAAATATAAAAACATAAAATAGAATTAATTTAATTTTTTCAGAAACATAAAACTTAGACACACATATCATGTGTAAAAAAAAACAAAAAAAAAAAACATTAAAGGTTAAGGTTGTTCAACTGCCTCATGAGATCTTTTTGATATTTGTTTTTCCAAAATGTCCTGAAAACATCCATCAACGAAGAAAAGACAAAATTGTTTTCTTTTTGCAGACACCCCTCCACCTGCCTCTGTCTGATTAAAAAATAAATAAATAAATAACTTCTCTACAGTTTGTGGTTTTCACGTTTTTGTTGTTGAGCTGTTCCATCTCACCGGTCTCCAGTGATGGATGACCACTCTTTCATTTCTTCATAAATATTCCACCTTACAGCAGACACAGATGCCAAGCCACATTACAACTTTCAGCTGGACGACTTGTGTCTCAGAGTCACAAAGATCTATGAAGGAACTGCGGGGACATGTTATGAGTTATGAGTCTTTCTACAGATATTGAAACCAAGAACATTAATGACATAAACTGCTTATAATTTGTGAGAAATTACAATAAACATTTATTTTTTCTATTTCCTCTAATCTAAGAAATGTCAGCTCAATGTACAGGGATAATATGATTTTTTTGCATTGATTTTGCACAGGTATTTTACCCATAATTTACATTACGCATTTTATTGTATTGTGTTATATGGCTGAAAGATATATTCATTAACTAGTAGGAAATTATCCGGTTTTCTACGGACTTCTTTCTTGCAGTGTATGTACACACAACTTGTAAACCTTAATTAAACTCACCATATAGCTGGTATACAAATCTTTGAACACATGCCACTGATAAAAAATGTATCATGCACAGGATCTCTGCAGGGAAATTGATCAATTTTACATTCAAAAATTGGTTTGAAGCAGAACTGAATTTACAGACACGCCTACATTTACCTTCATAGAGACTTCAAACCCTCTACAGAAGTGAGAGAGCTGTAAAATGGACATCACATAAAGTGTGTTTGGAAGCACTTCCTCACCGTGCATCTTCAGGGCTCTATGTGGTTTTATTTAAAAAGTCTGTAAACATAACTCTATCGATTTCTCTCTTTCATAAAACCTATACAGTAGCACATGTCCCTCAGCTGTGCATTGCATGCAGTATGCAGCTGTGAATACACACCAACAAATTCAATGCATCCTACAGAAAGCCAAGTTTTCGAATATGGATATGTAAATGTTACATATCCATATTCGAACATGTGGTGAGTCACAACTCTCCTCAAATGCATTTCCCTTCTTTGTTCTTCGACTGCCTGTGGTTAATTCTTCAAGGCTCTGCTCATAGCCTGTTGTTGAGTGAGACTGCCAGAAGCTGTGTGCTCATTGATCTGAAGCCTCTGGGTCTTGGCAGCAGGTCGCTCGGCTCTCCTCTGAAGCCTTTCTGCCCTTTAAGCAAGTCGTGTTCCCCACACAAAAACAGACAGGAGTGTGGAGACACGACATGCTAACTCACTAACTCAACCCCCCGCTTCCCCCTCTCTTTCTTTATTGAGCTCCTTCACCTGCAGAGCTTCACATCACAAAATGATCTTCTGCTGGCCCCCAGGAGGATGCAGCATTTTTGTTCTTTTTTTTTTTTTTTCTCTCATCTAAGTAAGACTAGATGAAAGCAAGACCAAGAGCACAGGAATCATACCATTTAAACTTAGGGTGCACATGTCAAGTTGATTTTAAAGGCATCTTCTAAAATATGTTTATCTTCACTTCACAAGTGTTTTAATATATCAGATATTTCATAGTTATTTTAAATATATGTTTATTATATAAGTACGGTATATACAAAATATAATACATGATTTCTGAATGATCATGTGACTGAAGACTGGAGAAGTGGCTGCAGAAAATTCAGCTTTGCATCACATGAATAAATTACATTTTAAAACATTAAATTGGAAAAGGTTATTTTAAATTGTAATATTATTTTACAATAAAACTGTTGTTACTTTTGATTATTAAGTGTGTGTGTGCAGGGCCGTTGCTGCCCCAATTACAATTACAATTACAATTACAAATTACAATTTTAGCTCTAGACAGTTACCTATGGCTCTTATTTTATTAATACAGTTGTCTGATTGATTTTATTGTCTCAGCATTCAGAAATCACACAAAAGAAAATTGAGCATTAAGTCCAAATTTTTAGACCAAAAATTAAAGATTAAGTGGATATTTGAATTAGCCTAAATGTTTGGTCAATATTAAAGGACTTGTAAGCAGAGGTGGGTAGAGTACCAAAAAACTGTACTCAAGTAAAAGTAAAAGTACTTGAAGAAATATTTACTCAAGTAAAAGTAAAAGTAATAGTCTGAATAGTTACTTGAGTAAGAGTAAAAAAGTATCGGATAAAAAAACTACTCAAGTAGTTAGTTACTAGTTACTTTGGATCATATACTGAATATAGTCTATTTTTATTTAGATATATAGATATTTAGATACATTTTTATACACACACTGCTGTTCAAAATACCTTTAATTTTTTTTAATGTAATTTATTTCAGTGATGCAAATCAGAATTTTTATCAGCCTGATTTATTATCAACGCTGTTCTTTTTTAGCTTTCTATTCATAAAATATTCCTAAACAAAATGTCACAGGTTCCAAAAAATATTAAGCAGCAAAACTGTTCCCTGTTGAAAAAAACAGCATATGCTGGTATGGTATGTTTTGAAGCATGGGATGCTGGTTTGAACTGATTTAAGCTGGTCCTTTGCTGGTCCTAAGCTGGTCCGACCAGCACATGACCAGCACAAACCAGCATCCCAGCTTCAAAACATACCATACCAGCATATGCTGTTTTTTTGTTTTTTTTTCAACAACATTGGTAACAAAACAATATATTTGAATGATTTCTGAAGGATCATATTACACCAAAAACTGGAGTAACAGCTGATACAAATTCTGATTTGCATCACTGAGTTCAATTAAATTATATTTTAAAGTTGAATTATGTATTATAAATGTATATAACCTCTGACACGGAGAAGAGTGAAATCTCCTCACACGACCGCTACAGAACATCTGAACATAACGAAACAAATGCACATTGACGGATCTTCTTCCGTCTGTTCTGCAAAATGTAAACAAATGTAGCCTTTATTTCTGCAAGCGTAAATATTGTGACAATTTCCATATTAATTGTGTCAAGGCAAGGCATTCCTCCTGGAACTAACGCGGGTTTGGCGGGTGTTTATTTCATACTCTGTCACAGCTTTTAATGAATCAATTATACATGTATTTAATGTGTAAGGTACATGTACAACAAACTGGTAATGTCATAGTGGTATCGTGTATTGTAATCGAATCTATACCTGTGGAACCGACAGCACACGCGTTCATCTAATAAAGATCTTCATAGCTAGTAAACCATAGCCTTTGCAGATTTGCTTTCAACCGACTGTTGATCCAAAACCACGTCTTCAGCGCTCTTGATGTTACAACTCTGAGTGAGAGCCGCTTCAGATGACTCAGCGCGTGCGGTAGGGAACTGAACGAATCATTCAAACTGATTCGCGAACCGATTCATTGGTCTGCCAACTGGTTTGATCAAGCCTTCGAACAGAATTGACTCAAAAGAATGAATCATTCGCGAACGGGCATCGCCCATTGTCCAGAAAAAAAAGTAGATGGCGCGCTTGGAATAAATTGAAGGATTTTTAACTTGTATGCATTAAGATAAAGTAACGAGAGGAGCGTCGCCCACAGTAACGAAGTAAAAGTACCGTTTTTTCACCAAAAATGTACTTGAGTAAGAGTAAAAGTACCCATTTTTAAATATACTCTAAAAGTATTAGTTACCCAAAAAATGTACTCAAGTAAATGTAACGAAGTAAATGTAACTCGTTACTACCCACCTCTGCTTGTAAGTGTATTACCTGGCCTTTTGCTCCCTTTATTCGCATTTGTAACAATATGTAATGTAATTAATTAAATTGTTTATTTTGTATTACATTATGTATTTTAACAGTGTTTTTCAATGAAACCATATAGCCTAATTATTAATTAACCAATAATTATTGCCTCATTGTTTTTATATAATGCATTTTAAATCATTTTAAAGGTGACTGTTTAGGTCTGTTTTCATAAGCACAAAAAAAGTAGGCCTAATCTTCTTAATATAAGCTACCTCTTTGTAAACTATTATTTGAAGTAACAAAAATGAAGCGTTGGTTCTGGCAGGTCACGTGAGTCAAGCTTGCATCAGCTGATTCTCAGCTGATCGTATCTACCTATAGGAATACAACACCTATCGCGGCATTCCTATATAAGCTCTATTCCGTATCAATCAGCAGCTTTTTCCGCTTGCTCAGGAGCAAATCACCCTCCTCCATCCCCAACTCCTTCTTTCGCAGTCAGGAGTTGTCTTTCTGATATTCCTTGCTGAATCAGACTTAAATACACTAAATACACTTAAATATCATTAAGTACATTAATGATATCTGCTTTGTTCTGTTCTGTTTACCCTAGGGGGGTTATTATTGTTGCTCTCCCTGCTCATTCATGACAGGCTGCATGGATGGGCAGGGAGTTTTTGCACAGAACAGAACCATGCCGCCAAACCAAAACTTTATGCTAAGTATCTATCTTTTGACGATAGTGGTCCTGACAGAACCATGGTTAATTTGTGGTTACCATCCATGGGTACAAGAACCATGATTTTTGGTTTTAATCGTAGTAAAACCATGGCTAGTTTTCGTAAGGGAACATGGAAAGTCAGAGAGAATATTAAATGCGTTGTTGGTGGTTAAATTATTAAAGGGATAGTTCACCCAAAAATGAAAATCTGATGTTTATCTGCTTACCCCCAGGGCATCCAAGATGTAGGTATCTTTGCTTCTTCAGTAGAACACAAACGAAGATTTTTAACTCAAACCGTTGCAGTCTGTCAGTCCTATAATGCCAGTCAATGGGCACACAATCTTTGGGGTGTTACACATAATTACATACATAATAAATAATTATTAATAAAAATAAAGAATAATAATGTGACTTGTGTTTATTTTTTATTATTATTATAACTGTTTATTATTGTAAACACTGTGGAACAAATTACATTACATTACATTGTAACATTGTACATAACATTAACATTGTGTGTTTATAGTATGTGTTGCCCTTTTGTGCCTCGGCTGCACGAATGTGCCGCTGTGATTTAATATGCAGAGATATTTTTCATTTTTCCCACCGTGTCCGATATTAAAATTAGTGCCACACACTTTGCAAAAGGCGTGGGCATTGTTTACATGGCTTCGAGACACGAAATTAAATTCTTCCGTCCAGCTGTTGTTAAATTTACACAAATATTTTTCTTCGCCGGAACATCACCTTCTCCTTCCATTTCTACCACTGATTCAACTTCCCGCGTCTACTACTTGCGCAGAAATCTACAGCGCAACTGGGTTGTAGGTTGCCAGGTTGAGGTCACAAATGGGTGTGAAATACGGGAGACTCCCAGGAACAATGGGAGTGTTGACAGGTATGCTTGCGTCTCGTGATGATACATTGATGTCTTTAGACACGAAACGATCGGTTTGTGCGAGAAACTGAACAGCATTTATATAATTGTTTACCTCTGATACAGGCAATGTCCAACTCTCCTGAGCTCATCCACAACATCCGGCGCGTGACACGTCAACGGCTCTGGAACATATACATATACGTAGATCCTTACGTATCGCAGCCCATAAAAACAGTCGCTAATGAGGCATCTATGTATATATATCTGTGTCGTCACGCGCCGGATGTTGTGACAGTCAGACATTGAGGCTTATCAGAGGTAAAAAATGATATAAATACTGTTCAGTTTCTCGCATAAACCGATCTTTTCGTGTCTTAGGACATCAATGTATCATCACGAGCCGCAAGGTTTAATTTGAATTTGTCTGTGCATGTTTTTTTGCTCTCTCAAAGATTGTGTGCCTATTGACTGGCATTATAGGACTGACAGACTGCAACGGTTTGAGTTAAAAATCTTCGTTTGTGTTCTACATCTTGGATGCCCTGGGGGTAAGCAGATAAACATCAAATTTTCGTTTTTGGGTGAACTATCCCTTTAACGACATTAAAACACCTTATTAACGTCAACAGCCCAAAAAGTTTTACAGGATTATGAATGTAAACTACCTAAAAGTGATGCACGGGCTTTTTTTCTTTTTCTTTTCTCGTCGCCGGACTGCTGATGTCTTTCACGGGCATAGCTGTCCATCAATTATGATCATTTGCTTTCAGCCACAAACATGAAACGGGCGCGGGAATGCTGTGATTAGCCTGCCTACTGCGCCTGCGTTCACCATAAAACGCATTTTTTTATACTTATGTAACCCTATGTAAAAAAAATCCTATGAGTAACAGGGTTAAAACATTTAATTTATTCTATTGTTTTGTTTATCGTTTGTTTGTGCATGTTCCATTCATTTCAATATCGGGGATGATGTTTTAATAGCTTTCTATACTTTTAACATTTCTACGTATGTAATGCAGCATAAAAGTTTGTTAGAAATGCGCATGTGAAAAACTTGGTGTGTACAATTAAAATTGTCTTATGTTTAGTGATTGGATGCTTAATAGCTTAAACCCGCCTCCCAAATAGGTGAATGTAAGGCTATTGGGTAATGAAGAGGTGGGGCACAGACAGAGGGAGACGGCCGAAAAAGAGAGTCATGAAGTTGGTCGTGAGTGAAAAACTGACAATATATGAGAAGAAAAAAGTGATTTTAGTTTTAATTTTGTTTAAAACGGAGTATATTCGTTATTGGACTGTTGAGATACAGTTAGCTCACAATATGACTTAACATCGCGTTTCTTAGAGTTACTGAGTTTATACGGACATCGCTGTCATTAATCGAGACAGCTCTCCCATTTGCATCGTCTGCACTGAGGTGCGTGTTGAAACTTTAACACATTCGCTGCTGTTTGTGTTCTGTCGTGGGACGTTTCGTGGGTCACCGGGGACTGAGAAACGCGCTTTTGAAATCCGAAAGGCGAGCGAGTCTTCTGGCTACGAGGGAAAGAGAGAGGGGGTCAGTGTTGCCAGATTGGGCGGTTTTGAATTTGGTTGTGCACGTAAATATTGGCTTGGGCGGGTGGACAAAATTTGGGCTGGTTTTTGGTCAGTTTGGCGGTTTTCAAACCATATAAATTGTATAGGCTAATTGGTTAACAAACAAGTCCAAGTGTGCATATATAGCCTACTGCATGCATTCAATCAGTCAGTCATCACAACGTTACTAAACACACACGCACACTGCAAAGACGACTGGTGCTGATGTTGACATCGCGGCCGCACTTTTAGCCAATAGGGATCAGCAGACAGATGATTCATGAAAGACGGGTTTTTAGCGCGATAATGGATCTGATTTTGAATAACTGTAAGTGACAATAATGCCTATATATAAGTTCGATGGTAAAGAGTGGAGAGTAGGCTACTCTCAAAACGTGAATTACACCTGTTGAGGGAGATGACATGAAGGCAGGGCCATACGCAGGTTTTTATAAATACCGAGGTCCCAAAATGGAGATTGGTAGGGGAGTTTGGGGTCATGCTCCCCCGAGAAAATTTTTATTTTCTTGACCTACATGTGCACATATTAAGATGTTTTAAGGCTCATAAATTGGATAGGCTTATATAGGTTTAAAACCAAGTCAGTGGGCAGTAGTAGCATAAATTATTTTTCAAGATTTATCAACAGATTCTTAAACATGAAAATCAGATTAAATGTTGCAATGAATGATAGTTTGTTTGTTTATGAATTTAATAAACTCAGTTATAATTATCCTGGTAGGCTTCAGTAAAATCAGGTGTATAAAATGATTAAACGTGAATATTATTATTATTTTTTAATTAGTGTTTTCCAATAAATTTAAACAGATTTTTTACATTTTATGGGCATTTTTACCTTTATTTAAAGCTTTTTTTTTTTTTTTTTTTTTTTTTTAAGTGTCCATTATCTTTTGAGTCAAATTCTTACATTTAATCAGTTTAGAATAAGAATAAGACATTTGGGCTGATACCAAGCAAATGAAATCAACACAAGAGTCATCTGAAGTGGCATTTAGATGTATTTACACACTGTTTAATGCAGGACATAAATGCTTTTAACCTGCAATTACAAATGCATAAATAATGTTTTGATATATTGATATTTGAAATGATTTAAAACTTTTGAGAAAGTCGAAATGTGAAATTAAAACCGCCAGTAGGTGGCAGCAAATCACTGTTAATAAGTGAGTCATTGCGATTGAACCGAATCATTTAAACGGTTGATTCATTCAGGAACGAAACACCGTAATGTTGCACCGTCATGTTGCTCAGAAACAGTGCTGTGGCTGTTTGGAATGAATTTTTTGGGGGGCGAAATAGAGCAAAAACAGGCAATATGGTGACTAAAACTTAAGTCTCTTAATTAACTTATTGTTTATTGAGCTGTTGTAAAAAATCAATATCACATTTGTAAACATGGTAATTTTTGGAGAAAAATGACATTCTTCATATGAAATTGATTAACTATATGAAGTGGTGTAAATATAAATTTTCTGCCCCCATGTCTTGAATTTGTGATCACTCTAAATGCCTTTTAATAGACTGAATCATGCAGTGAAAGAACGCACTCTAAATGCGCACTAGTGTAGACTTCACGTAATGTATGCGCGCACTCTAGGGGTGTTTTGAGTGGTTTTTGCAAAATACTCGATAATGTCAAATCGCACATCGTTAAAACAACAATTAAGATATTAGGCATCTCAGATGAGAAGATCTGTTATCTTGGCTTTTTATCCTTGCAGCACCAAAGCATAATTAATATAAGGTTAATTTAATATAATTTATATAAAATTAATTCTGTTATTGGAAAAATACCGAGGTCCGGACCTCGGGGAACTCAATTGTGGGTACGGCCCTGCATGAAGGCTATATAACTGCAACTCCGAAATCAGAGCACAGTTAAATTAATTTAATCAAAATGTATTTATATCTAACTTTATATGATTCTGTCTTTTATCTTTTAAACGGTCCGGATTGGCCTATCCTTTAAAGGGATCCCTGGGTATTAAGACTTGTGGCTTAATATAGCGTAAATTATGTCTCTTACTGAAATATGTAGTAGAAAACCCATTAAAGATTTATGTTATTTTAAAAAATCACATCGTTTTATACATATTTTGAACTATGTGGGGCGCCATTATTCTGATGATGTAAAATGGTTGCACTCCGTGAGCTACTAGTGCTACCTGTTGCTATTTTTACCACAGCACAACTCGGAATAGACAACTCGGAGAATAAAATACTGATATGATGACCACAGCTACTGAAAGAGCTTACAGGTGGCGATGGATATAAGTATAGGTTTAAACCAAATGCTGTACCATCGATTTTTCCCCACAAGGAGTGTAAACCCCCGGATCTCGAGGGAAATCCGCGCTGAGAAACTCCTCTAGCGGCCGCGCGTCATGATTAGCGTCGGCATCTAGCGTTTCTTGTCTCAGCCGTTTGTAAGCTTTCAGTAGCTGTGGTCTACTAAAATACTCAAAGGCATCAGGGCTAAAGTGGAGAGAACAAAGAAGTGGGTCTGTAGGAAGTTTTATTCGACCACAGGCATCTTCCCATTCTTTTCTCTTCTTCTTATCGCTAGGAAAGCAGTGAAGTCTTACATTACATCGCTTCTTTTGTTGCCCTTCGAAAATTACAACCAAAAGCCTCACAATGTGGTATCGTATCAGTATTTTCTTTTCTGAGTTGTGTTGCGGTAAAAGTGCCAGTAACTCACTGAGTGCAACCATTTGACGTCATCAACGCAGAATGTGCACATAAAATAATGGTGCCCCCCATAGTCCAACAACGATGTCGATTTTTTAAAATAACATACATTTTCATGGTTTTTTTTTTACTACATATTTAAATAAGAGACATCATTTACGTTATATTAAGCTATACATTTCTTAATACCCGGGGATCCCTTTAAAGCTGCTGGACTTGTTAGTTTTGACTGTGCAAAGTTCTATATTATGTTCAATACGAACTAAAGACTTTTAGTTCTGTGTGAAATTATAGAGCGACGGAAGTATTAAGTATACGGAAGCATTATTGTTGTTGTAAAAAATTTTTATTGTCGGATTATCATACAGAATGACACAGTTTTGACTGTCATGGTGTGTGCATGAACAAGTGTGAAATACCTATAATTACGTTGCTTATTCTGATCACTTATATTGGGCACTTTTTTGCATTTAAATTCTGACTGTTGACATTGAAAATGATGCATGTGTTTTTTGAGGGTATCGGTTAATTTCTTGATGGCCGTTTTGACAGTGTCTGCTTGCATATTTTAATCATATTTGGTAGTTCTCTTGAATGTATTTGCCCCAATTTGATCCATGGGAAATTTATCTAGCATTATATTTATATTTATATTATTTTGTCATCATTATTTCGTTATAAGGAGTTAAAAATGGCTCTTATCAACCTTGATTTACATTCTATCACATTATTTTGACAGTTAAAGTTTTGGGTGGATTTTGGTCGGGTTTTTGTGGGCTTTTGGGCTGGAAATCGTCCATCCAATCTGGCAACACTGGAGACGGCCATCATCCGGCTAGCGCACCGAGCCACCGGAAGCGTTGGGTGTTTCTCCGACAACGGGGGACGATCTTTGCTTTCCAGGAGGATCAAATTATTAAGGCCCTGTTTACACTAGTGTGTTTACGTTTTAAAACGGCGTTTTAGAATGAAAACGATCCCAGTTTACACTGGCGTTTACACTACACAACCGAAAACGCATGCCACGTGACCATTCATACAGGTACAACCATAGATTTGTATAGGTAGATCCCTATTATTTAGATGGCGGACACGTCTGCGTGCTTGGAGCGGTCGAATGGGGAATCTACCCATGCATATCTATGGGTACAACAACGAGCATGATGTTATTGTTTACCCGGTCGTCAAGGATACGCAGAGCGAATGAGGGCAGCCACGCCATCGTTTTCAAAAGTCTCCATTTTTGACCTCAAAAACGCCAGAGTAGTGTAAACGATAGGCGTAACCATAGCAAAAGTTATGCATTTTAAAACGAAAACGCACTATTGTAAACGGGGCCTAAGGCTCATACAAGTCATGATCGACAAAAGAACGAAGGTACCGTGTTTTCGTTGTTTGTTTGCTCACTTGAGTGAAGCGGCCAGTTTAAGTTTTCAAGGCCTCACCGCACCGCGTCAGAGAGGGGGGCTTAATCCAACAACATATAAGGCATTTAGTTTCTGAACCTGGTGCTTCTCCTTACAAATGTCTACTTTAGAAAGGTAGGGGCGCTACACTTATATATGTTAATGTTTATATTTTTATTTATTTATATGTACAATATAATATCTGAAACCTCTAAGATGTGTTAAATTTAAAAAAAGTGTAACATAATTATAAAATTAGATAATCATTCTATTTATAGTAATGATTCTCAATATCAATTCACCAACACACCTATGCAGTATCATTACAAATAGTATTTATAATATTATCTCTGTTTTAAACCAAAATTTCACAAATAATACACTTGTATGAGCTTCGTTATCTTTTGTTCAGCATAACAGAAAAGACTCTCCACCGTTTCAAATGGGACTGGCTTCTATTTCCCTTCTGCTAATGCACTAACCTCAGGTCAAGGAAAGGAGAAAATGCAAAAGAGAAAAATGGTGAGTCACCTCATGAAACGTGTTATGCAATAATATCCTCCAGCACTGAGTCTCAAGAACGAACGTGTCCCCTGAATATCACAGAGGACAGCAGTACACATCTGTCAATTTTTATGACATGTGAGAATTGAAAACCAACCATCTATTAATCGTAGTTCAAACGTATTGATTTGGTGAGCTCTGTCTAAAGCACTGCAATGACTTGTTTTTGAAATATTCTCCAGCTAAGCAAAAAAGGGGCGAGACACTGGTGACCCAGCAGGGCGATAAACACATCCATCAAAGTCACCCACATGACCCAAGATGGCATGTACATGTTCTATCGTTCTTTGTCATGCAGGGGAAGGGGACAAAACAATGAATATTTAAAAGTATGATATCATGAACATAAACGGGTTTAAGCTGGTATTTAAACCTGTGTTGAAAGCGATCTTTTCTGAGGATGTTAATAAACAAAATAACAAAAACAGATCTAGAGAGCCTCGATTTTCTGATCCCACGTGAAGCTCTCATTAATATAAAACCATGCACATTAACTTACCGAATGCAAATAGAGAGCCAGACCTCATCAGACAAGGTCAGCAATGACTAACCGCTAACAGTAATGAGTCCCCATCAAATATTCTCCAAGAGGACTGCTGAGGAAAGACTTTGACAAGAGCTTTTGACTTCACGTGAATTTCTGCCGTTACAGTCGCTTTAATGAATTATTCATTTTCTTTGACGGTTGACTGCAGTAAACAGAGCATGCTTGGAAGTGTGTCAATCTATAAAAAGGCCTCATGTGGCAATGCAGGAATACTTGAATCATTGTAGCTTTCCCGCCGCTCTGAATTTACCCTTGATGAAACGTGAGGTTTTCCTGCAGGGATGAATATAACTTGAGTACTGTTTGTGTGTACACACCAGTTTTCAAAATACAAACCTGCCGAGAAGTGCTATGTACATGCTTGCCATATATAATAGCCCTCCTCAGCAGAAGGTAATCTCTGTTTTTCTCAAAAAATAAAAATAGTAGTCGGTATAGTTAATGTAAGCAGGAGATTTCCTCATCCCACTACACTTGTCCCAGCCTCTCTGAAGCCACTACATACTCACTTGAAAGATGTTCAGCTATTAAAATGCAAGAGAACAGGTAGGCTTTGTGTGAAGGTCTTGCTTATGTTGCAGTCCACTCATGTCACTTTGGATAAAAGGGTTTGCTAAATCAATACATGTAAATTCTAATGCAAAGTGAATGGCTATCATTACTCAACTGCACGTAATTCTGTTCGGAGCCCTTCCTGGGTTTTATTGAAATCATGTAAGTGATTGCTATTTAGCTGTGCACATGATTTGCTTACAACAATGAATAATGTCTGCTAGCACAAACTAGACAAGCGCCGAGTCACTGCGGTTAAAACTCCTTATTTCAGAAAGGGTATCTGTAATTTTATCTTTGATTACTGTGCATTCAAATGGTGACTAATGCATTAACAATCTGACAACAATTATGGACGAGTGCATTGTTAGAGTGAGCATTTACTGACCTGCGTAATCAACAACAACGTAAGCAGCATGCTATTATTATGATTATGATTATTACTAGTCATTTTTCATTATCTAAAGCCTTTTTCAGTACTGTAGGGACAGTCTCTCCAGGCTAAGCAAGGTTTCGATGACTTGCTCCAGGACAGATTTCTGAAACAGTACATATGTGAGAGAGGAACAGATGGAAATTACATTATTCACCAAAACAATCTTACCTAGGAAATATTGCTTATCATAACAAGTGTGAGGAAATTTTAATTTTGGTCAACTTGGTTAGAGCTTAAACTCCCATTTAACTATAGTTTTCATCTGAAGCTAACAATAAATGCACTAATTGCACATTACATCAGGTAAAAAAAAAAAGCCAATAAAACCCACATTACAAGTATTTATAATAAAAGTTATTTGGTTCATGCCTCAGAAATAATATATTTGCTTGCGTGTTTGCTGATCCCTTTATTTGAATCAAGCTTCCAATGCCCCTCCATCTGTACAGTAAAAGAACTGAGCAAATAATCACATACAGGCAATGTTTGTACAGAATTTTTTTTTTTAAATAATTTCGTCACTTTTGTAAACACATGGACTAATGAACCAGTTGTTTGTGCTGTAGAGTAATTGTGTTTGCTTGAGTGAAAGCCACACAAAGCTGCTCTAAAATGTATTCAGTGAAACTGCTGAGAGGAAACTCTGAAGAGTCATGATTATCTTGTCTTTCACTCCAGTGCTTGAATGCAGTCAAAATCAGATGAGATTAAAGGGACAGTCACAGTGGACATCCTCTCGCAAATATTCGGGATAGTCACCAGATGATCAGAGCATATCAGAGATCTCAGTCTCGAAGTGGCAAATTGTTAGACTTTCTGTTTTGCGCACCAATTTATTTTTTGAGATTTCTGTTTCACTCCAGAAGAGAAGAACTGAAAAAGCTTTACCCAGGTTATGAATCACCCTTGTGCTTTCACTACCTGTTTTTGTCTAACATTCTATTCTTCCTGACACACATGCAAGCCACACAGAAAGATTTCATTACATGAAAATTGCCCTCATTTTCCCTTCTTGTATTATAATTTTGTTGGGATCTCCATTCTGTACAAATGTCAGCTACAACATTTGGCTTCTAAATTATCTTGCAAAGGTTATTTTCCTGGATGACATTCATTATTCTAACACACGCATACCACCGAGAGAGGACAGAGAAGACGCAGGCTACCTGAAACCTGCTAAAGCTCCCACGCTAACCAGAGCGTGCATTTGCTTGCTCATTATTTGGGAGGCGACACTGAGCTAAATTATACTTTTTCTAAACTTACAAAACATCTATATTCAAGGCCATTCAGCTCCAGTGAGAAAATATTAGGAAATGATGATCAAGGAGATGAAATGTCAATCATTTTTTAACAGTCGATGGAATGTCTAATGGCTGTCAGTGTAAGAGTTGAGTTTTTGACACAAAAAGTAGTAATTCACTGTTGCAACAAAACATACATTTTTAATAATCCTGAAAATATAATAGTAAATTTTGTTATAGTTACATTTGTTAGCATTAGTTAAGGCATTATGTTTCTGGAACTAACAATAACATTTTTACAGCATATATTAAGAAAATTAACTATTGTTATAAGTTAAATTATGTTTGTTCACAAGTCACTTTAAGTATTATTAATTTGAACAACTTCAAAGTTAAAAATGTATTAATATACTGCATGTAGAAATTCACATTAAGGGGTAGGTCATCCAAAAATGCAGATTCTGTTATCATTTACTAATCCTCATGTCATTTCTAACCGGTATGACTTTATTTCTTCTGTGGAATATAAAAATATATTTAGAAAAATATTTAATGTCTCAGTGGGTTTCAGTGTTGCGGACCTGTGTGGGCAAAAACATTCTTTAAACATTTTTGTACTAAACAGAAAACAGAAAGCTTTGGAATGACAAAAGTGTGAATAAACTGGCAGTCTTTTAATTTTGGGGTGACTCTTTTTAATCTAGATTAATAACCAATATGGTAACATTTTACGTCATCGGTTACCATTAATTATCTACGTGTCAACATGAACTAATATTTCTACATTATTTATTAACCTCAGATAATGTTAATTTCAACATTTACTTATTTACTAATTCCAAGTTTTATATTAACTTTAGTTAATGCACTGTGAATTGCATTTTTATTAACTAACATCAACAAAGGCTAATAAATATTATGAAAATATACTGCTCATTGCTAGTTCATGTTAGTTAATGTAATAACTAATGTTAACAAGTTAATTGGAAAGCGTTTCCAAAATAATGGTGAACTTTTAGAAGATAAGAACATCATTCTCCATGCAGATAAAAAAGGTGAGAGATGTTTGTATTGTTTTAAAATGTTGTATCAGAGGTTTCAGAGATTGAAAGTGTTTGAAAATAAGTGATATACGCGTGTGTGTAAGAGCTAAAGGGAGACGGAGCGTGAAAGTGAGTTTTAGAAAATGTTTGGCTTAGAGATCGTGTGAGGGAAAGTGTTTGAATTGATAAATGTTGGTAATTGGTGTGTGTGTGTGTGTGTGTGTGTGTGTGAAGGTCTCGCTGCTTCCAGTAATCCCCTAAGAAATTGGTTGGTGGAGAAGGAATGGTAGTAGTCTGATATAAACTTTAAATTAAAACACACAGTTCACAATGACCTTTCCTTGGAAGTATGAGGTTATCATTTTTCATTTCCTTCTGTACAATGGGTCAACTGGGTGACTCACAGGTGACGGTGTCTCAGTGGGTAAGGCCTTTACATTGGTTACCATGGTTCGACCATCCTCTGACCACTGCTATTGTGCCGAAACACCTTACTCAAATCTACCTCTGGGTTCCTAAACTTCTCTTTCCCTCAAGACCAGAGTAAAACAGAGCTTTTAATGCCAGGGGCATCGCTAGACCCTTCTTACTGAGGCACAAGCTCCAGTGAAATACAGCTGTGCCCCAGTAAAATATTAGGCTACTGATAAATCTTTGTCTGGTGATGGAGATCATTGTACACCAACATAAGAATAATTTTCCCTGACAATATTTTAGCAATACTGCCATGTGTTTTTTAACTGTTTAGTATCGGAACTAACAATGCCAAATTTACGAATGGCTTGTAGAAAGGTCTAAAGCTGTTTGTGGTTCACTGCACATGCAGCTTGTGAATGAATGAGAATGTGCTGCAGGTAAAGACAATATCCATATAATAACATTAAAATACAGATACTTTGGGGATTGATGGGAGCTTGGAAACTAGAAAGCACGTCTTTCTGGTGGTGAAATCCCTGAAATTAAAACAGAAACATTAGAATCATAATTGTCTTGCGTGACCGTAGCGAAATGCATAGGAGAGTAAGCCACTGAATATGAAAATAGCAAGGCAACGAAGGGAAACAAAAAGAGCAAACTTTTACCCAACAAAGGGTAAACAAAAGAGCGTATTATGTGAAATGAAGCAAAACAAATTCTAAACATGAATTAAAAGAAAATCAAATAATAGATGAATACAAATAAGAAGGAATGAAAGAAAAGAGAAGGCAGCAGGGGAATAAACAAGTGCTTAAAATCTACAAATCTGCAGCCATTCATTTTCTCATGTGAACCGTTTATGCCAGAAATGAAAAGGGGAGTTTAAACTCATTCCATGGCGAGTGGGAAACAGAAATAAAGGAGACTCTGCACAACAAAAACATTTAAGTCTGGGTTTCCCCGATAACATTGCAACTCATGATCATCTTAACTAACGTTGTGCTGTATTTTATGAATCTTCCCAAACATTTAAATTGCTTGCTAAGTAAACGTGGAGTGCATTGTTAAGGGCCCTGTTAAGTCCAAAAAAACAGTGCTGTCAAACATGTTATCTTAAGACACACAAAGTTATTAAAGATAATGCGATATAGTAAAATAAATAATTCTGACTTGTATTTCAGAAATGTTAATGATAAAGTTACCACAACAGTTATGCTCCATATATTACAGGACAAGCTCAGTGTGGGACTATTGTTTTAATAGGTGATTTTTACAGCATTTTTTAGCCTATATTTTTAACAAGATAATGATACTTTTGGGAAATGTGCATTTATATGCTACTAACAATCTTCTTAGCGCTCCTGAGGAAAAAAGAAAAAAAAAGGGCAATGCAGACCATAAATATTCAATATAATACAAAACTTCCCAAAAACGTCCGTAACCAGAGAATATTCTTGCTTGAGCATAACTCAGTACTTCTAGCTAGGTCAATCACTCTCAAACACCATGATATTTACTGAGACGCTTAGTTTTGATTTATCATTGCCATCTTATAACTTTTTCAGAATCAGCACAAATATTGTCAGCACTTTCATATTGTAGCTTTAAAACTTTTGGAAGTGCTGCTCTTTAGAAAGAGATGTGTGTAATGAGGCTTGAATTACATCAGAAGATGCAAATCTAAACAGAACAGCACAAATATAATGTGCTAGCTGTCATTTAATACTGCAAGCTGAAGCTGAAACTAAGATTTGAATGGAGACATTTCGATGTCAGAACTAAGCCAGAGTGACAAATGAGAATCTGTGCATGTATAACCATTCTAAACAAAACAGAATGTGGCTTATACTTAATACGTAGGATAGTTACCAATGTGTCCTGAAACATCAACATTCCTCTAAAAATGTGTAAAACATTGTACTAGGCATCTGAAATGACACAACATATAGGCTGGACACAGCACAGACTTCACAAAGCGAAAATATCCTGACAATATCCAAGGGAGGCAACTGAACACTATAACAGGATAACAAGGGACAATGCCCGAAGTCTAGTCTAGTCTGCTTTTTTATTTATTTTTTGCTGCAAGGGATGTGAAACTTGTCAAAACTTTATGTTCCATAAAAAGAAAATGTTCAAAGAGGTTTAACACGCAAAAGGGGAACTGGGGGCACGTGTAAATAAGCAGTAATTGATAACTTGCTCATCTAACACAGATAAAAGACCTCTTAAATTAAAGCTGACATCTTAATTGTCCATTACTTAATAATCTTATCTTTAATAATTCCCATCTCTCCAACAGATTATTTGGATTTGGCTCTGAAGTTTACCAACTACGACATCATTAAAGTGCTCATAAAAGAGCTGTGAAATGTTTGAATATTAATGGCTGCTTTTAACTAATGAGGGACTATCATTTCAGTGGAGAGATAAATGAGTTGTGGAGAGCACTGCAATTAGAAACCAGTGTTCAGAATCTCGTATCAAGCCAGTCTAATGCTGAGCAGCTTCCAGTGACCTATGAGAGGCAGTGTGTGTGTGTGTGTGTGTGTGTGTGTGTGTGTGTGTGTCTATCCATACAGTTTTCCAGGCACAGACAAGCACCTCCAGGTTTTTAACACATATCAGGTTGGATTACACTGAAGAGAAGTATAGGTGAGATCAGGGTCGGTTGTAGCACTCTTTGCTCTTTGTATCTGTTTTTTTTTTATTTTATTTTTTTGCTTTTTACCTCAAACATGTGTCTGCTACAATTTAATGTTGTTTTGTTGTAATGAGTGCTGTTGTTATAACCTACCCCACTACATGGGTAAATTGTAACAGTAGATGGGGTGGATTGAAACACTATTAAAAAGATTGACATCAGAAACCTTCACATTGAATTCACAATCGTACTGAAATTACAGGATTTCACCAAAAAAGTTTCCTGAACAACACTCAAATTTTCCACTGAGACAGGTGCCAGAGCTAGAGCCGGTGCTCAGCCAAAGGTTGCACTCGTTCACTGGCAGGGAACAGAACCCTTTTTGTCACTAACATGTAACAAGGATCACTTGTTATCTCTTGCAGAAGGAAAGCATTGGTTTCTTCTGCCAACCACTGCTGAACTGACACATTTAATTATTCTTGTTAATGTTGTTAATTCAATTGAACTCCAATGGCTTTTAAAAATGGCGCCTTTCAAACTGCGGCCTGTAGTGGAAGCTCTACTTACTGATGTCATAGGTTCCCGTGTTCGAGATCAGAAAGGATCTGGGCACCGGCCCAGGATTTTTTTGAGCGGAGAAGTGCAACCCGGTTCCCAACAGCCCTGGTGGAAAAGAGGTATAAGTCAGTGTTCTTCAATGGGGGCTGTACCACCCGCCAGTGGGCATTCAGAGAACATCGGGGGGCATTTATTTACGGTGAGTTTAGGCCAAAGATTCACAACGACACAAGCTGAAACATTATAACTACTTGCTAAGAATATGATTTGCAACATTCTTATACCGTGTCTGGATGCGTCAAAGCGAATGTTCCAAACCCATTTGTCCTGTTATACCAGCGCACAAAACAGAATGGGGCATCCGTTGATCATGTTTTCTGTCAGTGCGCATCCGCTGTTGATAACTGATTGTAATGGGTTCTATGTGGGTTTGACGCGACACTTCTGGTGTATTAAAACGCTTATATGCTAAACATGGCTTAACAACCAGCAAAAAACAATCTCTTACATTCTCTTCTCAAAACACTGTTTGCTTCTGAGACTTCAAAAACAATCGTTTTGCGTCTTCTCCAATTATAAAGAAAATGCTTAACATGAGTTTGAGCATTAATACAGTGATAAAATACCAAACTCAGTATACACCTTACTGATGTTGCAAAATATATAAAGACAAGCAGATTTGGCCAGAACATGAACGCAATGCGCTAAACTGCATGTTAAGTGTTTTCCTCCCATTGAAAATCATTATAAAGAAAAGGCTTCATAGACAAAGACAGTGATATAAAATGCCAATGTCTACATACAGTTTATATACTAAAACATATACTGCAGGCGAGCAGATGAACCCAAAATATGAAAGCAGTATGCTAAATTGCATGGAACGTGTTCTTCTTTATAATGAAGAAAATGCTTAAAGCCCAGGTATACTTCATTTTCATGATTTGTTTTACAGTGAAAGGTAAATATGCACACACACACACATACGCACAAAAAAACACAACATAGCAGACAGGTGTGTGAGTCATGTCAGCCATTATTAAACTGTGCCAATGTTGGCTTGTACACTATCTCATTTTGTTCAAGGTCTAGCACAAGAAAATATGTATTGAGTATTTTGAGTAAATGTAAAATCAAATTAAACAATAGTCTGCTGATTTAGCCTGATAATCCAATTCTAAAGCACATTGTCGGTTCAAAAAGTGGTTAACCTGACAGTGTTACAGCCATCCTCAGGTTCCCCTGCTCCCGTACTGTTGTCCTTTTACATATCAGTGTTCCAAAATACTTTTCTTATTACAGAAGTTCAAACCTGCTGTTCTACAACAATCAGTGTCAGTCCTTACCTTTACACACATATGCAGCACAGTGCATGTTACTAAATGTACTACAGAAAGATGAACCTGTAATTGCTTATTTGCTCTTTGTTGACCAGTAATTCCGAAAATCATCTCTGCCTCAGGAAAATATACTTCATTGTTTGAGGACAATGTGCAGAATTCAGTCTCTTTCATTGTCTTGCGGGTTTTTTCCCCTCCTCAAATTTCCTCTCTCCTTCTCTTCTGGCCGTGTGAGACAGACTTCATCATGTTACCCTTAATAAACCCAAGTCACCGCCATCTCTCTCTTTTTAGCCGTGCAATAGAGGTGACTCATCCACTGCTCGCTCTGTGCAGATAAGAACACTTGCCTTTTCATTCATGATTTTGACTAAAGGGGAAAACAAGCTCGAAAACAACCCACTGTCTTCATGCTTTCACTACAGTGTGATAAACAGACCAAAAAAGCGGAAGGACAGAAAAGATTTAATTATCCGTCAAGATAAAAGAAGAAAAGGATGAGAGAAAAGCCCTTCTTTCTGTCCAGACGGTATCCTATTGAGTAAGCTTATCACTGGCCTTACTGTGTGAAAGACGTGCATCATTGAGATATTTCTGTACATTTAGTGAACAATCCAGACACTATCTACAGTCATTTATGAAATATCTGTGTGCAAATTAAAATAAAGACCAGCTGGCACTCCTAGTGCTCTTCAGAGCCTTGTTCAAGCAG